>NC_139349.1:60848811-61293811 GCF_055883805.1 Amblyomma maculatum | reverse complement strand
TCGCACCGAAGGAAGCTGATATAGATGGTGACATGTAATTTAAAGCACGACACACTTTCAGCTACACACGCTAGCGGCCGTAAGTAAAGCACACCTGTCAGCCATAAGTATAGGCCTATATTTGTGGTCGTAAACTGTTTTATTGTATTTTAAGGTCACTTAGAGGTTTTGTACAGGCGCATGTTGGCGTAACCTGAGGTTTCGTGTTTAAGCTAGGGCCAGCGCAATAAAATCGTGCTCCATGCGTGGACGTGGCATTTGTCTCATGTTATCTGACCGGTGTGATTGAGGCCTCAAGGCTCGGGCACGACGCAGCGGGAGAAAGAGATAGACATACAGAGAGAAAGAGAACTCTTTTTTAAAAAAGAGAGAATTTAGCTGGCGTTTAGGATTCGCTGACGTGCTACTCTGCATAAGAAATAGTATTGTGGAGAAAAATTAATCAGATAGAGGTGTGGGAAATAAAAGAAATGAAAATAGTGGAAGATAGAATGCGGTCATTGAATGCCCACTACTAGGTCGCAACGTCGAGTAATATTAAATCATAAAGTGGGCTCACATCCTTCATTTATTCGCAGAAAGCATAGAATGGAAGCGGCAATGCACAACGTCAATATGGCGGCGTCTTCTAACAGTTTTCTTTCACTGTCTTAATTTTCCGGATGGATAAGAGATAGCATGGAAGGAAGAAAGGAGAAGGAAAGGGATAAGAAGAGTATGACGAGATAGAAAAGTTCGGATCATGGATGCGGTTTATGCCGGGGTCATTTTTCTTCGTTTCGCGCAACTCGCTTCCACCCGAGAGCGAGCACACACGCCTGCATTCTCTTGCTGGCTTTTGCGGCAGACCATCCATGCGTGTTTACTCCGGAGTCATCACCGGGGCAGGGAGAAAGGAGAAAATAAAACTTAAACTGACTACAGCAGTTGTGAAACTGAAGGCAGCACAAGGCCTAATTCAGAAATTATAATTAAACAGTCGAAAGCTTCTATTACACGTGGAATCGGCAGTGATAAAATTAAAAACATAGTGCTCTATACAGATGGGTGACTTCAATATCAAGATAGACAAGAAGAAGGCTGGAGGCAAGGCTAGTAGGTGGCTAGTTCATAGGCTCTCGAGAGAACGGGGGCAGATATTATTAGAGTTCACAGAGAGGCATAAATTACGAATCATGGATACCATCCTGTGGAAATGACAGAACAGGCATTTGATCAACAACAGGATTTGGATCAGGTTCCTCAGTTTCTGCCTATGGTGCAGTAAAGCGCTCCGCTCCTATTCAGGTATACATGAAACTTTGCTCGGTCAAAGAGCAAGAAGGCGATGTCCAACGAAAATGTGTCGCAGGTTTCACGATTGGCTTGATGTCTGTAGCAAAATGTGCATCCGCGAGTGGACTCAGGGCAAATCTGTGAACCTCTGTGATGTGCATTGTGGACGGGTACACCATATATAACCCTACAAACACTGTTGTAAAGTGTGTAAAATGTCTCCAAGCCTACTGTGGTCTATTCGAAATGGCAGTGTAGCGGAACGTAGCGAGCAGTACAGAGACGGCGAGGCGACGAGCTGCCTCCTTTCCTGCGCCACGATTCTTGCTTGCGAGGCGTTTCACTGAGTGAAGCTGTGGCTTTCATTTAACTAACTGTTCTATGCATTCTTTTATTGAACCAAGTTGATTGGTTGAACGCGAAGCATCAGGATATTTTTATTTATTTATTTACAATACCCTCAGGGCCCGTAAAGGCATTGAAGAGGGGAGTGGGTTAACAACAAAACAAAATAAGCATAACCGTATCGTTTACAAGGGTATGAATTTCAAAAATATCTAAAATACAACAATAAATACAAAAAAATTAGATACAATAAGAAGCAGTGCAAAAGTCCTGTCAGTATACAATATTAGCTAAAGCAGTACGAAAATTTGAGTTATCATTGATGGAAACAATATCTGCGGGAAGGTGGTTCCATTCAGTCGATGTTCGGGGTATGAATGACTGTAAGAAAGCGTGTGTATTACATCTACCGAGGCCGATTTTATGATGATGGTCAATGCGATGGGATACATAGTGAGGTTGAAGAAAGAATTCGTCACTCAGGCTAGGATGATGATAGAGCTTGTGGAACAGGACTAAGCGAGATATTCTGCGACGTGATCTTAATGATGGAAGTTGAAGGTCGGACTTCATGGCTGTAATACTTTCGGTTCGGCTGTAATTAGAATAAATGAAACGGACGGAGTTATTTTGAACAAGTTCTATAGCGGTGATTAGTTTTTCATAACCTGGATCCCATACAGATGATGCATACTCTAATTTAGGGCGTATTAGTGTTTTATATAGCAATAACTTTAATGACGATGGAGCTCTCGAAAAGGCACGGCGTAAGTAACCAAGCATGCGGTTAGCGTTGTTAATTACATATTCAATATGGGTTGTCCACGTGAGGTTAGATGAAATAATTATGCCCAGGTACTTATATGAGTTTGTTGATTCCAAAGGAACGTTATTCAAATAGTAAACATGCGAGTCATTAGAAATCCTTGTTACACGCATGCATTTACATTTACTAATATTAAGTTGCATTAACCATTTTTCACACCAGGTAGCAATCGCAGTGAGATCAGTTTGAAGACAGTTAATATCATCTGGGTTTTTAATTTCACGGAAAATAACGCAATCATCGGCAAAGAGGTGCATGTTAGAAGTTATCTCAGAGGGCAGGTCGTTTATGTAAATTAAAAAGAGTAAAGGTCCTAGTACGGATCCTTGAGGTACACCGGAGTTCACATCAGAAAGCGAAGAGTTATGACCGTTTACTGATACGAATTGTGAGCGGTTAGTAAGAAAGCATTCAATCCATTTTAAAACGTTTGGTTCAATGTTAAGACGACGAAGTTTGTGAAGCAGCAGTTTATGACAAACCTTGTCGAAAGCCTTAGAAAAATCTGAAAATATGCAATCAGCGAATGAGGATCGATCCAGAATGTGGTGCAGTTTATGGGTGAAAGATAAGAGCTGAGTTTCACATGAGTACGACTTACGAAAACCATGTTGTGCCATTGTAAAGAACGAGTTTGATTCAAGGAATACTGTCACTGCTTTGAAGATTATGTGCTCTAGTAACTTACAGCATGTACTTGTTAGAGAGATGGGACGATAATTGTTGGCAATGTTTTTGCTTCCCGACTTATGAAGAGGAACCACCTTCCCAATCTTTCATTGCGTAGGTAATGTACATGTGTCAAGAGACTGTTGAAAAATCTTTGTTAGTATGATGGAACTATAAGTGGAAGTGTTTTTCAAAAATTTAGCGTTGATAGAATCGAAACCGGGAGAAGCATGATAGTCGAGATTTTCAATAAGTTTTGCAACACCAGCTACGTCTACCAAAATTGGGAACATGGTCGGGTAGTTGTAGTTCTGTGATTCAGGAAAGTGAGGACTAGGAGCGCTTGAAAAATTTTTAACAAATATATCGTTTAAGAAAGATGCACATTGGGTGTTGGAAACCTGTTGGCCAGACGAGTTCTGTAATATAATTAAGTTTTCAGAGGAAGGGTTAACTACGCGCCAGAATTTACGGACGTTAGTTTTCAACATGGAAGGCAAAGTATTGGAAAGAAAATGACGCTTAGCGCTTTTTAGAGCGGAGATGTACTCTGAAGAAGCTAGTTTATAAGCCGTCCAACGTGAATTAGTAGGCGATGCTTTAGCTGCACGATAGAAGCGTTTCTTTCGGTTAGAAAGGCGTCTGATATGACCGTTGTACCACGGGGCGTGACTATTTGAAATGATGGTGCGGTTTGGAACGTATCTTTCAGTTAAGTCTTTTACCTTGGCTGCAAAACTATCCCAGTTTGTCTGAACAGTACTGTCGTGAAAGTTAGTCAAAAAATTGTCCACAAAGGCCGATAATTCTCTATTGATAGCTTCAAAGTTGGCTTTTTTGTAATCAAGAATCAATTTGCTTTTTTTGTTCGGCTTAGGGCAATCCAGGCTGAGACTGAAGTTTAGCAACGAGTGATCACTTATACCAGGTAGAAATATAATATCAGAAGCTAAGTTAGGCCGATTAGTTAGAATCAAATCCAGGGTGTTTGCAACATGGTCGGTGACTCTTGTGGGACGCGATACCAATTGTGTTAGGGAAAAAATAGAACAAACGTCTAGAAATTCTTTGGCTTGGGCTGAAAAGGATAACAAGCTAGGAAAAGGATCGTTCCAAGTAATATTTGGAAAATTAAAATCACCAAGCAAGAATAGGGGGGACGAAGGATATAATGCACAAGCCGCGTTGATGGCGTCATGAAGGTCGTTATTAAATGTAGAGGGATATGAAGGGGAGCGATAACATGCACCAAATATCACTTTCACATGACCTAGGGTTACTAGTGACCAGACTATTTCTAGATTAGTGTCTATTTGGATGCGCAATGAGGGAATGTCGCTTGAAATAGCAACAAGAACGCCCCCTCCACGGTGGCCATTTCGATCACAACGGTAAATTGTGAAGTCACGCGCATTTTCGAAAATTTCAAAATCTTGTATGTGTGCAGAAAGCCATGTCTCAGTCAAAACGATTATGTTTGCAGAACTAGAGTCGACTGCTGACGATAAGGAATCAAATTTATTAACCACGCTTCTAATATTAGTAAAAAGAACAGAAACGGGAGCTACTCTTAAATGGCTACTACCCCTCACTCTCTCCTATGTTGCGGCTTCAATAAACGAGGTAGCATCGGTATTAACGTTGCTATCGCTTGACTTGGTTTCCTTAACACTGCAAGAAATGGGATCGTAAATGTAGCACTTGTGGTTTAGAAGCAGTTTGTTGTAACGTAATTTAAACTTGGGAGACCCATCCCGACTGTTGCCAAATTCGATTAATTTTTTACGGGCGAGACGGGTAGAGGCCGAGAAGTCTTCACTAACACCAATGTCCTTGTCTTTGAAATCACTACGCATTGCAAGTATCTTTTCTTTTATTTTGTAGTTGCCGAACTTAACAATGATCGGACGGCACTTATTAGGTGCAAAGGAACCTAGGCGATGCGCACGATCAATTGAGTCTGCTGAAAATGTGACTAATGACGAGTTTAGAAGCGATGTTATTTTTGCTTCAGTTTCCTGCCAAGATTCTTTACTGTCTGAAATGCCATGAAAGATTAGATTGTTTCTACGCGATCGGTCTTCTAGTTCATCGAGCCGGGATTGAAATTGGTTATTTTGCGTTGATATTTCATGTACAGAAGACTGAATAGCGGAAAAATCGGCGTCGTACTGCTCGAACACTTTGGTTTTTTCTTCTAGGTCGTCTATTCTTTTGTGAATACTGGCGATTTTAGCTTCCATGTTCTTTTGACTATTCTTGATAGCTTTGATATCAGCCGCCAATTCAACGTGACTTTTCGAAGTTTGCAGTGAACGAGAGTGAACATCTTTCAGTAAACGAAAAAGAGTGTTCATTTGCTCAGCAGGATCGTCCGGCAATGAGTCGATTTCCGTAAGTGATTCGGATCGCGTATTGGGACCAGGGTTGGACTCAATGTCCCCGGAGCAGAGCAATAACAGCGCCACAGAGAAGCACTCGCAAATTGTTTCACAGAACACCCGTGGGCACGGGAACAGTAAAAGGAAGGGGTCGTCGCATTTCTTTGTAAATAATGGAAAGGTTTTACACACCTGCATTGTAGGAGGATGAGCGTAAAACATCATGCTGCAAGCTCTGCCCCCGTGCCCACTGAAGGTGAAACAGACAGGCGGTCCACTTGTATCGGTTGTCGAAGATGATGGCATGGTTGATGCGGCTGGTAGATCGTAGGCGAGCATCACGGCAGGAACTCGGCCGAAGAAGGGCATCGTATCACTTTCGTCTTTGGATGTGCTTGATGTTCCAAGGGGCGTTGTAACATGTGTCGAGCCACAGGATGACGTTGACGGCCAAAACGCGAAAAGCGCAAGTAGAACCTGCATTGTAGGAGGATGAGCGTAAAACATCATGCTGCAAGCTCTGCCCCCGTGCCCACTGAAGGTGAAACAGACAGGCGGTCCACTTGTATCGGTTGTCGAAGATGATGGCATGGTTGATGCGGCTGGTAGATCGTAGGCGAGCATCACGGCAGGAACTCGGCTGAAGAAGGGCATCGTATCACTTTCGTCTTTGGATGTGCTTGATGTTCCAAGGGGCGTTGTAACATGTGTCGAGCCACAGGATGACGTTGACGGCCAAAACGCGAAAAGCGCAAGTAGAACCTGCATTGTAGGAGGATGAGCGTAAAACATCATGCTGCAAGCTCTGCCCCCGTGCCTACTGAAGGTGAAACAGACAGGCGGTCCACTTGTATCGGTTGTCGAAGATGATGGCATGGTTGATGCGGCTGGTAGATCGCAGGCGAGCATCACGGCAGGAACTCGGCTGAAGAAGGGCATCGTATCACTTTCGTCTTTGGATGTGCTTGATGTTCCAAGGGGCGTTGTAACATGTGTCGAGCCACAGGATGACGTTGACGGCCAAAACGCGAAAAGCGCAAGTAGAACCTGCATTGTAGGAGGATGAGCGTAAAACATCATGCTGCAAGCTCTGCCCCCGTGCCCACTGACAATTACCTTTTCTGAGGTTGTTCGAAGCGTTGGCCTTCGAAAAGAAGATTGGCGTCAACGTCGACAGGCGGTACTGTACGACGGTGTTCAGGTCAAGAGATGGATGCATGGTCGTAGATCGAAGGCCATTGTTGTCTACTCTATCAAGTGTCAATTGTATCCCCGTTTGTTTCTGTGTCGTATTACGGTACGTCGTCCGATGTGTGTCGTACGCATATATTGTAAACCATAGGTCGGCAGTTTTGTCTAGTTTCCATGCTAGTTTCATCAATACGCCGTTAACTAGGGTGGGAGAAACGGCCACGCCCTGAAGCCTGGGACCTAGCCTCGGGACATAGCGTGGTGAGCGGAGTTGCAGCGACCCCAGTTTGAACTTTTCTGCCGAAGATGGCGTTCTACACCAAGAGTTTCAGAGCCGCCGAACGATGCTGTTGCGAGTCCATTCGATGCATAAATAATCTAGTGGCTCCATTTTATATATATACTATGCAGAAATGCCAACTCAGAAAGCTTTTATATGCATAATTTGGTCGAGATTGCGAGCAACATGGTTATTTAGGAAAATTTGAAAAAGGAAAGTTATCTGCAATGTTCACACCCGGAAATTTTTCGTTATAAGGCGGCCCCTTAAGATAAAATAAATATTTCTATGCTTATATTTAATTAACTTATGTTCTGTGATTAAGATTGCCATTGTATGCAATGTGCGCATTGAAGTAGGTGCCCTTGAGCACACCACAAAAACTTATCTCTGATAGTTGATGATATACTAATTTGTAAACATAAAGAAAAGCCACCCCGTACGTCAGAAGTATTCTAGTTTTCGGGCTGTTCGTTCGGGGATCGCTAGCTACTATTACAATTTGTAAATCCGAAGTATATCTCCAGAACTAATTCCCAGGTTTCCTGATAGATAGACATTACGTTTTATATTTATAAAACAGACAAATGTTCGAAAGAAAGTCAACCGTTGGAGAAGAATTCTACTGCAGATCCCTAAATGAAATGCCACGATCTATATTTGTCCAATAATTGGCCACCAGTGGATATTTATTAGTGCTCGTTTCATGCAGCCGTATGATTTACTTATCTTCGCTGCCACTGGGCTTGCCTGTTCGATGCTGTATGAAACATGGATGAATTAAGCGCGATCTGATGTTGCAGAAAAGAGCCAAGTAGTATTCTGCTGATAAGAGTTGTTGTTTATTTTTGGCACTGAGAATCTTATGGGATTTCAAACCTTTGTGTCTCTACAAATTCAGTGAAGTTGGTTTTTTGTTCCCTTTCTAACTGATAGCAGTGCACATTTTTTGGATAAACGTATTTTAACAACTTGTCGCAGACACATGTTTCAATAAATATAGCGGGCACATAACGCCAGTCATATTTTTTTTTTTTCAAGAAATAAAAATACAAGTATTTAGGTAGCTTTTGCATAGCACTCAAATACACAGATCCGCCTAAAGATGTCGTAGCTTTTATAGTCTTAGCAAGACGACTCGCGGAGTAACCATCTCGTAGCATGTCTTTTTAATGGTGGATTATTATTGCGTAAGCATTAAGTGGGTATGTTTTCAATGTAGTTACACCGGACGTTTATCTGCAGGATTACGTTCGAAAGAAATACGTGATAAGAAGACCAATGGTTGCTCAAGACAGAGGGTGAAAAACTCTCGCTGGGAAACTAATACATGGAGAATAGTTGAGTTAGAGCTAATTAGGTTAATTAGATGTCGGGTATGTCGTGTCCTCAGAGGCAAGATTACGGCGAACGAAACGAGTGATAAGAAAAAGAATGGCCGCACTAGATAGAGTGAAAAAATCTCGCTGATGAAAAAATTGGCGTGTGCAGAGTAGTAGTAATTAGTTACAGCCAATTAAATAAGACGTCCGCTATGTCGTGTCACCAGAAGATTGTCGTGAGGATTACGTTCGAACAAAACGAGGATAGGAAAACGAATGGTTGCACTAGATAGAGAATGAGAGCTCTCGCTGAGGTAAGTAGTTGGTACATACAGTGTGATTAGTTAAGTAATTACATTCAATTAAGTCAATACGTTTATCGACATGATTGCGTTCGGACGAAAAAATTATAAGAAAGTGAATAGTCGCACTAGAGACAGGATGAAAAAATCTCGCTCTAGAAATAATTTGGTGTATGCGGAGTAAGTTAAATAATTAAAGCCAGTTATGTCAACCAGACGTCTAAGTTGCGAGAAGGGTTACATCGACTTCCAATGGGAGTCAACGCTGTACCCAACTTCCATGGGGTGTTGCTTCACAGTAGGCCGTGACAAACCTTAAGTCCCTTCTTCCGTCGTGTCTCTTCTTTCTTCCACAAAGAATGCTTAAGCATTCCCCCAATTCGGGTGCGGCAGTTATCTCGAACGGTTTTTTTTTTGCATTTTCACAATCCTGGTTAGAAAGCCTGCACCTCTACACGAATGAAGTTTTATGAAAACATAAATACTTCTTCATTGGTATGCAGATCATAAGCACATGGTAGAGGAATGCTCCGAGCTTGCATGGGATTCCCGGTAGTATCACTTTTACTTTTGACTTTATAAAACTTGCGCGCTATATCTGCTTTATTCATCTTTACCATCATATGCTTAAGAAGGTAACCTGAAGTGAGCATTATTAGCCTTACTTCAATAAACAAACATAATGGGAAAACTTGTGTGACATCCTTATTCTAGTTTTCTATTTATTCCAGATTTTAAATTATATATATATATATATATATATATATATATATATATATATATATAGGAAATGAGGCGTTCGTTATTCGTTATTACACACGAAGGAAAAGAGCCAACGATCGGCGAGGCCAGGGAAATCATAGGGGATTTATCTTTTAATTTTATTTTTGCTTTTGACCTAAATTGATATTACAATGTCCTAATTTATAGTACTAATTATACTACTAAATAAGTTCAACAGCAAAACTGAAATTAAAATAAAGGTAAAAATAGGTCCCCTATGCTTTACTTCGCCTTGCTTACTGTTGACTTCCATCATATCTATAGTGTCCAAGCTAAATGTAACCAAGGTTTTAAAAAATACTGTGGTCCCAGCCCAGTGAAACTAATTCAGAGCTGTTCAGACCACCTATGCTAATCTGTAGGAAGTTTTTCGTTCAGAAGAGTTATTTAGTTAGTAAAGGCTAATTAGCTATTCTTCATTTATTGCCTTGCGAGAAAAAGTGTCAATACAAATTTGTAAATGCCCCGGCGGGGTGGCGCAGTGGTTACGCCGCTCGACTACTTTTCCCAAAGATGCGGGATCAAATCCCGGCCTCGGCGGACGCTTTTCGGTGGAGGCAAAAAGCAAGGCGCCCGTGTGCTGTGCGTTGTCAGTGCACGTTAAAGAACCCCAGGTGGTCAAAATTTCCGGAGTCCTCCACTGCGGCGTCTCTCATAGCCCGAGTCGCCTTGGGATGTTAAACCCCACAGACCAAACCAAACAAATTTGTAAATCTCTAAAAGCGGCTAGCTGCGTTTTTTTCATTGTCGCCCTATTTATAGGCCTGCAAATATGCTTTCGCGTGATCAGCTGATATTTTAAATCATTCGTCAAGTGCGTACAACCAACTTCATCGTAGAGAGCACGGCCCAGAAAAGCGCATTTTGCTATCTCGAACTCGTATTGAGGCTTAAAGTGACGTCGCGGTCACTAGGAAGGAAGCTTTTTTTATTGTGTCAGACATTCTTTTCAGCTGGTAAAAAATCACTTTATGTAAACGCTAGTTTAATGGAAACAGCGTAGCTAGTTGTTTATCAAGATCTACAACCTTTGATTTGACACTTTTTCTCTCAAACTCAATAATTAAGGACACCACTAATTAGTATTTACTAAGTAATTAACTTTAGTAAAGCGAAAAAATACTGCGGATTAGCATAGACGGCTCTGAACAGCTCTTAATTTATTTGACTGCGCTACGACACACCATAGTTTTTAAAACCGTTTCTACATGTAGCTGGTACACCCGGTATGTCATAAGATGTGCTCGACTTTGTGCTTCAAGTTGGTTGGTTGGTTGGGGTATTTGGGTTATTTTTTTTTTGGGGGGGGGGGGGATACCGGACACGGGTTATGCCGGCCTTAATTCGCGGCGGCACTCTTGGTGTCCGGGGGAAGGGGAGATGGGATGTTGGGAGGGGGAGGGGGGGCATCATCGTCGTCGTGGAGTCGCTCTCGTCGTCCTTGTCATCGGCTCCGTCGCCAGCGCTGTGGCCAACAGGTCAGAAGGCCCGGTGGTGGGCTACAGTCTTGCAGCTAGGCCGGACTCCTCCAGGAAGGCCAGCAGGAGCCGGTGGGCTGCCAGGGGGCTCCTGGCCGGGAAGAGCAGGTGCTCCTCGGTGGCAGCAGGAAGTCCGAGGGCCCGGTAGCCTGCCTCCATCTTGCGACGGTGGTGGGCGTGTGCCGGGCACACACAGAGGAGGTGCCCCAGCGTTCCTGCATCACCGCAGGAGGGGCATGCTGGGGTGGGGGCCCGGCCACGGACATACATCGCCGTGGGCGTCCAGGAACCTCCGGTACGGAGGCGTAGGAGGAGAGTTCGCTCCCTGCGGGCGAGCTTGTCGGACAGGCGGTGGAATGTCCTCCCCTCGGCGATCCGCCGATCGTGGTGCAGGGCCCTCGCGGCCTTCTTGAGGGGGAGCCTGGAAAAGTCAAAGGCAGATACATGATTAGTCAAACTTACCTGGTCGGAGTGGGCCGCTTTGGCAAGTGCGTCGGCCTCATCGTTGCCCTGGATGCCCGCATGGCCCGGGATCCAGTGCAGTAAGATGACGAATACGGCATCCTCCAGGGCCTGGAGGCGCGCTCGTAGGTGGCAAGCCGATAGCTGGAAGCAGTACGGCTTGCGCAGGAGCTGCAGTGCCGGCCTCGAGTCGCACAGGATGGTGTAGAAGCCTGGGGGCTGACCAGTCTCCAGGAAGTCCGCTGCCAGATGGAGGCCCGCCAGCTCGGCTGCAGTAGAGCTACCTGGAAAGGAGAGCCTGCAAGAGCTGGACACCCCCACCTGTGGGGCCGTCATAGGCGCTGCAGCCTGGCCCGTGGAAGGCAGGACCGAGCCGTCGGTGAAGAGGAGGGTGCTCCCTTTGCACTCTTCAATCAGGGCTGCGGCAGCCTGGACCAAGGCAGCAGTTGGGGAGCGGCGCTTGCTGACCCCCTCCAGGTCAAGGGTGACCTGTAAAGGAGGACGTGTTGGTGGAGGAGGGAGGATGGAATACCCTGGGGCATCTCCGATGAAGTCCTTGTACACAGCCGTCAGTTGCCCCATCCGTGAGTGGGGGGCGCTGCACAGTCGTGCCAGGAGGGAAGCTCCGTCAGGGGCATGGTGAAGGCGGTCCACGTGAGTGAGGCCTCTCTGGAGGAGCTGCAGGGTCAGGGGGTAGCTTCAAGTAAAGAACGCACCTGCGCAGAAGCTTCGCTATTTCTCGTTGTGCCCTCTCACCGGCCTGGGGGAAAGAGCGTGTTCTCCTTGCTTCAGCCCGAACACATCTTTTTTCGGCGCATTTACCAAGGAGCGTATCAAGTATTCATAAAAGCATTTCTCCATTGGTCAAATATTGGGCTCACGCATACGGTGTTATGCACTGCGCAGCGAGACGTCGAAAAAGAAATTACTTCGGCTTGTTTTTTCTTATTTGCATCTTCTTTAGTTTGCGCTCTTCTATTACTAAGAACTAAATGGCTGCGACTGGCATGTTCTCGAGAAGATGCTGGCATTTCCGGGCAAGCTGTGGACGCTGGCCATTGTGTCGCCACTCAAAGATGGCTTCTGTACGAGGTAGCAGTAGAAAGCCTAGAGCGTGCATAATGTATTCATGCGAACGATGTGTCTACGACCATAAAGACAGGTACCGTATTTTCTTCTGTGTCATACGCGGTTTATGGA
This sequence comes from Amblyomma maculatum, assembly GCF_055883805.1. Taxonomy (NCBI): domain Eukaryota; kingdom Metazoa; phylum Arthropoda; class Arachnida; order Ixodida; family Ixodidae; genus Amblyomma; species Amblyomma maculatum. Next base: position 61,281,297 of record NC_139349.1, on the reverse strand, counting down.
TAAAAAAAATGTTGGTGTAAATTCTATAAAGCGGTGCGTCTTATATGCGTTTTTCTTTTCGTTTTGCGACATGTTCAAATCTAAAATTTATCGTGAAACTACGACGATAACCACTTTCCGACTACGAATTCTAAGGCAGGCTCACAAGCCCAATCATTAGTAATATGAAGTGCCGCAAGATGACGAAATTCGCGTTCCTCGCTCGCCCACACTGCCAAGCAGACTCACGCTTCCATTGCCATATCGCAACTATGCTTGGTGGTCACTAAAGGCCTGTTCTGCTTTTACTGCGAGTACTGCGCCCGAAACTAGAGCACCTGAGCACAGCAACGATCACAGCAGCGATTCTGAGTAAAAAGAGGACTTTCCTGCAGCGCTACCACCAGGGAACTTTTTTATAGGGTGTTACACGATGAACTCTTTGAGGGTTTTGAGTAAAAATAATGGCACTCTACCTGCGCGAAAGTTTTCTCTTGGGCATAAGTATTGCCCCTTTTTTATCATAAGGAGCCTAAGGAGTGTCCTCGAATGTACGAATCATTTCGCAATGGCCGCACAGTAATCATCCAGATAGGTCCCTTTGCCCTAACTGGCTAAACTCAGGTGCGTCTTTTACAAAGTTTTACAAAGGTGCATCTTGTATTGTCCCGTAGTGGTGACAATGCTGTCGACCGCAAAGAAACAGGCGGGTAGGTGTAGCGCTGTAATGAACTTACTATTGGGCTGACGTGCGCCGGCAAAAGAACAGAGAATCGGCGGCGGCGATAACAAAAAACCTGCTCGTCGGTCGTTGAACTAAGAATGCCGGCTTCGCACGTGAGCACTCGATTTATAGGCGTCGAAGAAAGGCCTAGATATAACCGCGAACGGTGACTAGCATACTCTGGAACATTGCAGAAGCGCGCGTCCGTGGCAGGAATTTTTCGAGATACATCTCCAATCATCTGCCGCAACAAATGCAATAATAAAGCCGCGTCTTGCGACAACGAACATGAACAAGCAAATAATACAGAATTGTGCGTTCGAATCAGAGTGATAAGGCCGCATGCCGGAGGCTAGCGAAAAAGGGCAAATAGACATTTGAATGGTTGGCGCTAAATGAGCACTTTTTCTCTAGAAGCCTAAGGATATTATGGGTGCGTGTTATACAAAGAGGCGTTCTATACAAAAGAAGATACAGTCGCTTAGTGTTATCAACACTACCAGAAAATATCTAGGCAAACCCTGGTCAATATAGGTGCCGCGCAAAGTTGGACGAAAAGGGATTTAGGCATGAACCTCTGCAAAACAAAAATTGCATCGCTCATCCTGCGGCTGGTGAGAACCAAGCAACTGAAATATTTAATGCTTTTATAATTATCACTAATGTAAATATAATCAGTAGCAAGCGCTCAAGGGATAGCGTAGCGATTATGGTAGCATCCGTCGCGAACAACAGGAGGTAAGGGACGATTTGCGAAGATAACCATAAGGCACATGTTCTGAAAGAACGGAATCGCTAAGCCTCCATAAATACGCGAACCCGCCGCGGTTGCTTAGTAGTTAAGACATTCCGCTACTGAACAGGAGTTTGCGGGTTTGGCCCCGACCACAGCTCGCGCGTTCTTATGGAGGCGAAACGCAAAGACGTCCGTTGGCGGTCGATGCAAGGGCACGTTAAAGATCCTTAGGTGGTCGAAAATATCCCGGAGCTCTCCACTACGGTACCTGTTTCCTTCCTTCCTGCTTCATTCTCACCTCCCTCCCTTTCCTTACGGTGCTGTTCAGGTGACCTCCAGAAGGTGTCACAGAACTGCTCCTTTTTTTTTTCTTTTTATATTCAAACCAATTTACATTTTCATACCCACGGAGAAAAAGAAGAGTAAATGTTCATAAACCCCTTCATATTGCTGACGCTGTCATTACGCCAAAATCAAAGCATTCTTCTCAAAAATTGCAAGATCGCGTCGGTTCATAGCATTTAAAGTAACGCCTGTCTATAGTTGGTTTTAATATTTAGTAATTTATGTATTTATTTATCAGATACCTGCATCACTGTACATAATTAGAGCAAGAGGGTGGTTGCAAAGGCAAAAAGGAATGCCAAACAGTGAACATAAGCCGAAGAAATTTTTACGTTGCTTGTGATGCAATCAAATCGCTTATAAAAGTATCACCGTTGTTAAAGCAACAACTTTGGGCGGCAGTGTAATCATCTTCCAAGCCGAGGAATCGACATGCTGCAAATCGAAGTATTCCGCTATGATAGTATGATCACAATCGACCGCTTGAAGACACTGCGATAGCTGCAGAAGCGGTCGATGCGATGCTAAGCCAGGGCGATAAAAGGACATAGCCATGGCTTTTTCATTCAGTAATCTAAGTTCTAAATAAAATCACCAGTCGTACGATGCTACCGAACCTGAATATCGACCGTTAGCTTTGAGTTACTTAGCAATGGTGAGAAGATACGAGGCTGGCATGGTTGCGTAAAGTGTTATAAATGACGATTTTTTCACAATGTAGTTTCATTTTAACCCAAATTGGCCGGAAATGATCATAGGGTTGGTGAAGGACAAGTTTAAAAGTTACTCAGGGAAACTTTAGAGGTCCGCATTGTGTTTGCTATAATCAAATTAGGCTTTTGATTTTAGTCCAAATCGGCCGGGGTCACATTTTGGTGGTGGCGCGGGCCATCGGTTAACGTCCATTTTTGTGAGTGGTCTGGGCTTACTTTGGAGGTTTCCAATTTGTTCTCCATATCAGGCTGGACGTCGATATTTTGCACACATGGCGACGCAATCAGTGAGGCACCACGTGACTGGCGACTGCATGCATTCGTTAGAGGTCAAATCCCGGCATCAAGTGACCTTTAGGAATGGTAGCAGTACAGGTAGCGCTCTAAAAAATCCCGTTTGATTGTGAATAAAATTTATCTAGATACATTATGTAGCTTCGCGCACAAGAATGAAGGTTCCTCCGTCACCATGTGCACCAATCTCGCAGAAAAAAATGATAATTGACGAGGAAGGCTACGACTTTCAATATATCTAGCCTCTGCCTAGAACAATGCCGCTCCATTTGAATGAAGCAAGCTGTGGAAATGAATACGCTTTATTTTTGATGCTGCGAACGTTTATTATAACGTTGGCAGACAGCGTTGCGGTGCAAGCTTTATCCGATCATTGCCTTGTTACTGCTTTAGTTGTGTGGCTCTCTAAACGCCTATTGTACATATTGTATGTTTCCCACAACTTTTGCCTCTCTTCACGAGCTTCTTTCTATATGTCTTTCTTTAATTTAAGGCTTTGCTCAGTAGAGAGTCAAGATCGATCGTTTTCAGGCGAAAAGCGGGCGACAACAGGACTATGTTTAGTTGTGCAAACTGTCTTATTCTGCGAGTTCGCTTATTGTTCCTAGGCTGTAACTCAAGTTTGCTACTATAAAATTCCGCAGACAATTTCTCTTATTTTAAAGGTGTCTCATCACCGGCGTCAAAGCGTAAAATATCAAATTAATCCTTCTTCACCTATTATCTAGATGACCCATTTTTCTTACTAATACTTCCAAAGCTAGTACGTTGTTCACGTAGCCAAACTTGATACTATCCATGGTACGTATCGCTGATTTCGTCCAATATATTGCTGTTCTAGCAAAGAAGCCTGACAGAGAAGAGAGAGGAAACTGGATGCACAAGAACTATTTCACCGGGACAGTGCGGAGCCATCACCAGATTGTTCCATTTGTTATTCCATAAGCGCGAGAAAGAAAACAAAATGAAAGGGGGTGGGGGGTGGGGGGACAATGCAAGCAGAGCAAAACGCTCAATGCTCCATCTCTCCAGCTCCTCCACAAGCGAGCAAAAGATGTAAGCACAACCTTGTATTTTCATTAAGCAGAGCACGAGCTAATTTTGAGCGTTCTTACTCTATTCTTCGGTGATATCGCTCGCCCTGTTTTCTTATTCGAAGCTAAGCAATTCAAGCAACAATCGATCAGCGCACTGCGTTGTAAAACAAAATGAAGACAATATGGGATAATTGGGTGCCTGACTAAAATAGCGTTGACAATTTCGCTCTCCCATGTTTCCTCTTTCTCAAATGGCCCTTGATCATTTGAACACTTAGGCGTGTACTGCTGAGATTTGGAACATCGTTTTTTAATCTTTACTACTACTTCTATGGTGACTGTTTAAGCCTCATAGCGCCAACAGAGGGCCTAAAGTTTTTTAAGGGTAGGACCTTTAACAAGCAAAATCCTCGCGAAATATTCCGGCTCTTATGAGGCTGAAAAGAGCGGCTCGATACCGTTGCGCTTGGTAACGACCATTTGTCCGGAAGAATGGGGAAGTTTCATAACGACACTAAGCCCCACAACATGCCTGTCCATGAAAACACTACAAAGCCTTAACATATATAGATGTATATTATTTGCTGCTTGTCACAACACAGAAAGAAAAAGTCGCATCTGAAAAAAGCGACAGTTGTTTCGCCATAGCTGGGTGCAAATTTTATGCCGAAAAACAAGACGTGCTTTCGTACATACCCTTAGTTAGAGCATTAGGCAAAGCTAAGTCTAGTCAAGCTAAATAGATTTAGGTAGGCGCAATTATGACTAATATATGTGCGGAGTTCAGTATACTGGGACAATGTGACTTTACAGGCCTTTAAGCTTATATTTGCTTGGAACGATCAGCTAGGCTTAGGAAGATGTAAATACGATAGAGTGTGCTCAGAAACTCAGATTTCATTTCTTAGCTTGGGCTTCACACGGATGAAACCATTGTTGATTATGCCTAATTAGTTTTGACATTAGCCTAGGTACTCATGGTACTCATGGAGATCACTGTCACTCAAAATAGATGCTGTATAACCGTTTATAGCAAAGCTGGAGATGTTTTTGTCATAACACTTCGTTAGGCGAAAAATCGCCGAAATCCACCGAACGTAACGTTTCTGCTGGACCACAAAAATTCAAACAGAGCTTGGTGACCGCTGGTGGATTGAACGTAAACGAGTCACGGTAGGTCCGAGGACTCCTAGCTTTGGGTAGTGTGGAGGGCAGAAGTAACAAGTGTTTCCTCGTTATAGGCCAACACTCAACTTCACAAAATATTTTATCTACAATTATGAGTGATTCGAAAGCAGCAATATGCAATTTGCCCAAGGTAAGGATGTCTGCACAGAGAAAGGGGGTACTGGAAACATGTCAGGATGACAGATTGATCTGGCTAATATGGGTACCAGCCCGCTCCCAGCTTCAGGGAAATGAGGGAGCTCATAAGCTTGACCGTGGTCTCACCTCCCGGGTAGGCTCTCTCAGTACACTCGTAGTAGGGACAGACTAGTCAGCTATAAATAGATTACTGAGTACTATAGGCTAAACCGGGTAGAATACCCACGGGCAGATAGGGCACTAATTAAGAGCGAAGAAAGTATCTGGAGGCTCTTGCAAACAAGAATTTTCCCAAATCCAGCTACCCTAAGCCAGTGGTATTCGGCACAGTTCTCAGATATATGCAAACTATGTCAGGATAAGGCGGATCTGGTATATATGATATAGATGTGTCCAGAAATCGAAAGTATAGACAGAAAGAAAAAAAGCAAAATAATTTGGGAGACTGTACTGGTGAACTCACGACCTGAAATTCAGCTACGTGTAATCCGACTGGGCGAACACGCCGCTCGTGTGCAAGGACTCCGGGTTGCCGTCTAGACGGATAGGTTTATGCCTATCATGTATCTATTGAAGAATAAAGTTTTACTGTCGAGTTAGACAACAATGTCAATGAAATTGTTTTAACGTTTTTTTAAGAATTATTTTTCACTCCAGAAGGAAGAACGAACAGGTTGAACGCGCTCAGACGATCTTGAATAATGTGCACAGCAGGTGAAATTTTCAGGTAATCAGTTATTTCCAGCCGCATAAATTCTTTCTGGAATTCGGAGATATGCCACGCGCGGGATAATCCCTTGACATCATTCAAGAGTAACCTAATATCAGCAGTCTGCACTAAGCCAATCTGATTATCACTGAGTTTTCAGCAACCAATCGGAGGAAATCTAATTGTGCGCATATTTCCGGTTCCCACACAAGTATATCACTGCCTGCCTAACGAATCGTTATTTCCACAGGGAACGCATAGTTATGAAACCCCAGTGCACACAAAATGGATCGATACATAAGGACAAGAGGACGAAAAGGCGCGTAACATCACGCCCTAGAGCAAGCCGGGCAACGGTAAACATCTCGGCAAGAAGGAAAGCAAAGACCATACAAACCGCTTGATTGCGGATTTACATGGCTACAGCGAAAGGCTTTGTGTGGTGCGCAATCATGCACAAACTAATAAAATTAGAGCTGTTTGCCAGCAACCCTTACGGTAGTTATTTCTGCTTTCTGCGTAGGAGCGTACATGGATGCACCTGCCAATAAAACATTTGGATTATATTAGGAGCGGCACGATAATATTTTTCTCCTTTGGCTTCCGAGGACGAAAACAGGGTAGGGGATGTTCAGCATTCAAGCATAATATTCCGCTAATGTTTTTTGAAAATTTGAACTTCGTTTGCTGAAAATGATTCATTATGCACTGATATAGACTATATGCTGCTTGATATAAAAAAGGATAAAGAATTCTTCAATTTAGGGCAAACATAAAGATCTCCCTAAGAGCATGCTGAACATTGGCATCTTTCAGGGTCTGTGCGACAGTGTACTTCAATGTGAATCGCATCGAGCGACAATAATCGAGAGTTCAGTTTAGTCGTTCAGTCGTGTCCGACCCTTCGTGACCCTATGGACCGTGTCACGCCACGCTTTCCGGTCTCTCACTATCTTCCTAACATCACATAACTTCATCTGCAGTGCCTCGAGGATGCCATCTAACCATCGCGCTCGCTGCCTACCCCTTCTCCGGCGACCCTCAACCTTTTTCAACATCAAATCTTTCTCCAGCGACTTCTCTCTTCTCATCAGATGACCAAAGTAGCTGAGCTTTAACTTTAGAATTTGACCCTCCAATGAGAAGTCAGGGTTTATGGTCGACAATATCGACTGATTTGATCTTCTGGCAGTCCAAGGAACTCTCAAGAGTCTTCGCCAGCACCACAATTCAAACGCGTCAATTCTTCGGCGGTCAGCCTTTTTCACAGTCCAACTCTCACATCCATACATCACAACTGGAAAGACCATAGCACGAGTTATACGGATCTTGGTTGGCAGACTAATGTCTCTGCTCTTTACTAGGCGGTCAAGGCTAACCATTGCTCTCTTTTCCAGAAGCAGGCGTCTCCTAATTTCATGGCTGCAGTCTCCTTCCGAGGTAATCCTGGAGCCCAAGAACAGAAATTCTGTCACAGCCTCCACTTCTTGTCCATTGATGCTCCAGGACTTGATAGGGCAAAACGCCATTATCTTTGTCTTTTTAATGTTCAGTTTAAACCCAAACTTCTCACTCTCCTTGTACGCGCATCAGAAATCTCTTGAGTTCCACCATACATACATACATACATACATACATACATACATACATACATACATACATACATACATACATACATACATAAATACACACGCATACATACATACATACATACATAAATACACACGCATACATACACACATACATACACACACATACATACATACACACACATACATACATACATACATACATACATACATACATACATACATACATACATACATACATACATACATACATACATACATACATACATACATACATACATACATACATACATACATACATACATACATACATACATACACACACACACACACACACACACACACACACACACACACACACACACACACACACACACACACACACACACACACACACACACACACACACACACACACACACACACACACATACATACATACATACATACATACATACATACATACATACATACATACATACATACATACATACATACATACATACATGTATATATATATATATATATTTATTGCTGAAATAAAAGTTCCGGCCACTAAATTATTTATAAGACGAGCCTTCATTTCAAACGCGGTTTGAAGGCGTAGCAATCGCTCCTATGGAATAGCAGCAATTTGCTTACCTTTCGTAATTTTAACTATAGAAAAAACTTTCATCTTCGTAACTGAGCGGTGTTGCTTATTGCACATGGGCAACCATTTTGAAGCAAACAAATTTAATTGATTTGTAGAAAACACCTGAGTAGGCACAAATCCGCTTGGTCTCGATAAAGCATTGGCCTCTCGTTGGACGGGTTCGACGCCCAGAAGGCAGCAGCGATGCGCGGGAGGACTCGTCCTGATAGCCGGTCAAGTTACAGACGAGTGAATGAGTGGCAACGGGGGGCGCATTAGTATGATCCACCACATCGGTGCCGTGGAGAACGAAGGAACAAATATGTTGTGGCACCTTGTATGTGCGACCATTTGTGGAAACACGCAAACACAGGTCCCCCCTAATGCAATGTTACGCAATTGTTTACGCAGTAACCCAAGCTGGAAAAGAATTTCCCTGCATAAAAAACTGGAAATAGGGCTGTACTGAGCGGTGTGAGAAGAGCAACTATTGTGCAAGACCAAAGTGCACCTTTTCTACAAATCAGGGCGAAAGTTTCGAAGCTTATTTTGAAGCAGCGCTGACGCTGTGAAGCAGTAAATTAAAGAAATACTTTTTGTACATAAAATATTAAAAGTAGTTTGGAAGCAATAGTAATGTAACATAATTACGTCTTTTGAGTCGTAATTAGTTTCAGGTAAATTTTTTTCGTTTCATTTATTGTGTAAATAGTACTGTTTTCATTTATTTTGAAACGTAATTATTTATTTGTTATTTGTTACATTAAATACAGCGCCACGTGTCGCATCACAGTAGTGGTACCGCTCGCACAAACGTGACGAAATATGTGGGAAAATAATCACAATAACATTGCAAACTCTTCATTGTAATTAATACTAACGACAGATCAATGTGAGGCATTCCTTTCATGACCAGTATAGGGCGGAACGATGATTTCAATAGATTGGTTCGAGCCCTTAATTCACGCCCATTGTGACTGTGATCAAAACGTTCAGACCTGTAGTGTTAGTGAGATAGTTTTCTCTTGCAATAGTATTTTGTTGTAACGTACATTGTAGTATATATTAAGCCTTAAATTTATCCTCCTCACTTAAAGACGTTCCCAATGCACATAATTTCTCTTTTACACTTGTCATACTGGAATGTGTGCTCTAATTTCTGGACACATAACGGGCCCCCAAGTCTGAGCCCTTTCTAATTTACGTCTATCATCTGTTTGAGGGGGATCCCATGCACAACGTGCATGTATTCGATGACAGATCTAATTTAAAATTAACATAATGAATCCCTCTCCTCTTGGGGAAACATCATCACGCTGCAAAAAAAAAAGCATCATTTTACAGGCTTTTCGAAAGGTATAATCAACATTATTGCAAACAATTCTGTAATGGTGGCTACTTAGTCGTAGTATGTGAGTATGCAAAGAGAGGAGTACATATTAAACTGTTCAAAGTTCGCGCACGTACCAGTCTTATCTTGTTTTTGTAATTCGTCCTTGTGCCAAAGTATACCGCACCTACCTGAAGATAATCAACATTCCGGTGCCAACACCGTTTCAAATTGAGAAGCACACCTAAATATGGCTTGTATTCGGTATAATGCACCACGCATTAGAGTAGGTGTCGACACATAACAGAGGCAACACGTGTCCATTCATCTGATCGGTACATTCTTACAAATTTTGTTTTGTTATACACAAGTTTCAACTGTTTTTCAATGCTTAATTTCAAGTATCATTGTTAGCGCCTCTTGTGCGTATCACCATATATAGGTCTTTCTGTAAAGCATAAAAATCATGGAAGTTTCGCACTTCTCCATGCCCCACCAAATCATTGGCGAACAATTGCATGCTGGAGACACATTATCATTGTATAAATATTAAACTGTGAAAAGCGGGGGTCTTAAAACTGACCCTTTTGAGACATCTGACGTGAAAGAAATCACATTGGAGTTGGCTTCAATTATAGGCACATACTGAGACCTTGAACTTAATTGAGTTAATTGTGTCGCACATCACCGCTTGAGCTCCTTGGTTTTAAAATTCCATGTGCTCGAATTTGCTCTGCGAAAGCGGCCAATGTCGCTGTGAGGGCGCATCAATATTTTCTTTACGAACTAAGCAAATAGTCTAGCCCTCATAACCTCACCTCTCTTCATTTTTGCGGTTTTACGGTTTGAACACAGACTCCTGCCCTTTCTTCATCCTACCACTTCCACAGTTGCAAAATACTCAAGAATGTAAGGAGGTAACCATCTGGATGGAAGAATCGTATCTCTGTATATCTCCGCTGGTGTGCACTCCAATACATATTGACAAAACAGGGCCTGTAGCAAAGCCTTGTTCCTGGATCCGTAGCGTCGCAGTTTTCGCAAAGCGGTTCTTGCGGTGTCCGAACTAGAGGAGCTTAAAGCAGCAAATGAAGAAAGTTGCGCATCAGGAGACTACGGGCTGCTCTTCACCCCTTTTAGTGAAGTGCCTTCTTATGTATAGGCGCCCAAATCGTGGCACCTGTGCAGGATTACGGCATACCGGTCATTGTACAGGTATCGAGGGCATAAAGTGTGTTTGAATCCACCATGAATTATGTACTGTGGTTTTCACGTCTGAACGATGCGATCTCAATGTGCTGTTTTCTTGCATTCCGCGAGAGGTTTTTTCTAGAACTATATCCTGCAGCCAAAGACAGACAACTTGGAAAGCACCGCAGGTTTGCTTAGAGGTTCAGAACATATTTCGCAGCTCAAGCTAAGTAGAAATGAAGGTTGCAAGGGAGATAAGCGAGGTTGGAGCTTTTTTGTATACATTTCAGCACTGTCCATCACAAGAGTTCTTCATTTTGGCGATTGATTCCTAGAGGGGCTAAGTTCTATCTGGTGCTTACTTTTTGTTTACTCCCATGATGGCATATTCTTCCATTCATTTAAGGAAGAATATTCATGTAGAGCTTCTTGCCGCAGTGAAAAAGTAGCCTTGGTGACTGCCAGTACAAAGCCAAGGTAGTGCATCTGAGCTCGATTGTTCTAAGCGAGGTCCTCAAAACTGTACGTGGCTAAGAGAGACCAGGTTCCCGACACTGATTATGAAGGAGCTAATTATGCCTACTACCACTGTATAAAAATCTGTGCCCTGGTGTGAATAATGTGGTTGTAGCGTGAGAAAAGAAGGTAAAGAAGAGATGCGTACAAGATGAAGTAAATGAGTTTATAGGAGCGTGTTCGCCTGAGCTTCGAGTCTACCTGGCTCGGCCTGGGCTCCCAGCATCGAAGCCTATCAGTGGAAGGATTAAAAAAAAGAAAAAAGGTCCAGGGTCGGTATATTCGCGCTCGGAGGCCAGATGAAAGGCTTTTTATTCGCCTGTAGGTTCGCTTCGCCTGATGCAGGATGTAGGTTGCGGAGGCGCTACAGCGGGCGCGGTGCGACGCATGAATGTCCGCTTCTGGGACGTGGATGCTTGGAGCCCAGAGTTGGTTAATATGGACCAAACATTATTCGAATCATGATAGTGGGCTTTGAGAATGAGTGCTAATTTTTAGTTTACTTTGGGCATCATCGCAATGACAAGTGGCTTAATGGTGCGTGTCTTGGCATGAAGACAGTAACCATTGCGCACATCTAAGTTTGAAGAATCCCTGAAATTTAAATTATATTATTTCCTGCTCTGATATGTCTTTACACTGTTGACCCGTATGTCAGGTGGAAATACAAAGATGCTGTTAAAAAAAACTTTTTTGTTTCACTAAGACGAATATGTCCTAGGTTAAAATGATTTTATAAGCAAGCGTATTGAATGTATCGCGACCATTGTGGTGGTTAAGTGGTTTGGGCGTTTGGGCGTTTGACGGCTGAACCCGAGGATATTGGTTCAATCTCGGCCAAGGCGGCCGAAAGTGCAAGGTGCCTGCATTCTTTGCGATGTCAGTGCACCTTAAAAAACCGTAGGGGGGAAATTCCAAGACCACTGTAGAATATGCACTGGAAAAAGGCGAAAGCCTGACCATTTCTGCTGCCCATAGTACATTGCGCGCCTCTTGTTGAACACAGCTAGAGTTTCATTCAGCGCATCAAATTTCACTGGCGTTGTATAATTGGTTTAAAGGAAGGGAAATATGCAGTATCTATCACTCGGAGAATCTCGCTCGCACCTCACACAGCAATGCTCAGGCTTACGCATTTTTCCTGTGCAGGTTTTTCAGTGCTCTCGGAATGTTTAAAGCGATAGCTTCACTACAAGAGGTACACCCAAGGTCACTGTGTCCTTCAGATGACCTTCAAAAAAAGCTTCGAGGTCAAATTGTAGCCTAAGCTACAAACACTATAGGTAGCCTTGTTCCCATCAACGGTCAAAGCCAAGGTTAGGTTCAAGGTCAAAGGTCAAAGGTCAACTGACGAGAGAGGTAGCTTAACGCGAGAGCGGCTGAGTGACGAGACACATGGTCGCTGACGTTAACGTCGGGTATATATAGAGGTGCGCCACGCGCCTCGGCCGGAGCCGCGCCATGGACTCGGGGGGATAAGCAAGTGAGCAGCAGTGCTTTTTACGATCGTCGGCTGGCTCCATCTGATGATCGGGAGGAAATAAAGTGGCGAGCTGCAAGTTTCCAGAGGAGACGAGAATGGGCTAAAGCCAAACGACTGGCGGAAACACCGGAACGATGTGAGCAGCATCTTGCGAACGCCGCCGCTACGATATGCTCTAAGGCATGAGTAACGAGTAGCACAGATGGCCGCCGCCGTCGCTCTTGCATCGACACCGACAGCAACAAAGACCGAATTCAACTATCACTTCCCACTAGATTTAACCGAAGCTAAACCACAGCCAATGGGTTTTGAACGCGTCACCCTCTCTCACCACGCCGCTACTCTTTCCAATCACGCTGCTGCCGTGTGCCATGACGTCACGCACTCAGAGTCCTCATAGGTCACATGAACGGAAGTGATGCTGCAGGTAACCGGAAGTGAGGTATCACATTATCATTTTGGACGTTGTCAATACTTCGGCTGGTTATTTGGACGTTTAATTCACCTAATCAGATATAATTATTTGTCTATCTCCCTTACATGCACTAAGTTTGAAACCCAGGAAGCTTTTGTCTTCTATCGCTTACAACCATTCTTTTTTCTCTAACCCGTTCACGCGCGGCATAAACGCCTAGACAACTTTCTGGGGGCAAACCCCTCAAACATAGCCACTTAATTCTTTGGCCTCAATAAACACCCATAGCATTCCATTGTGCCTTTCCTGATAGCCTGAATCTTTATATATATTCTATGAAAGAGCACTGAACAAGGGTAGAAGGGGGGAAGCCTCAGGTCGAGCCAAAGTCAAGGTTAGGTTCGAACTGCTCGACGGGCTCGACCTGCGATCTGAGGCTTCCCGTCCTTTTACTCTTGTTCAGTGCTCTTTCATAGAATATATATAAATATTTTTTTGCATTATTGACACGTTTGTCTGCTTTCTCTACTTTGAACAAGATAAAATTATACAAAAACTGCATTTGTAATTACATCACGCACTTCAGCTAGTGATGTGAAATATAATCTAGCTTTGCAGACTCGAAGCTTTCGTGAACTGAAGTGCAGGCATCTTCAGTAAGTTTTATATCGCCGCTGTTATTCAGGGGACTGTTCGTGAATACTTGCAAAAACAAAATGGAGAGGGTGTAACTGCGAAAAGATTATTTCATTCATGGAACACTCAGTGAGTGGAACGCGCTGCTTTCTGATACTACCCAATGTCGGACTGCCGAAACTTGAAACACCATAACCTAGCCTTTCCCGTTCCTGTGATTTTACTTATCTGCTTTTTTTTTTTTGCGGAACCAATAATGTCCGCATTCGAATCCATTGGAGCCTCCATCAAGTAACGGCTTTAAAAAATAACAGCATTGGCCGCCTCCGTGTTTCAAACCTAGGCTAATTTAAAGGTTCTGATTTTTCGCCACTGCGTTGAGTATTATACTCCTTTCTTTTTCAACATGTTATTGCAGTGAAACACTGTTCTATATAGGTGAACTTTATACAAGACAACTACCAAGACAACCACATTACATCAACGCGATGCAGAAATACTACACAAATAAGCAACAGTGCACTAGAAGTTAGGCAATACAGAACGTAGCACTAAGGGTACCATTCCGGTTCGAAATCTCTGAGCATACAGTTCTTTTCCTCGAATATTCTTTCCTGCTGGAGCAGTCTTGTCATCGCACCGGCAGCCGCAACATCCGAGCTTTGATTAAATAGCGCGACTTTTCAGGTTAAAAGAGAAAAGGATTTCTCGGCCTCGGGGAGCTCACTGTTTTGTATGTCAAAAAGGATGAAACCAACGAGCATGTTTTCTTAGACTGAAATAAGCAGTTATCTTCTTGGACGTCATCCGAAGGACTCATAAGTATTTTCCTCTTGACGCTCACGTCATCATGAGTCTCCCGACTGAAAACGAGGAGAGTGTTCAATATGTTCTTGCAATAGCGTTGAGCATGTATATTAAGTGGAGAAGCAGGAGGACCATGCGTCGCGCGAATCTTGACCCGCGGCCAGCCAGAGAATGCATAAAAGAAACCATTTCAAGATATTGTGACATTTTCAAATTTGTGAATCCAGCACTTGACTGACTGCCGCGTGTTAAAAGTTATCTTTAAAATTTCAGCCATGTTACAACGGCTAGTTACGGCTGAAAGCTTTTCTGTAAGCATTGTATATTGTGAATGCAATAATAAAACAGACTACAGCGCCATCTTAGAATCCGGCTTCTTCAACCAAAGAGGTGTCAATCTTTCACCCTATGCTTCGGGTGTATGGTCGACTTCGCTTGCTTGATCTGGTCTGGCAATGTTCTTTCGCACTGCCTTCAGCATGCCGGTGTCTTCAGCGCTTCATCTACTCTAACAAAGTTGCCCTTAGTGCCTGATTTGGCCTCATTGATCGTAATAGAAGCTTAAAAGACTTTGGCAAACACGGCTGGATGGCGAAAAGACAACTTGAACGACGCAACACTTAGCTCAACGAGCGCTAAATTTTGCTACTGCGTGTATTTCTTCCTGGGAGCTAAACCGTACCTTCTACCTTATTTGGATAACTTCGTGTACATGTCCCTGGTTGTTGCTATTGCTGGTGGTATTTTTAACGTATATCTAAAATAATTCAGCCCACATTTTTCACCAGCTATTTGCCCCAACGGCAAGGTCTTGCTGTGCCCGGCAGGCCGGAGATCAGCCATGCGATGCCTGCTAACCTTCTGCCGACGACGCAATTAGTCGCAGGGCGCCGAAGCTCCGGGCCAAGGTGAGGGCGATGATGACATACTGCGCACCTCCAACCAAATGTTACGGAGCGGCAGGCCGATGCAAACAGGAGAAGAGAGAACAGATAGATGTTCGATGATCGTGAGATGACGTGTAACGAAATGTTGGCTGGCCTAGCGCGAGCGCTCCTGCCCGCGCCACCGTCCGCTTTTTCCTCGTTTCCCGTCCGTAACAATATAGCATGGCCCATCCCGTGTTTCGTATGCCCGAATAAATATCAAGCAAACAGTGACAAGCATGTGTGTGTGTGTGATAAAGAGAGGGAGAGAGAGAGAAAGCTTTTAATGAGAGAGAGAGAGAGCGTTCGGAATAGAGGGAGCAAAATTTGCAAGAACAAGCTCTTTGCCGCGGCGCATAGAATGTGCTCCTCTAATTATCAAGGTAATTAACTTAGATGCACAAATATTATTTTTATTTTCCTCAATTGAGTAGTTAGACCCAACAGAGAGTTTAAAGCCGCGAACAACAGGATGCCATATAAGTTTATGGAACAAAAAAAAAAAAATCTTTTTAGAGCTCTGTCGCGCGAATAAAAATTTTTCTTCCTTTTTTTTTTTCGGATTCAACCGAAAGTGACCGCACGAGATGCGCAGGAAGCTCAGTACCTACCCGAAGTCCGATGAAGGCGTGCGCAATGGCTGCGGCGCTCAATTTAATTTGCAAGCAATATTGTGCCACCTCGTGTATAGATTATATCGGCTGGCACTTTGGTGCCATAAAATGTATTGCACGTCACATTAGAGCACGCAGTTCAAATTAGTGCCGATACCACTGCAACACGTTATCACGAGACGAGAAGTCTGTAACGAGCTTCTTGCGCGTCTCTTGCACTCGGACTCGGTTTACCGGAAAAAGCATGGGATTTCATGGCGCTGCAGACTTTTAGAAAATGAGCTTTTTTATTTTTTTGTTTCAAGCCCTGATATGACATCGTCATGTTGATGGCTCCGAATTTCCTATTAGAAGTAATCACTGAAAAGGGATCATAAAAGAATTAATTAGGAACCGAGGTTAAAGGCGGTGGCGCCTAGCTTAAATAATATACACAAAGGCTGTTCAGAGTCACTTTGCATAGTGTGCAATATTTTTCTCTTTTGCGATAGCAAATTAGTTTCGAAGAATTGATTAGTTAACTATAAATATTTGGTTTGAATAAGTTAGCGTTAATCCAAACGTTTATATCGTCTCGTAAATCAGCTAGCTGCGTTTTCTCCGTGAAGCTATGGTTTAAATATTTTCATTTGATGGGGTTAAAGAAAGGGTGTCACGTAACCCCCTCCCATCTTTATTTACTAGCCACCTAAAAAAAAAGCTTCATCAGATTGGTCGGGGCAGAGAAACGCGCTTTTTTATTGCGCGGTTTATCTTCTACGACCATAAAAAGAAAGTACATTTTATATTTGCGCTACATTTATGAAAACAATACAACTTGTTTTTGGAGACATTCTATGACATTTCCTTCATAATTTATTCCTCTAGCTAATAATTGCTATCTAGTTGAAATAGCCGTTAATAAATAATTTACTTTGGCAAAAAAAATATATTTCAAACGGCAGACAAATTAAGGAATAAGTCCTCAGCTGGTCTTATTGTAGTAGAGAGCAACATCTATTTTAAGTTTTTAGTTACATTTAGATGGGATACCTGCTGTCAGTTTCGATAGTTTTCTACACAATTTCCACTGCGCCTATCGACAGCTCTGGCAGCTTATGTTACATGTCAGGACGTACGCTGTAGGAGACAGAGTAACTCCATCACCGAAAATTCGTTTCGCTTAAATGGTAGAGCCTGTTCAACACAAAAACGATCTCAAGAAAAGTACATTTTCTATACGATAAGGTTTTATCATACTTGAGTATGCATGGGTACGTGTTCTTGCTGAAGTAACACATAACCAATTTTTTGCTCATCTGCTTTCCTAAATTGCGCAAACAATACACTGTATATAAAATAGCCGCTACAACGTGCCGTTTATACGACGAAACTATACAGCTAGAATACTTTTATGGCTTCCTACAATTTTCGCCTTTCTCACTGGTCCAGGTTCGTCATTCGACGTCGCTTTTTGGATTACGCATTGCCTTTGTAAGAACGATAGACAGTGGGGCCAGTTAATCCTGGTTCATTGCGGAGAATACAGGGTCGGTCACGGTTAGGTTTGGCACGTAAGTAGGTGGTCGCTCTCCTTGAAGCGCTGCTGCGCGCTGCTCGGCCCCCATTTTCTTATATTTTTTAGCCGGTAAGTTTATTGATGGTTTCGATGGTTTCGAATATGGTAGCCTTGATGTCACAGGTAGCTTTAGAGGGTTTTCGCACAGCTCCCACCGTTCCCGTCAGAACGCGTTCTACGTGTACTCGAGCTATCACTGGAGGATCCACGTTCCTCGCTATGGAGGATGGTCGCGTTGGCCAGTACTCTCAGGGATAGTTTACAAGCAACATAAATGCTAAATCTATATTGATAATAATAATAATAATAATAATAATAATAATAATAATAATAATAATAATAATAATAATAATAATAATAATAATAATAATAATAATAATAATAATAATAATAATAATAATAATAATAATAATAATAATAATAATATCTATAAATATATATAATATAATATATAATAATAGCTAAATCTATACAGCAGCGAGCGCGAAATTCGAAGGTGGCTGGTACAGATCCCTCTGGAGGTATGGGGTTCTTCTTTTTTTCTACGGTTTAGCCAATTATTCCCACGATTATATTATTCGTCGCCTTACACCAGAAAAAAAAAATATCTCTGCTTTCGTTTGCTTCCGTGGTTGTTTGTTTTCTTAGTATATTCTAACGTGGCTATATTTTATGCTGGTGATTTAGACGTGCACTACAGAGAGAGAGAGAGAGAGAGAAAACTTTTAATGAGCATATAATCAGTAAATATTCGCAGGAGCTGGGTGGTCGGTGCCCCTAGCCCAGGGCTCCGCTGGCAGCAGCTGACTTGCGGACTAGCTGGATAATCCAGGCTTGCTGGTCCAGGTTGTCGCTGGTCAGGGCCGCCTCCCACTGCTCGTGTGTCGGGCATGGCACTATTAACGTTGGGTCAGGTTTGTCCTGGCATTCCCAAGAGATGTGAAAGAGTGTGGGGCTTGCACCGCACCAAGGACAGTAACTCGTGTATTTTGTTGGGCTTATCTTATATACAATTTGAAGATTAGGGAATGTGTTTGTTTGTATTTTTCTCCAGTCTATAGCGTCCGAGGAAGGAAGGTGTTTGTGTGGTGGTGAGAAAATTCTTCTTTCTAACCGTAGGTGTTCCAGCCTGTCGCCGTAGGGTCCTAGGAGAGGGGTGAGGTAGGGATGGGGATCCGCCCGGTTTGTGAGAGCTCGGGCTAGATCATTCGCTACCTCATTTCCTTCTAGGCCTTCGTGTCCAGGTGTCCATGTAATTGTGTGCGTCTGGGAGATGGAACGTAATATTGCACACGCTCTTTTGTGAGGTTTTCCGGCCAGGTAGTCCCTGCAGGCTGGTTGGGAGTCTGTCACTACGTGTGATGACTTATTTTGGTTGTCTTGTGTTTTTATGGTGATGGTAATTGCCAGTGATTCCGCTTGCGCAGGATCCTTGGCATAGATCGAAGCCTGAATAATTGGCCTCTTCTTGTGGTCAACTGCAGCTATTGTGAACTTGCCAGGTTCGCCGTAAGCCCCTATGTCCACGTAGACAACTTCCGCGTCTTTAGACAATTGTTTTTCCAATGATTTGACTCTGGCTTTCCTTCGACCCTTTTGTAACTCATGGTGCATGTGCTTGGGTATAGGGTTCACATAGATGTTGTTTCTTGTGGATGTCGGAATTTGCGATTTGATCTCAGAAGTTCTTAGTGCCTGCCATAGCCCTAGTTTTGACAGGATTTCCCTACCCGCCTGCGTTGTTGTTAGGCGTTGTTTCTGACTCTCTAGAACCGCCTCCTTGAGCTCCTCGAAATGACATGTTTTGGAGCACGTGGCTAGTCTGGTAAGCACGTATTATTAAGTAGTAACTACGGAGAGAGAACGAAGAAAAAAGGCAAGGCTGGGGGCCTAACAAGAATGGTTCTTTTCTGGCTACCCTGCACAGGGTAGATATAGGCCGCCATGAAAGACCAAAGAAAAAAGGGTCAGTAGCAGAATCTCAGTTTGTCACACAAGAGACAGGCGGAACGGAAAGCAGCGTAATGGAGCGAGGGCGTTAAACGGACAGAACCTGGGCGCCACAAGACAAAAAAGTGTCCGAATCCAACTTCCCCGAATGAAACATGGTGCTGGAACCAGTGCGATGGAAGGGGTCGCCTCCGTTCGAGCGAGTAATGGGACACAGCGGGATAAAAGCTAACGTCAGTCAGCCGTAGTAGCTTGCTAGAAGAGCAATTAAGCTTCAGCAGTGGACATGCCATTTCTCTTCTCTTTACTTCTCCATTTTGTTGTCTCTGTATTTTTCGCATTGCGTAGCAAGAGATTGCATTTTATCGCTTAACAGAACGTGTAGCTCGATCGTAAATTCAACGAAGTTGAGGATACGAAAAAAGAGAGCAGCTGCGTGAAACACTACGGTGGCTCAGGTTGTGTCGCGTTGAGCTTATAGGGAGGTACAGCATAGAGAGATCCGCTACCTTGACCGACTAGCGCGCTCCGCTAGTGCTCACACGCTGATTGATCCCGACGGGGCAGGCGTAGGGTGCCTCGATAGAAACGCCGCCGTTCAGTACAAATGCGATACTATAGTTCCTAGAATATACAAGGCACTATAGCGATGCTATCGAGACCCCCTGAGGAGACAAGCGTGTTGCAGTACAGGGTGTGGCGCCATCTATAGGATCGTTATGTTGTCCGGAACCCAAGCAAGCTCAAGTTTCGTCGAGCGACGGCAGCGCCGCATTTCTCGCGTGGTGCCTAAATGTGAAACGTCGGGAATTCCGTGAAGCAACCACCCGCTAGCTTCCTGTGCACGCGCGGCGAACGAATTGCGCGAGGAGGCTTTTTCGCGATACGGAAACAGTTTCGCTGAAGCAAAATGAAGATAAAAAGTAATGTTTTGTTGTGGGGCAGCCACAAACTAGCGCGAAGCGCTAAATGATGAAGCTCACGTGTAAACTTTGCCGATTCCTTTGTCAGCTTTTCCGCGAGACCTGTTTTCCAGCCAAACGAACTCATAAAGAGACATCTCGCAGTTCTCGAAAAGCGTCAAGTTCTCCCTTCTGCGTATGCCCATAAATGTTTCCAATTGACAAGGACTGCATGTAGCGGTATTTAGAAGTACTATGGTGTAACAACAAGCATAGAAAATTAACGAAACGGATGATTTTCCTGCCTCTCGCTCCCTGTGGACGACTTGTTTTGTTTGCAACTTATTGCCAGTGCTCTCTCGTGTTTTGTGAGCGCTCTTAAATCACCCAGTGTAGCTGATATCGAGCGTGAGACGTCCGCGATCTTCTCGCATGTGTGAATGTGCCAACATATGCGGTAGAATTTCTACAACGACCAAGAAAACATTGAGAAACGATGCCTTTTGGTTTGAAAATATGCCTTGATGAGAAGCCTACTTACAGATTTCCGTAAATCACTCAATAACCAAAATATGTCGCAGGCGACATATAACCGCGGACCTGTGGCTCGATCGACGCAGCTCACATGGAGCACCCCATTCGCGCCTCATGTTTCATGAGTACAAAGCGGAAAAATGTTATGAATGACTCACAACCGTTAAATAACAATCGAAATAAATGGGACGAAGAGTGGTCCGGCTCTCACTGAGCTTGGATTTCAGCTCCCTTTCGAGCCCCCAAGCCGGGTAGTTCCACTGCAGCACACGAAATAGTGTTAAACACATTAGCATGTTTTTAAGTCAACTAGTTTTTATACCTCTAAAGAAACGCGTTTATCAGACCGTATACGTATTCTTCGACTGCAAACATTCCAAAAATAAATATTTTTGGGGGAAAATGAGCTGAAATGAAATGTTTCAACGCACACCGGAGCATGTTTACACTTGTTGTGTCTTCCCCGGACTTCCTGTTTACAGTTATCAGCAACGAATATGAACTTCAGCCTCGCATCTCAACTTTTTGTTATGAAGGATAGTGCTCGTGTATACACTACCCACGCGGTTGCAGATGAACTACTGCTATCTTCATAAATGTCGATGGCCGATTCATCTTCAGAACTGACATCAATATTCGGTCATATATAGCTCTATTGATACATGCGTGAGAGTTCTGAGTGAAAAATGGAGATGTCGGTAGGAAAATGAATATGTGTGATGCTTCTTTGAGCTGGAGACGTAGTATAGCTAGACATAGCTCGGAATGTATCAAAGTCCTCGCGGATCATCTCTCCTACCGAAATATTTCTTTTGCATGTGTCTTGAATAGTGCATTAGAATGCTAGACGCAGTATCTCTGGTACCCCTGAAGGATAGAAAATATTGACCTTGCCAATACGTTATATTTTTTGTCGTGCTCCCAGGGCGCTTTCGTATGCGCTATTCGAGATACGATGACGAAACTTAGCAGACGACCTAAAGTAGCGTCGCGCTGAGATGCAGGGAGCTGGCGGGTGCATGCGCTAGTGGTGCAGACCAGGCCACTGCTCGATGAACCAAAGAATCCGAGTAATTATTGCTAACACGCGTGACATAGAGCCCATGTTTTATTAAACAGCTGAGGCAGTGACGGGGCCTCTCCAAACCCCTGCCTTCTTGGAGGCGCATAACTGCCCACGCGTTCTCCCGCTCCTCAACATTTTGAAGACATTTTTGACTGGGTTGCTGCCCATACATCTCCCTTCTGAATATTATTCGACTTCCTCTGGGACTTGTGTGAAGCAGTATATTCATTTCCAAAACATTGCCACCTGAACTACTATTACAGACATCATAAAACGACCTGGACAGCTCGATCTGCCCAATTTTTGGGCGAAACTAACACGACAAGTAGCTGGTCTTGTCGGCCGGCGTATGAGATAAAATGTTCAGTATTTTTTAGCTAAAGCATTGAGGCCTAATTTTCAAGGGTCATCTTTAAAGCATGCTTCGTATTTGCTTATCGCTTTCGTAGAATTTCAGTAAACAGTGCCTCATTTGGAGTTTTTTGGAGAGCCCTTTGTCCCATTTTCAAAGAGTTCCTGGAACTTAAGTAACAAGTAACCTTTGGAATAAATGGGGGATATGCCTTCCCTTTAAATACAGCGAGGTAGACATGACAGCTCAGCAAATAGAAGCCAAAAAATAAAGTGATGCAATTAGGCAGCGCTCGTTCGTTAAGTGCGTAAGCAAAACCTTCGTTATTAAAATGAATTCTAACTTTCCTTTCTATCTTCTCCATGCATTCAGGCCAAAAACGTGAATATTTTAGCTGTTAACGAATGCAGAACATTTGTGCAGGACTATGTATTATCTTCCTCAATGCGAATTCGGCTGTACACCAGTGAAAAACTGAGCTTTTGTCCCCCTAAAACTGGTTCCTTTTCGTCACGAACCGCACCGACAGAAATAGAAGAAATCTCCCGCAGAAAACGCAAACATGCTTAGTTTACAGGCTTCGAACCAGGTAAGCGCAAATAGCAATGCGGCGTTCAGAGGTGCCGTCACCGCTGTTATCCTTACCTGTCCTTCACGGTTTAGTTTAGACCAGATTATTAAAGCCTGCTCCTCATTAATTAAGGTATCAGTACTCGGTTCTCTCAGCACGACCTTTGTCCCTTTGTTGTGCGTTTGTGTAGGTGGTGCACGCTTTCCACTGTTTCGAGCATCACTGGGAACCACAAAGTGATGAGACTATTTTAGGTGTGAATTTCCGGTATGCAAGGAGTTACCTGACGCTTAAACATTATAAGCTTTTTTAAGAGCTTAGAAACAGCTGCCACTCATATCCCACGTAGGAGCTCAGTTTGCGGCAGTAATAAATTACCTTTCTGCAATTTAATCAAAGAGGAGTATACTCGTGGTACAAAGGACAGGTAACATCAAGATGCAATGTATAAACCAAATTGTGGCATTGACTCTAACCCCATTGCCTATCTTGAAGCAATAAAGATAACTTGGGGGTCTCTCTATGACAAGACAAGATAACCAGGTGACGAACGTTTGAAAACTCTCGAAGACCAGTTAACATCGAGGGTGCTTTATATGCCTTCTGGGAGCAGCGTGATGCATCATGAACACTGATGATATTGTAAGCTTGTAAAATCTTTATTTGCTTATAACTTCAAGCAATCTACGAAAAGGTATAGTATTTATTTAAGTATTAGGGTTTAAGTTCTTTGGAGCATTAACTCATGCTCCCGAGCCTAAACTATTCTACAATTTTAACACCTTAACAAACAGTATTTATCATCATATTAGGCCACAGTATGTTTCGACGGCGAAGTCATCCTGAAACTGTTTTCGTTACTGGTTGAACCTATCGGTGGTATTAAGGGTTTATGTTACTAAGCAGGGCAACTACTTCACCAATAACGTTTCGCAGTGGCCTAATGCCAATGGTACTTTGTTCGCAAGACTCATTTCTCTAGCTGTTTTACAATGCCGATTTATATGGCACGAAGGAATCCCTCAATGAGCTTCTAGTATATGACTCACGGCTCATACAGCAGCTTTTTGATAATCCCCTCGGTGCTGCAAGCTTTTTGCTCATTGGACAGTGCACGAAATCAATGCCAAAAAATCATGTCCAAGGAGACCAACGAGTCTCGTAAACAGTCTGGACAGCGGTCAGATCACCGAGGCAACGGAAAGTGGAGATTTATTGTATTTGCGAGAGAGGACTGTGCCAAGAGGAAAGCTTGAAGCTTCCTGTAGTGCCCGCGACAGCATGACTGCTGGAGCTCCTCAGTAAAGGCGGTGAGCAACGAAGACGGACCCGCCACGCCAAAAGCAGAGTGCTGCGAAACGTTCAAAAGGGAATCCGATTGCACTGTTCGATTTCAGGACAATGCCAAAGGACAAATTTGAGTTAGGCGGCTGCATGCAGGCTCAGGTTTATCTGATGCGACCGAGCTAGAAAGCACGTGTTGAGCAAGGTGCAGAAATCGGAAAGTTTTCTTCGTTCAGAAATGAAGAAATTATTTCTCCAAGCGAGGGAAACTGACAAGAGACCATTGTTTGGCCCGCGCCTATGTTGGTGCCAGAAACAATGTAACCCGCGACCTGGTACGCCAAATGAAGGTCGGGTTAGACAGTGCAGGGTTAGGGCTACGGGCACACCACACGGTTCCTTGTCTCCACTCAAAATGAAGAGCGGTCCCTCAGGTGTACATTATGGCCAGGTGTTATGCCCTTTCGATGGACAGGAAGTTTTTGATTCTGGAAGGCAAAAGATGTCAAGTTTTAGCCCTGTATGGGGAGCGGTCTAATGACATCATAAACCGTTAGGCGCTAGTTGTGTCGATTCAGACACGTGTCGCTCGAATGCACGCAGGGGCGGATAGTGCGACTGAGGAGGCTCATTCGGGCGCTCACGGAAGTGCAAATAGACGCTCAAGTTCTGTGTGTGCGTGTTGGTGAGCAGGACAAGTATGAGCGTGCAAGTGTGAATTAATCACAGCGCGCGAAATCAAGAGGCACGTTTTGCATGGAATGTGATTTGTATTTGTTCATGGTATTTTTTTTACTGAGCAAGGTTGGTGCTTGTGGATGCGCTGGATGTTGTAACAATTATTACTTGTTACGATGGGTAGATCGATCCTTTTTTGTTAAAGATCTAAATGACCTTTCGGGTGTCTTGTACAATATAAAAGGGACGCGTATTGATGCCGCCGCTAGCTTGACGTTTTAAAGGAGCGTATTTTTACAGCGACAACATCTTGTTCTTTAGCCTATATGCCTCCCTTATTCTGAATTTGATTCACGCAGAGTTTTGAAATCATTACATGAATCTTGGGAGGGGCGTGTAAGGGTCGGTGAAGGTACGCAGCAACGTGGTGGACACTCTCATTTTTCAGCCTCCGGTAGCAGTTATTCCTTCTGGTGTACATAAAGAGGCTTTTCGATCGACTCCAAGGTATTCGCGCGGTGCTTGGTGAACAGCATCAACGAAGACCCTTTGGAGTGAGAGGCGTGACAGCGTCTAGCGACTGGTGAGTCGAGTCTGCACCGAACGGACGCGTAAATGACAAAATGAAGGGCAAGCATCTACTGAGAAGGGGTTCGTTTCATGTTGTTGCGACAGTCATAACGCGCTCGCAAGGGGCAGTCTTTGACGGTGCAGATCATGGGAGAACCGGTGGGCTACGACGACGATCCCTTATCGCAGTGAATTGCGCCAGTAGTGCGGTAAAGATGAGTTGAAACCATAATGCCATATTAGAATTGTCAACCCTGGCGTTGAAGTGACCAGGTGCACGGTGTTGCGTATGCGACACGGAGTTGCGAAAGGAAACGTTGAAGGGATGCGGTGTTTGATTGCTTTTTGTTCCCTCTCTCTGTAAAAGAGGGGCCCATGTATTGGTTAAGGCTGTGGGGCAGAGACCGGGATTTGGCAGATCAAAATGGTCGTTCGGGTCATTCTCATATGTATCTTTTGACTACTTTGTCGCTCTTTTTAATTGTATACGTGTCTCCGGACAAATATTAGTTCTAGTAAAGTCAGATGGGGTGTGGGAAGCAGCAAGCAACAAATCATGGTGATGCTTGCTGAAATTGGCCACTATTCAGGTGTAGGCTGGGCCCCGAGGCATTAAAACCTAGCCCGAGAGCCAAGTCGAGGGTTCTGGGCTATATACTACCTCTTCATCTTTGGCTAAGCCATATGCACCCAACCTAGCTGTATAATTGTAAACATTTCTGTGTAAATTTAAGCTAATCTATTTGCTGTCTCTGAGGGTCGTCATTCCTATTTAGTCAGTTATTTTTTGCTCCATCTCACCATCCCTGAATAACAAGACCTGATATTCATTCCGGGTAAATGTAACTTCGACAGCCGTGGTGACGTTATAAAATGCGCAGAGATACATGTGCCCGCAGTAGATGTCACTTGAAACTGATATTAAGGTAATGAAGATTTATAAAAGGCGAAAAATTAAAGCAGCGGGAAGCACCAATGAAAGGTAAGAAGTCAAAAACGAACTATAATAAGAGTGAATAGCACTCCGAACAACTCCTGGCTCAAGAAGAAAGCTATATGGCACGAAAATATGTAGGAGATGGATGTAAAACGTCTTGTGGGAAAGCGAGTGCCACGTGGAACCCGATCTAATAATGAGCGGAAAATGTACGAGAAATCGTTTTGCTAACACTTCATAAAGACCGGCCGATACGAGGCCTTCGTAAGCTATTGAGCAGACACGGATGGAGAACCGAGAGCAAACCTCATTGCCATACCCCCCCCCCCCCCCCCCCAACCTTGTTTCTTTTATTCGCCTAATGAAAATCCCTCCGCTACACCTCTACCACTGAGAAGTCCACACAACGTGGCAAAACTCCTCCCCAATAGTTTTGAATGTCTAGTCGAGAGCAATTCAGGACTCGTGGAGCATAACAGGAATTCCAGATAAGAACGAGGTTACAAACTCTAGCTCTGGCAAAAAGGGTTATCCCTTTCCACTTTTCTGCTGTCTTCTGTATTCATTTCGACTGCGCGGTCCAATGTTAATCTTTTTCGATATAGGAATTGAGCGAGGCTTCTAAGTACTTTCAGTGTGTGGTCACCTGATGTACTTACATGACATTGTCGAACTTGTAAAGCTTCTTCGGCCACCATCCACTTTACTGCAGAAGTGATTTGGACCAGTTCTCCCGAAAACCGGAGACAACTGAGTTCGCCGACGCATTTGACAGCCTCGGTCATGTTTTGCTAATCAATCGTAGAAACCGGGACATCCCTTAGTCAGAAATTATCACACCTTTGCATATTTCATAAACTTAACAATTGTAACTCGGCTCTTAGTACTTGCTTGTTTCAGCCGTCATCGTATATTTCTTCTCGTAGCGATCACAGGTAAAATTAGCCATGACCGTTTGCCTGACTGATTTACATTTTAATTCTTCTAACCCAAGCACTCCTTCCGAACGGAACCACCTTCCCGCCTAGGTTACTACTATTACTAATGTCCATGCTTTCCAGGTGGTCAGTGAAAGCATTTTAAACAGGCTGCATTGTTTTTAACAATATTTTACGAATTTCACTATCGCTTTCGTTCTTATAATTAATTGTGTTTTTTAGCCCACTCGTATCGGTCGTGCCTTGCTTGCCCTGGAGCGTAAGTAAATAAATAAGTAAATTGGCGTACAAGCAGGATTCTCCACTGATTAGAGCCGAAATCCCTTAATGTGGTAGTTTATCAGTATATTAGTTCGTGAATGGAGTCACAATGCAAATACAAGGTAAGGCAGAGTTAAGGGGCAACTTTGATGCACAGAGTGTTGCATGTTAATGGGGTCCTCAGGGTCTCTTTATAGATTAACTTCGGCTTACAGTTTAGGCCCGACAGAGCAACTTCCTCGCGGATAACATAAACGAGTTTCTCGTGGATTATTGGAGAAAACAAGATTTCAGCTACGTGAGAGAGAGAGAAAAAAAAACAAAAGCCTTTCTAGCGTGCCTACGGCGTTTTTTCTTCCTTTTTTTTTTTTTTGGCAAAGCGAAGAAGTTAACTACTTCGTCATTGTTCCGCGCTTGCACAAAGGCTCGTAGCGAAGTCCTGCCGATATCATTAACACTCAGTGCAGATGGCAGGTGGATACACTGAAAGGCCATCAGGAAGGGAAGTTAACCAGGCAATGTCCAAACCACTTGCGAAAAGTTCACACATTAGGAAGGCTGCTTGGGCAATATATTTTATTACACCGCCCAGATTTTCTTTCCAAGGCATCTATTTCTGTCTCCTCCAGGCATCTGCTTAATGCTCTCATATTTATTTTGGTTTTGATTACGAAGCCAAGCCTTATTACTCAAGTGCACATTCACGGTTATTTGATTAATTTGTTGTTCTTTCTCTCTTTGTTTAGTGCAGTGTGTTTTGTAGTAGTTCCTCATGCTCCGTTCTTTTTTTTTTTTTTTTGGCACCAATGTTGAAGAGATAAATTACGCTTGCCTAAGTTCTCAAAATACTGCATTGCTGGGAAGAAATAGTAAGAGTGGATAAATGTTGAGGGCATAGAGAGGTCAAAGGCTTTCTGTGTGAAAAATAAAAGTAATAAATGGCTCATATGTTTCGACATTCGAGGTAGTTGTCTCCTGGTCCTTTTCTGAAAAAAGCCTTCCAGAATTATTGCTTCTTGAAAGACTCAATTTGTCCGATTACGCAGCTAGAAAAACTCCATACCCAAAGCTTTGCCAATTCACTTCTGTTTTCTGGCATTCCATTTCGATTAGGGTAGCAGCCTACTACCTTTGAAACACATGTGAGGCATACTTTCACCAACTCGACTCTAATGCAGCTTATGTGTGCGAGCGTTCTGAAGATAAACTGCTGGAAGTATATAAAATATACGGGAAAGCAGGATTATTAGACAGTTTAGATTTAGTCGCTGATTATACAAAAAGAAAGAAGGAAGAGGCGCACTATTACTGCAAAGTTCGTGCTCAGCGTTATCAAAGCTTTCAGCTGCTCTGTAGACAGACAATCTTTTCGCCCTACGATGCGCCTGTTTTTCTCCTTCTGTGTTTTCATATTTGCCACTGAAAAGCTCCCAGTATATAAACGGGGGCTCGTAAGAATTAGTGATGGAACATTTTCGCAATAGACACGAGATGATAGAGGAGACATACAATGCTAGTGAATTTAGAAAGGACGCAGAATAGAGAACCGAATCCTGCATCTCTCGCTCGTAAGGTGGACGCTCAAGGCACGAGTCCACCGCTGTAGCGCATAGTAGGATATTATTCTTTGGATTCATTCGTTTTTGTCGCCAAACATAAAAGATGAGTTGTCTGACTTCTGTTCTATATTTTGACTTACGGATTACCTATAAAAACCAGTACAAACTTCAGCTCGGTCTCCTTCAATTTATGCAAACTGTAATGATTGTTTTCTGTGGTGCTATTTAAATATAATCATCTCAAGTGAGTGGGCTGGCTAATAAAAATTGAAAACCCTTCATGTAAACGAAAGGAAGCTGGCGTAGGTGACTGCTGCTTGCCGCGTCACCAGGCAGCAATTACGTTTGCTGTACCACTAGCCCCAACTAAGCGTTCTCTACGACATGCGATCATCGCTGATTCCTGTCTTCAACCCCATTATAATGTACACTGAGTGCATCTAATTTTTATTCATCATTGTTTCCATGTAAATAGTCTCAAGTAGTGGAACTGATCTTCTGTAGCCTCATTCGTCAACCATTCGTGCGTGGTAACTAAGACGCTGTGCTGGCGCATAAATTTCGATTGCGAGCCTGTATGTGAATTAGTGCTGCTTAACATTAATTAGCTTCCTGTTTTCGCATTGTCTTTTTATCCGTGGCAACCTTAACCAGCAGTTTAAACAAACCTGTCAGTAAGTCCCTGCTTCAGATTTTCAGTGGCTCTTCGAGCTGCTGAGCCTGGCTCAGCAGGGCCTGGAGATGCAGATGTGCGTGATGCTAGGCCAAGCTTACACGTTACTGCTGTGAATACGTGCTGCTCAACCTTAACTGATTTCCAGTAAAGACGTTTCTTTATTTTGTCTTCTCAATGTCTTATTTTGTCCGTGGCACGCAGGTTATATTGGTTGGTTGGTTTGTGGGGTTTAACGTCCCAAAGCAACTCAGGCTATGAGAGACGCCGTAGTGGAGGACTCCGGTGATTTCGACCACCTGGGGTTCTTTAACGTGCGCTGACATCGCACAGAACACGGGCGCCTTGCTTTTCGCCTCCATCGAAAAGCTGCCGCCGAGGCCGGGATTCGATCCCGCGTCCTTGGGAACAGTAGTCGAGCGCCGTAACCACTGCGCCACCCCGGCGGGGCAGGTTATATTGGTATGTGATGTAATTCCTTTCTGTACCCTAATCCTCGTTTCTTATTACAACTGCTACAGTTCACTCTCTCTCTGACGCTACTTTAGAGAACAAAAAGGCGCGTGATTGTTTTCAACTAACATGGGTCAAATGTTTACTTACGAGATTTTGAACAATACCGTAGAAAATTTATTTTCATCTGCTTTCCCTGTAAGAAGTTGTAATTTCATAATGTTTTGGTGACTGATGGCCTTCCATGCCTATACAGCACAATATTGAACACAAGAACATTGCTGTATGGAAAAGAGGCAATCCCCCCCAAAAAAAATGCCTTGATGCGATCGCATGTTCCTATAGACTCATTTCTGTTTACCTATTCCAATTCCGCGTGTTCTAATTTTGAAACAAAAATAATAAATATCACTCGCACATTCTTTGAGCTCCGTGGTTCTGCATGTTTTGCACATACGGCATTTGAGAACCATATAGACACAAAATTATATCTTGAAGCAAAATAACGGTAACTTCTTCAATCGTAAGGGAGGCTCTTCTAGATCAGAATCCAGGAAACGACTTGGTAATATATATTGAGCGCTCAGTTTTGGGGTATAACCGTGTTGTACCCGGTTCTTGCATCAGGAGTAATTCATATTTAGATCTGCGTTGACCCAGACTGACAACTAAGTTTATTTGAGCTGACAGGCGTCTGAATGAACATTTGAAGGAACATCTGGGGACCATATCATCCGACACTTACTCGCACGGGGTGGTACATTGTAGGAAATGCAACGAGGTAAAAGTAAAAAAGATAATAACAAAGAAGGACAAGGCTGCTACCCGTTTTTCTCACAAACAAGCATTATTTTCTTTCATCGAGATACGCTAGCACGAGAAGTTAAGGAGACCTACTCTATCAGAAAAAAAAAGTGATAGATGCATCAGCCAGTTTTCTGTCGCCCTTGCAGACTGTGAAGTTTTATACCTTGATAAAACTCGAAGTATATTGATTTTTTTTTTGTTTTACTACCTGGCGGTTCCGCTCAGGTGCATCTGTTTGTTTCTTTGTATATATTAAGCCTGTTTGCTCAAATAAACTTAGTTGTGAGTCTGCGCTTGTCTTGTTTTTTACGTGTTTTGTCGTCGTCTTATCTAGTGCAGTGCATTTTTCCAATCATGTCTACATACAAACTGGTACAACTTTCTACTTTACTGAAGATATTAAGAAAGGTCGTGAATATTTTCTACAAAACCGTTTTGAGCGCTCGTTCGAAGACTATAAAGTACATTTTTTCCGCACTTTGAATTTACCGACTAGCTTAATTTGTAAATCAAGTTTAAAAGAATGTTGGGAAGTGACAAGGACGTCGTAGGTACTGACATGAGGTGATACTGACACAATATGATGAAACGCTGCACACACTAGAGGCACGCTTTTTCAAAGTCATTGAAGTTTAGAGTGTCCCCTGCGGCGTTGAATATTGTCATAGTATATAAAAAAAATGTGGACCTCCTAGCTCTGAAGCAGGAGGGTTCAGTGATGGCATTATTACATATGCAAAGAAAGAAATAGAATAAAAACTAAGCATCTGCCTTAATAAATATTACTTTTTAGAGGCAGCAGTTGGTAGGGAGGATTATTCTAATAGTAAGAGTTTTGCTATAAAAACTAACGCATCAAATTAGTAGCATTTAAACTTCATTTTGTTCGTCTTGATTACAATTAGAATTTAAAAGTGAAATATCGCCACCTGAGAACACCAGGAGACGAGGTGGCATTACGTAAAATTCAGCGTTAGATTTTGCCACCCCTAGACATAAAAATATCAAAAGATAACCCATAAAAGAAGGGCCCTGTAATATATCGTAAACTATAGCATCAACATGAAAACGACGTCATATTTTCGTTCCTTTTCAATTTTGGCTACCTGGATGATTGTCTATCAGCTTGGGTTCATGGTTACCTTCAAATTTATTTTTAATGAGAAAGCATTACTTCGCTATGTTCACAGATTTCTGTCCGCAGAATGTGGCCGCACGCCGTTTCCGCAGAGCATGTCCGCAAAATCGTGTCTGCAGCAGTTGTGAGTAATGGAGAAGTACGTGGTAGAGGTTAATGAGTGGTGTCAATGGATAGAGGGTGACTGTAATGTTGTGTCCAAAGAATGGTTAGGACAATAAGTTAATTAGGTAATTAATTAAAATGACTGGTTCACATGAAATGAAAGACGCAGTATCTGTCACATTTGTTCTGTGACACCTGACCCGCGCCGTAAGTGAAGGGAGGAAGGCTGGAGTGAAAGCGGAAAGAGAGAAAGGGCTGCCGTAGTGGAGACGTCAAGGATGTGACGTCACGCAACCGGAAGTAGAACTGAAAAAGGGCATAAGAAGGGATTGGTTCGCAATTTGAGAGTAGCAGACTAAAATGAGCAAACAAAAAGTGAATGTGACGTAGAGGATGTGACGTCACGCAACTGGACTTACAGCCGAAAAAGAGCATAGGAAGGAATTGGCGCGCAATTTTAAAGTACCAAAGACTAAAATGGGCAAAGGAATTGAAATAAATAACTAGAAGCAACCAGAGACAACCAACAGCATCATCCGTGCTTTCGGATTACTCCAATGCAGATTCTGCAGTGTTATTATTTGCTGACGCATTCATGCCTACTGGCTAAGTCAGATTGCGTGGTGCAAAACAACATTCAAAGACATGCATAAAGGTACAATATGGAGCATTCAAAAGTTAGTGCAAGAATTTACTGTTTACAGCTAGCAGTAATAAGGGAGTAATTACTCATTGCATCCACCCAAGCGCAGTCATACGGCTACAAAGGAAAGCTATGCAGCTTACTCAGAAACTTCGTAGTTAAATAAAATTTCGTCCTGATACTTCATTGTTGCATTATGTTGTAACTGAAGTATTTATTTGAGGCCGCATAACTATGCCATTCATTAAAACCACGAGATCAGCCTTGTTCGACGCCGAAATAACGTCCGCACAGGAAATAAAAAAAATCCTCTTGCATGTGCCTAATCAAGTTGTTTCAATTATAGTTCCGCTGATAGGAATAGCCCCCAGACGCCACAGCGACGACCGTAAAACCGAACTAAAAGGATAATTGCCTTACGTACTGCGGCGAGAGCAGCTGGTGCAACCAACACAAGCACTACAACCCATTGTGCAGGCCAGGGGGGCAGATCCGAAGCAGACGTCTGGTTACGTTGTAGTTGGTTACCGCGAAGAAACATTTGCTTTTTTTTTCACCAACGAGCCTTCCGAGAAGCAGACAGTTCATGTTATCGATGGGTTACTGTGGATTACCCGGAAGTCCTTGCATCATTTTGTTGGTTGGTTGGTTGGTTTGTGGGGTTTAACGTCCCAAAGCAACTCAGGCTATGGGAGACGCCATAGTGGAGGACTCCGGAAATTTCGACCACCTGGGGTTCTTTAACGTGCACTGACAATTTTGTCTGAGTCACCCAATTTATGCGGTGAATGCCAGCGATACATAATATGCCTCCCAGTCCCTTCTGTAGCACTGCAGACAAGTAGGCCTCATCTTGCTTAATAGTTAAGACTGTTAGGTAATATTTACGTCTAGACCTTTGAAACAGAAGGTACAGGTCCAGTACGTGATCAGCTGCAAAAATAGATTAACGTTGTCTGCGCACTCAAAATATCACAAAATGCAGGCAATGCCTCTCCACAATACACCTCTGAAAGATGCCTCACAGCTACGACACAACACCAAAAGAAACAAAAAAAAAAAAGGCATTTGACTCAGCTCTTTAGGCTTTGACATGGCCTTTTGACAAATGATGTGTGACCACGCAGTACTTGCCAATAGTGTTGCTAGCATTCAAGGTCAGGTACACGATATTAAATTCTCCACCAGTTGCCTCGAATTATCAACACCGTAAACGAACACCGAGGACAGCTCATCAGTTTATATCCTGAGTAATTCATTCAGTAGTTTATTCTTGTGTGCCAAAAGGCTCAGTTCTCCCTCCTTTACTTTTTTTAATCTGCATAAATGACTTATCCAACAGAATTCAATCACGCATTAGCCTTTTTTAGACGACTTTCTAATTTATCGCGAGATAACCAATTCTGAAGATAAAGAAATACTTAAATCCGACCTTAACAAAATAATGGCATGGTGTCAAGACTGGTTAATGAATCTTAACTTTGAAAAATATAAGGTAATGCATGTGTCGCGTACTAATTATCAGGTTTCATCTTATCATATACAGAATTCCCCACCGAATCAGGTAACAGCCTACAAATACTTGAGTATTTTATCTCCTCTAACCTATCATAGGAACTGCATGTCAAGTACATAACTAACTATGCTAATCGCTCGTCAGGTTATTTCAAACGTATTTTTCCAAACATTCCCTCATCCCCTAAACATAGGTTTTAAAAAAACATTTATCCGCCAAAAACTTGAACATACAGCCTCTGTATGGGACCTCGGCCTTGATTTTCTAATAACCTTAGTAGAAGCCATTCAGAATTGATCTATTCGTTACATACTCAGTAATTATCATCGTACCGCCAACACAGCTAACACGAAAAACAGCTTACACCTCCCTGCTCTCTCACTAAGACGTCAGATACTCCGGCTATGTCTGCTACATAAAATATACTACCATAGTTCACTTCGCGGTAATTTTCTTCAGCGTCCCTCCTGCATATCACTTCGTGTGGACCATCGTCATAAAATTGCATCCTCAACATGTTGAACAAACGCTTTTCACAGTTCATTTCTCCCGCGTTCAATCAGCGATTGGTATTACTTTGCTGTGGCGCTAGTATCTATAACCGATATAAAAGTGTTCAAAAATGCTCTCGCTGCACATTATGGCGTTCCCATTTGATTCACTTTGCTTTGTTTATTAGTTTCCTATTTCTATCCTTATTTCCGGCGCTTTTCTCTTATTCATAAAATTTTTGCCCTGTATACCACTCTCTTGTGTAACGGCCGACCCGGGCCTTGAGTGTATCACAAATAAATTAATAATAAAATAAATAAATAAAATAATAAATAAATAAATAAATAAATAAAATTATTTACAAATAATCCATATTTATTAAATATTTCTGTGTCTATTTTTGGGGCATATTGAATGATATGGCAATAATGAAACTTAGCTTCGAAAAAAAAAACTATGGGCAGGTAATGTGAAAATTTAACCCATCAAGCTACTCGATTTAAAGGCGTAACGTCATTACCCGAAATAATCCCAGCTATCGTTTGGAATCGAATAGGCCTGTAAAGCATCCTCTAAGATCTGTTGTTAAAAAGTAATTTCGACGCGCAGGTTTTGTTTGCGATACTGGCTGGTGATGACGAGATGTTTACTCTCTGATTTTGTCTTTTCCAGCTGATACAAGCTCAATTTCGGATGACAGCTGTCCCTCTATCAAACAAGGCAAGTTTAATTTCTTCTAACTTTCCTTCGTGCTGCAAGAAGAACATCTATCTCTAAGACATCAAACTCCACATGGTAACTCTGGCTCAAACCGAAAAGGTGTTAATCCTGGTGCATGTGTACTCTAGTTTGTCCATCTTTTTTGCTGTTGTTGGGGTAGTCAGCTATATCGACGGCTGTACCACAAGGAATTGAACCTGCCATTTCACATTTATGAGACCTAGAGGAAAATATAGGCAAAACTAAATGAAGCGTTATATTTCATTATTATTATCATCATCGTCGTCATCATCGTCGTCATCATCATCATCATCATCATCATCATCATCATCATCATCATCATTATCATTATCATTATCATTATTATTATTATTATTATTATTATTATTATTATTATTATTATTATTATTATTATTATTATTATTATTATTATTATTGCCGTGATTTCATCTGGCGAACTGATATCACGCATGTTTGTAGTAAGCTTCGTAGTTTATCATGGCTCGTTAACGTGGAAAGATGGGCTAGTTGGTCTTGGTACAACGAATGCATATTTTCAGCGCCAGAAGCACAGGACGAAGAAAGTAGGCAGAAGGAGGACATCCTGCATCTGTCTTCTTTCTTCGTCGTGTTCTTTTTTTGCGCTTAAAATATGCTTTCTCCGTAATATGGCTGTTGCCCAATATCAAATCTTCCGTCCCTTTTTCTGTTCCTAAGATGGCCGCTTTTGTGCTCGCCTAGAGCATTGTACGTTACTCTAACACATTTGGGAAACCACTCTGTGCTTCTGCGAAACTGCTGTGGTGTTATTAGTAAGCTCCAGGTTCGTTCAGGAGATCTGGGCAGGTATCAGATCAGGCTCACGGACACACGCGCACTTTTCTTTTCTTGACCGATAAAAATCACCATCCCACAAGTACAGCCTCGGCCTAAAATCTAAAGGGATATGTCCCAAAACGTCCTACTGTTTTCTTAGTCCGTTCTTGGCTAGATGCCGATGCAGGCGACCCTCACGGTGCCCTGCAGTCCGGTCGAGGTGATAGCCGGCCAACGGTAGTTTACTTTCATGCAACGCTGTGTAGGAACCAGGCCCTAGATCTGGTTTTTAGAGATCAGCGGTAGGGTTATGACGCTGGCCGAGAACGGTGAAGAGAACCGCCCAGCGACTCTCTGGAACGTCCGTCTTGTTCCCTGCTTCGAACGAACTTGCGCCCACTGGATTGCCCTGCACGCTTCTTTTTCACTTCTTTTTCACGGGCCAATCGCGCATTCGCACTCGCGATCACCATCACCACAATCTCGCGGTCACCATCATCACAACTGCATTGGTGCTGTGCTGAACGGATCTTTGAAGAGCGCTGCATACTATTGCAAGGCTCCATATATCGCCCTGTGGAAACATCTAATCGTAACCAATTTTCTATTCTGTAATATACATGCTGACAGTTGCTATAAATTTGGCTCAACTATCTTAACATCAAAGTCTTGTGTATTAGCGATTGAATAGGTACACCGAAAATGGCTTTTTCGAATAACAAGAGGAAATAGCGATTTATATTATATTGAGTAAAGTTTATCAGCAATCGACACCCGTCTCCTGTGTAGGACTAGATACGAAAGTGAGCGGGACTTCTCTCGTAGCAAGTATGTTTCTTTAGAGGTTCTCAGTTCAATGAAATCCATTATGCCAATTTCGAGACCCTATTGACAGTTTCCAAGCTCTTCAGCTCGATTCCACGTCGAAACGGTTGCCGCAGGCGAGCTGCTTCCGAAGTGCTGTACGATTAATGACAGTTACGTGCGCTCCAGAAGCACACCCCCAAATGAGAACTTTCCTGCTGCAGGTCGTACTTACGTGAAATAGTAGGGATTGCTTTAAAAGTGTGTTCAGTTTTAAAAGAGAATGACTCTCCTTTCTAAAATTTCCTACACAGAAATGTTGATTTTTGAAAGACACGTTTCTTTTTTTTTTTCCCGCTCTTTTCTCTTATTCAGACTAAATTCTGCCTGATTACTTGATCAAGAGTTGTTGCTTCTCCAAGTATTAAAGTCTACGTCTGTCACAGTTGTCGGCCAGTCACAATACTATATGCGTGTTTAATCTTTGAGGTAATCGTATGTTCTGAACGTAAAACATGTGCAACGCAAAGAGGAAATGCTCACTGCATTTCACTGCTTGAATTTTTAAGGCGACCAAATTTTTATTCTTTACTCTGAGTCTCTGGAGCGCCTGGAATAATTGTTACTACCGTTTTCAAATAAGCGGAAACGGCAGTGATTGAAATTTAGGGATTGTGTGAATTTCAATATCCCCATTGCTAATGCTAACCATGCAAACGTACGCTTCAGGTGGAATACAATTCTACGCTCTCGTTAATACATTTCAAAATGCGCACTGCATACGTATAACGTTGATTTTTTTTTTTTTTTTTTTTGGAAAATGTAGGGGTAAAAAACGTTGACATCAGTATGCGTGGATGCTAATGCAACGATGCTGTAGCACTAAGGCGAGTGCCGCAGAGCGGAAGTTTTCTACATTTTTACCTTACATATCGCAAATATCAGACGCTGATTGCACGATTTATGCACGAAACCATGGGGACTGAAATATGTGGCCTTGAAGTTTGTAATTGATGCACACGGGGCGGGCAGCGAGTACGCGCTCTCCTTGCGCGTGAACAGCTCTAGCAGAGACAGACGCTGAGGTGCTGGCGTCTCAACAGAGGTGCGGCAGGAGGTGGAAGCACCCCCCCCCCCCCCCCCCCCCCCCTGTGCGTGAAGGCGTGAGAAGATACGCGCGCTCCCGTTGAAACAGGCCATATACCACATTGATTCATTTCGCATACGGGATTTATTTTTGAGCTAAATACAGCAAGCCTCACGGCGGCATGGACGGTCCGCCCCTTTGTAAAGATGTAAGCAAATTCTGTGCAATAAACATTATTATTATTATTAATATTATTATTATTATTATTATTATTATTATTATTATTATTATTAAGGCGAAAGTTTTTAACAGCTCGTGAGTGGCGTCCGAACAAAGTGTTCGCAGAAAATGTGCGTGCGATTTTTCAGTGAGATTTCGACCGCTGGATATCGATTAGGTTTCTGTATATAGTGACCGATAGTTATATTTAGTGATGAATAATAATAGTCAGTGGTGTTAAAGAGAGTTTTTTTCTACTCAGTCTCTGGAGACAGAGGCAGCTTTCCCAATGAAAGAGAAACGAAGAGGGTCTCCATTGAGGAAAAGCGATCTTTTTATTTTCCTCTTTTTCTTATCCTTCCCTTCGTCCTTCTCCTGTTCCACCTTCATCTTACTCCCTCTCTTTCTCTTTGTCCACTTCCTCTATCCTCCTCTCTTTTTCTCTCCCTCGGCACTCAGCTCTATCTCTCTGAATATAGAGAGCGTTGAGGGCGAGAGAAAGAGTAGAGAGACGGTAGAAATGACTCTCTTTCTGGAGAACGAAAACGAGAGGAGAGAGAGAGAGAAAGATAGCAAGCATTTTTCTCTCTTTCTTCTTCTCTCTCTAACGAAGGGGTGGTGCCAGAAACATTTATTGCCACATGCACAAATAGTGGGGTGAAGCCCTCTTCATGGCACTTGGGTGCTCCCTTGCAACACGGGAGACACTCTTACAAGTCAAAACAGTGTCCTTGGAACGTAATCCCCCTCATAGCACTGGTGATTATCTTGGGCTGGTCTTAATTTGAGGTATTGGTTATAAGATACTCCCAGTAAGATTCTGCTACGCTCGGTGATGGGGACTGAGGAAAGGTGGGCATGCAAGTAGGATGTGTATGAAGTCTACGAGTTTGCCGCAAAGTCTGCGTGATGAGGAGAATTGGTCTGGGTATCAGGCATGTAGAAGTGTAGGGTATGAAGCGGTCCGAGTCTGCAAGCTTCGCCACTGTGTGGCCCGCGCTATGGTGAGGGATGGGGCTGGAATGTATTTTCCTTTTGTTTGTTCCGGTAGTACGAGATAATATCACGGAAGGAGAGCAGGCGCTCCCCAGCATGCAGAGGGAGCTCCGTTCCTCTAGCCCGGAATGTAAGACCTCGGGCTAGAGAGTTAGCCTCCTCGTTATCAGATAGGCTCGCATGTACTGGCGTCCAGATGAGGCTTCTGCGGTGCCGGAGCTACCAGAAGCGTAGTAAGCGAGCAGGAGTGCGGCTTACACAGCCGTTGGCTATCAAGAGTGTACCAAGGATCGCAGCAGGGCAGTCAAAATGCTTTCGCCTTGCTGCAAGTAAGGTAGAGTAAGGAAACAGGGTAGGCAAAATTTCAGAAAAAATAAGATTTCTTATTTTCGCCAATTTAAAACCCATATTCTATCTTTTACATAGTCCGGGCTTTCATTTACGTATACGCTAAATATTTAGTCCGAAATCGACGTTTTGTGAAACCTATGCAGCAACTAGCCACGTCACCCCTTAACACCTACTTTAGATGTGTGCCTCTCCTAATCTGAAGGACGCGTGGAGACAATAAAGGCAAATGTTTGTGGCCGTGGTCTGATTGACATTAACCTTCTTTTGTGTACCATCGCCGAAAGCTGTCCGTCTCCCGTGCGGTGAGGATTTGCATCTGGTTGAAGACGCTGCACTACAAGTAGTTGCATGCACATTTTCCCAGCCAATGTAAAGTGCTTCTCAGTGCGCCGGTTCAAAACATCCGAACGGAAAACATCGGGGAACGGTGCTCGAACTGACACTTGAGGTCATTTTAAATTTCTGCAGGGCGGTTCACTGTCCACTGGTTATGCGAAGCTGACTGAAGGCGACTATACTTCGTGCAGAGGGCTACACGACAGGTCAATAAGTGGGTACGGAGGGCATAGCAGATAGCATAGAAAACAAGTATTGATGGTGAGGTAACTAACAAACTAGTGGCTAATAAAATAATTGGTCAGCTCGTATTTCTGGAGAGCTATATTATGAAATTTTGCATGAAAGTTTACTGCATTTGTCCCTTTTTTTTTTTAGAAACTGCATGAGCTGGGGGGGGGGGGGGGGGGTAAAATTTTGGAGCTATTGAGTAAACACCACAGAGAGTGTACTCAACCAGAATTATCAAAACTGATGAAAAGACATTTTATTTGAAGGTAATTTACTGCAGTACGTGTATTTAAAACTTGTTGGGCCTAGCAAAAAAAAAAAAAAAAAGCAATGAAATTCAACATAGGAAAGCTTCTGCTCTATGGCGCCGATGTCTCAATCGTATGGGACTTCTACGTAGCGATGTGCGTGATCGATCCTGCTTTGTCACTATCAATGGACAGATCTCATTCGTTTACCCTGCGACCACTGGTGTTCCTCAAGGTTAAATATCAGTATTAGGCTTCCTTCTCTTCTTTGTTATTATTAATGATGTTTCGTCCGTGGTCAAGCACTCCTCTTTTTTCCTCTATGCTCACTATATAGAAATATTCAAAGTAATTTATTTTCAACATTCCTTGTCGTTGCAGTCAGACATATCTGCTTTCTCTAATTAGTGAAAGAAAATGGGCTCACTTTCAATTATTCACAAACTAAGGTTGTCTGATTTACCTGCAATCCTTTTAGCCTTATTTTCCCTTATTCTGTAGATTCTATTATGTTCAGGGTTGATGCAAATAATGACCGCTGTGTACTTTTCAGCCATACCCCAGCATCTCTCCTCATATTAAACGAGTTGCTTTGCGAGCTATGTGCGCACTCGGCTTCATCTTCAGGCTTTGCAGAGAGTTCCGTACCCCGCTTCCATCCTTAAAGCTTTACTTGTTCGTATGTTTGCCGCTTTTGGAGAATTCGTCTGTTGATTGGAATGGGGCTTACAAATTGAACTGAATTGAAGTCGACAGAGTACACCATCAGGTATAGTTCAACGTCTTTTCTCCGGTACAACTTCCACCTCTCGCTCCACATGGAGTAACTCGCCGCAGCTTTCTTTTCTTAACTGCCGTCTTGTCAGCATAGATGTAATTTTGCCGTGCAAACTCCTTCATGATCACGTTATGTGCTCTTAGATCCTTGACTGCATCCTACGCGAGTTCGGCGGAAGAGCATGATGGAATTCAGACCATTTCAAGTTTCTCCTCTTCTGTATTCCCATTCCTCTCTGGACAGAAAGCAAAAGCTGTTTAATTCTACTTGTCCTCACACTGATACCTTCGGATACCCGCTTTCTTCGATTTTATTGGAAGTCCTCTGCGTCTTATTTTGAAAAGTCATTTTCATCATATATTACTTCCTCTTTCAAGCTAGTTGTATTTACTTCTTTTTTCATTCTGTTTATTCTCGTCGATGTTCATAAAATTGCTTTTAACATGGTTTTATTGATAATTTAAATTAAACACTGTGTGTTCATATGTGACCTTTTGTATCACTTTCAATGACTGTATTTTATTGTATTGGACTATATTGTATTCTTTTCTCATTTGAATGCTTTTTGCGTTTAGTTATTTAAGACATCTTTCTCGTAATTTCATTCACTACGTGACTCATTTGATCTAAATTTCAGCTGACGTGTTATTCTCTCCTCCTTCTCTCTTATATGCGTGCAAAGCTTGCGTGTACATGTTTATTCTTATTTGTGTTGCAGTACCAAAGCAATATCGTTGTTCTTGTGCACAATAAAATAAAGATTAATTGATTGATTATTATTATTATCCTGCCAGAGGAGAGTTTTTCTTTTTATAACGGCTTATCTTCTCATTTTACCCTCCAAAGACTATCCTCGCTTCCTGTTTTAGCCCTATGGTTTTCTTTATATATAAGAGGCGTTTTACTGCACTTTATTTACATAACATTATTTTCGTAACAAAATTTGAATTTAAATGTTATTGCGAATTTCACGGACGCCCTGGAGGCTACCACTCTTTCACAGCTTTTGAGCCCACCTCGTTGGAAATATGGACGCTGCGTTAGTCTTCACTATTTCACTGAGGTATCGTTAATCCGAGGACTTACTCCCATCTACCCCAGCCTAAGCAGAAGCACAGAAAATTATAGACCTCCTTATTTTTTAAATTGACCCTGTTCTTGTACCAACTGCCAATGACGTATGCGCGAGAAATTCATCGCGAATACGCGGAAGCCGTATTTCTTAAGCAACCTTTTTACTTCCTTCGACTTTTGATACAGCCGAAGCGCCTAAAACCGAACCGAATTACGGTGTTTCATCGCGGTTCAAGGCGGCTAGTCGCTTCACTAGCAGAGGACTTGAGCCGCAGTTACTTTGTAGACACTTGGTTCTGGCTCATTCTTCTCGGCACATAGCAAACGAGAAAAAGAACCAACACAGCCCAGTGGTCACCTTCCAAGGGTTTCTCACCGACAGAATTGGGTTTAGGGGCTCCACCCTTTCTTTTCTCCCATCCGGCCGTATGGCTGCTGTAGCTGCCACGCTGCCATTGTGAGCCCCTGTTTATGGCGTCGTACGTTCTCTTCGAGATGGCTACAGTGCATTGTGCGTGCTCTGCACTCAGCCCCGCCTTATCCGGGATAGAAGCCCTTCTCAGGTTCCTTGCCCCTACACACTTCATTTTTTGCTGCTCATTTTATTCGGGCTGTTCTGTCGCGTTGCCCGGCCTCAATGGGACATCGTAAATTGTACCCAGAAGCATGAAGCTTTCCCCATCTCAGCGACGCTTCTTGCGGCGATAAGTAGAGAGTCTCACTCGAAAAGGGTCAAGTAGAACCGAAAAGACCACGAGAAATGTCGACTTTGTTTAACCCATTGCAGTAAGGCGGGTTTAAAAGTAACATTGGTTCGAATTGTTGTAAAGGAAAAATCTGCGAAAATAGGCGAAGGTTTTCTCGTTTTGTAGATAGCATATATATATATATATATATATATATATATATATATATATATATATATATATATATATATATATATATATATATATTTGTTTTTGGGGGGAGGGAGTGAAATAGTTTTCTTAAAATATTGAGAACAAGACTTGCTCGGAAATAATAAACAGTGCCGGAAAAAAATAATTTTGCGACTGCAAATGTATTTTAGGTTGGCGCCCAAACTATACGGTTGCCTTCAGCGAACCCTTCAAATCAGATCATATATAAAACAAAACAATCAATATATATTGTGAGGTATTTGTCATTGTGAGCTGAAATATCTTTCCTGGTGCTTTATGTTCATCCTTAAAATGCTAACATACTTGAGTCGTTCAACATAATTGATCGTCTAAGCTTTTGCTTTGTTTCAATCTACTTTATGTCGTATCTGGGTATGCTTTTAATTTGTCAGTGTAGATTTTTCCACGTTATATGGGAAGAATTTTGTAAGTGGTATATAACATAATTTGCGAAGTGTTAAGTAGCCGATATAAGATGGCCTGATTTGCTTTCTCTATGGCGTAAATGCTGGCAGCAGTTCATCTGAACGTTTGAGCATGTGAGGAATAACAGAGCGACAAGTTTTGCGCGTGCCCAGTGCTGACTGAACATACAACTAAAATACAAAGTGGGATTATATATTAAATTAAAAAGAATAGGATTGATTCTACACCTTCGGTTTCCTAGGATACGTTTCATCCTTCTTCATGGTCATTGTGTGAGTTCTGACGCATCAGCTGCTCTATTAATGCAATGTTATATCTATCATGAACAATATAGGGCAAGTAAAATGCAGTAACTGTTTTTAATTGCAGCTCATTAAATTCTGTGCGCAGTCGTACCTATTATAATAACGGTCGTTTGTACAAAGAACAAGCAAACACTAAGGTTTCGAAAGAGGACAGTGACTGGAGGCACACATTTCGAAAAAAATGCTTATCGATCGCGCTAGCAGAGGAAAGCTAAAAAAGATTCATAACGTATGTTAGCAAATGCAGCTAGAAAACGTGGGAAAGAGCGGATGATGATTGGAGTTGGCCGTGTAAACTTGTATTCA
Organism: Amblyomma maculatum; assembly: GCF_055883805.1. Taxonomy (NCBI): domain Eukaryota; kingdom Metazoa; phylum Arthropoda; class Arachnida; order Ixodida; family Ixodidae; genus Amblyomma; species Amblyomma maculatum. The sequence goes on along the minus strand of NC_139349.1, from coordinate 61,236,690 downwards.
CTTTGTAGCACACGAGTTGAAAAACAGAAGCAAGTATTTATGCACCTCAATGACTTTCTGAGGATATTATGCGGATGATATGTAGTCCCACTTGTGTTCGTGAGTTCAGAAAAAAAGAATTGTAATGAACATGACACAACAGAAAAGACGCTTGCTAACGGTGGCAAGTAGGTCCTAAAAACATGCCTCGGACTGTATATATGCTATGTACTCCAGCCAGTATGGACCCTGGTCGAACACCAAGGTGGCTGTTGTGCCATGTGTGCTTATCAGAATTTTTCTATCTGCTCATCTTGAATCAAACAGGGCCCCATCTTATTGACACAACCGTCACTTTGACCTCGACTACCATTGCTCACTCATTGAAGAAATTCAGTGTACTAGAAGACAGGCATGCGGCGTACATGAGATCGAGGGAGGGAGATGCCTAAGAGGCACTTTTTCAATTTGAATAATAAACAAACCATTGAATAATATACAAATGTGTGTTTTAGGCTAACGTTGCATTAAGCCAAATATACATTGTTGGTAAAAACACTGAACTGATAAGCGTAAAAGATCGTAAGTGTGAAGTACAAGGGGCGGCACCATTTGCGTATTCTCGAAACGGCCGCTGGCCATGATCGGTCGATTTCTTTCTGGTACAATGCTTTTTAAATTATAGTGAGCAAGCAGGGACGAAGGGCTGAGCACGTCCTATTGCCTGTACGCTTTTAGGATTTTTTTTTCTAAATGTGGGGAGTTATAAGTTCGTGCGCTGATACGCAGTTACGTCCCAAGACGTTGCGTATCGGGTAATTTACAAGCTGAATCCGCGTCCTATAGAAATATGGCGCTGTTAATTGCCTTTTTAATGAAGGAAACATAATAGGCTAAAGATGCGATATCAGTTCCCAGTAAAAAAGTTGATTTCTGACACCCACTCGCAAAGTTGCATACCGCCACCTATCCATGTTTATAGGCCTATACAGGAATCCATATCAAGCAGGAGATTTTCATATTTTCCCATTAAATGCTAAACACATTGGTAAATACATTATCACTCTGAATACAAAGAAAAAACTATCAGTTAGACGTGAATATTTTAGCAGAGTACGGAAGAATAAACAAAAGCGAATATATATAAGAGCGAAAGTGTGCGAATGTGAATGTTAATTTTTCCTCATTCCGCTTGTAGTGCATGAGCTTCACACCAACTATTAGGGGCAAGCACGACGTACGCTTCTTGTTCATCGTGGTATAAACGACAAGAGCATCACTGAGTGCTCCGGACTTGATATGCCCAGAACGGCATTCACAAATCGGGCCTTTATCAAATTTCCTGCCGCACTTTGCTGACGAAGCACGAAGCTGAAATCAGAATAGTAGGGTTGAGGGGACGCTTTAGTGCACTAGACGGCGTTTCGGCAAATGGACTTGCCTTCGCCCTTGCCAAAGTATTCGTGTGGGGTCGTGAATTCGTCTACAGAAGTTTAACTATCTGTAGAGCTTCTGGGAAGGAAAACTCGTTTTTCTTGTTTAACGAGGAAAATTAAACTATTAGCCCGTGCTGTAATGCTTTATAAGGAGAGAGAAAGGGAGACAAATGTTTATTTAGAGCAGGCGTGAAATATTCGCCCTAGGTAGACAGCCTCTCCAGTCCAGGAAGCCGTGGACCTGGGCCATCGCCCGAGTCCGGTCAACCAGATTATGCTTATCATCCAGGCTGGAGCTTGAACTCTGAGTCTCCCACTGCTCTTCGGTTAAGTCCTTGGAGGTTATTGTACCATGTGGTTCCTTTCATTCCCACACCATATGTTGTAGGGTGTTTGGTACGCTAGATAATACGCATGCATATTTGTATATGAAGGGCGAACAAAAAAAAAAGCACTTTACATTTCTAGCATGCACAAGACTAATCAATATTAAAACTGTTTCGTCTCCAAATCCGCGCACGTGTGCTTATCCGCTGCCACGCATGCTCGGTGCACATGTGTCGATTTGGTGGCGCTTTCTAGAACATTTCGATTCAGTGTACACAAATCCTTCTTTTTCACTTACCTCAATACATTACATTCATCATGATCATAATCATCATGATCATAATCATGATCATCATCATGATCATCATCATCACCACCATCATGATCATCATCATCATCATCATCAGCAGCAGCAGCAGCAGCAGCAGCAGCAGCAGCGGCAGCGGCAGCGGCGGCGGCGGCGGCGGCGGCGGCGGCGGCGGCGGCGGCGGCGCAGCAGCAGCAGCAGCAGCAGCAGCAGCAGCAGCAGCAGCAGCAGCAGCAGCAGCAGCAGCAGCAGCAGCAGCAGCAGCAGCAGCAGCAGCAGCAGCAGCAGCAGCAGCAGCAGCAGCAGCAGCAGCAGCAGCAGCAGCAGCAGCAGCAGCAGCAGCAGCAGCAGCAGCAGCAGCAGCAGCAGCAGCAGCAGCAGCAGCAGCAGCAGCAGCAGCAGCAGCAGCAGCAGCAGCAGCAGCAGCAGCAGCAGCAGCAGCAGCAGCAGCAGCAGCAGCAGCAGCAGCAGCAGCAGCAGCAGCAGCAGCAGCAGCAGCAGCAGCAGCAGCAGCAGCAGCAGCAGCAGCAGCAGCAGCAGCAGCAGCAGCAGCAGCAGCAGCAGCAGCAGCAGCAGCAGCAGCAGCAGCAGCAGCAGCAGCAGCAGCAGCAGCAGCAGCAGCAGCAGCAGCAGCAGCAGCAGCAGCAGCAGCAGCAGCAGCAGCAGCAGCAGCAGCAGCAGCAGCAGCAGCAGCAGCAGCAGCAGCAGCAGCAGCAGCAGCAGCAGCAGCAGCAGCAGCAGCAGCAGCAGCAGCAGCAGCAGCAGCAGCAGCAGCAGCAGCAGCAGCAGCAGCAGCAGCAGCAGCAGCAGCAGCAGCAGCAGCAGCAGCAGCAGCAGCAGCAGCAGCAGCAGCAGCAGCAGCAGCAGCAGCAGCAGCAGCAGCAGCAGCAGCAGCAGCAGCAGCAGCAGCAGCAGCAGCAGCAGCAGCAGCAGCAGCAGCAGCAGCAGCAGCAGCAGCAGCAGCAGCAGCAGCAGCAGCAGCAGCAGCAGCAGCAGCAGCAGCAGCAGCAGCAGCAGCAGCAGCAGCAGCAGCAGCAGCAGCAGCAGCAGCAGCAGCAGCAGCAGCAGCAGCAGCAGCAGCAGCAGCAGCAGCAGCAGCAGCAGCAGCAGCAGCAGCAGCAGCAGCAGCAGCAGCAGCAGCAGCAGCAGCAGCAGCAGCAGCAGCAGCAGCAGCAGCAGCAGCAGCAGCAGCAGCAGCAGCAGCAGCAGCAGCAGCAGCAGCAGCAGCAGCAGCAGCAGCAGCAGCAGCAGCAGCAGCAGCAGCAGCAGCAGCAGCAGCAGCAGCAGCAGCAGCAGCAGCAGCAGCAGCAGCAGCAGCAGCAGCAGCAGCAGCAGCAGCAGCAGCAGCAGCAGCAGCAGCAGCAGCAGCAGCAGCAGCAGCAGCAGCAGCAGCAGCAGCAGCAGCAGCAGCAGCAGCAGCAGCAGCAGCAGCAGCAGCAGCAGCAGCAGCAGCAGCAGCAGCAGCAGCAGCAGCAGCAGCAGCAGCAGCAGCAGCAGCAGCAGCAGCAGCAGCAGCAGCAGCAGCAGCAGCAGCAGCAGCAGCAGCAGCAGCAGCAGCAGCAGCAGCAGCAGCAGCAGCAGCAGCAGCAGCAGCAGCAGCAGCAGCAGCAGCAGCAGCAGCAGCAGCAGCAGCAGCAGCAGCAGCAGCAGCAGCAGCAGCAGCAGCAGCAGCAGCAGCAGCAGCAGCAGCAGCAGCAGCAGCAGCAGCAGCAGCAGCAGCAGCAGCAGCAGCAGCAGCAGCAGCAGCAGCAGCAGCAGCAGCAGCAGCAGCAGCAGCAGCAGCAGCAGCAGCAGCAGCAGCAGCAGCAGCAGCAGCAGCAGCAGCAGCAGCAGCAGCAGCAGCAGCAGCAGCAGCAGCAGCAGCAGCAGCAGCAGCAGCAGCAGCAGCAGCAGCAGCAGCAGCAGCAGCAGCAGCAGCAGCAGCAGCAGCAGCAGCAGCAGCAGCAGCAGCAGCAGCAGCAGCAGCAGCAGCAGCAGCAGCAGCAGCAGCAGCAGCAGCAGCAGCAGCAGCAGCAGCAGCAGCAGCAGCAGCAGCAGCAGCAGCAGCAGCAGCAGCAGCAGCAGCAGCAGCAGCAGCAGCAGCAGCAGCAGCAGCAGCAGCAGCAGCAGCAGCAGCAGCAGCAGCAGCAGCAGCAGCAGCAGCAGCAGCAGCAGCAGCAGCAGCAGCAGCAGCAGCAGCAGCAGCAGCAGCAGCAGCAGCAGCAGCAGCAGCAGCAGCAGCAGCAGCAGCAGCAGCAGCAGCAGCAGCAGCAGCAGCAGCAGCAGCAGCAGCAGCAGCAGCAGCAGCAGCAGCAGCAGCAGCAGCAGCAGCAGCAGCAGCAGCAGCAGCAGCAGCAGCAGCAGCAGCAGCAGCAGCAGCAGCAGCAGCAGCAGCAGCAGCAGCAGCAGCAGCAGCAGCAGCAGCAGCAGCAGCAGCGGCAGCGGCAGCGGCAGCGGCAGCGGCAGCGGCAGCGGCAGCGGCGGCGGCGGCGGCGGCGGCGGCGGCGGCGGCGGCGGCGGCGGCGGCGGCGGCGGCGGCGGCGGCGGCCTGGTTATACCCACTGCAGGGCGAAGACCTCTCCCATATTTCTCCCCTTAACCCGGTTCTGTGCTAGCTGCACCCACGTGACCCCTGCGAACTTCTTAATCTCATCCGCCCACCTAACTTTCTGCCGCCCCCTGCTACGCTTTCCTTCCCTTGGAATCCAGTTTGTTACCCTCAGCGACCATCGGTTATCCTCTCTTCGCACTACATGTCCTGCCCATGTCCATTTCTTCTTCTTAATTTCTACTAGAATGTCGGTAACGTGAGTTATTTCTCTGTCCCACTCTGCACGCTTTCTATCTCTTAATGTTACCCCTACCATTTTTCGTTCCATAGCCCTCTGGGTTGTCCTCAACTTAAGTAGAACTCTCTTGGTTGGCCTCCACGTTTCAGCCCCATAGGTGAGTACAGGCAAGGTGCAACTGTTGTATACTTTCCTCTTGAGCGATACCGGTAAGCTGCTAGTCATAATCTGCGAGTACTTGCCAAATGCGCTCTATCCCAATCGTATTCTTCTTGTTATTTCCTTTTCGTGGTCCGGATCTGCGGTTACTACCTGTCCTAAGTAGACATATTCGCCTACTACCAGTATTTGGCTACCTAATGCAAACTGCTGTTCCTTCCCGAGTCTGTTGAACATTACCTTAGTCTTCTGCATATTGATTTTCAGGCCTACCTTTCTACGTTTCCTGTCTATGTCATCAATCATTATTTGCAGTTCATCCCCCGAGTTGCTTAGCAAGGCAATGTCATCAGCAAATCGCAGATTACTGAGTTATTCTCCATCTATCCTTATTCCTAACTGCTCCCATTCCAAGCCTCTGAATACTTCCTCTAAACAAGCTGTGAATAGTACTGGGGAGATTGTGTCTCCTTGCCTAACACCTTTCTTTATGGGAATTTTGTTACTTTCTTTATCCAGAACTATGGTTGCGGTGCAGCCGCTATATCTTCCAGCACTTTCACGTATGGCTCGTCTACCCCCTGATTTCGCAATGCCTGCATCACCGCCGAGGTTTCAACTGAGTCAAATGCTTTTTCGTAATCAATGAATGCTATTTATAAGGGCTGGTTATATTCCGAGCATTTTTCTATCACCTGATTGATGGTATGGATATGATCGATAGTTGAGTACCGTTTCCGAAACCCTGCTTGATCCTTTGCTTGATTGCAGTCTAAGGTTGTCCTGATTCTATTAGCGATTACCTTAGTAAATACCTTATACGTAACAGGCTGATTGGTCTGTAATTTTTAAGGTCCTTAGAGTCCCCTTTCTTGTGAATGAGGATAATGTTTGCATTCTTCCATGGTTCCGGTACCGTCGATGACACCAGGCACTGCGATACAGGGTGGCCAGTTTTTCTAGCACGATATCCCCCCCCCCCGTCCTTCAGCAAATCTGTAGTTATCTGATCCTCTTCAACTGATTTCCCCCTTTTCATAGTTTCTAGTGCTTTCTTGACCTCGTCCTTCGTCACTGGTGGAACGTCTGACTGTTTTTCCCTACCGTCAATCTCATTACGGTCCTGACTACTTTGGCTACTGTAGAGATCTGTATAGAACTCCTCGGCTACTTTGACTATCTTTTCCATATTAGTGATGACGTTGCCCGCCTTGTCCCTTATCGCATACATCAGGTTTTTGCCTATGCCGAATTCCTTCATTACATTTATGTAGCTGGTAAAAGCGGTAGTTTTCGCTTCTGACGTACTAAATATACTCAGATGCCGGCGCCCTTTTCAGTGAAGAATATCCTTTTACAACTATCTTCGATCATGCATGGAGTCAGTAGAGAGGTTTGAAGTTTTGGTGACGAGGAGTTTTGCTTGGTTCTTCTGATCTTGACTTTACAAATTAACATTCATAAAAAGAAAAAAAGTACCTGACTGTACACTAATAGCCGTGCGGATTGTTTTGAGATGCAAATGAGCAGAGCTTGGTTTCAGACAACTGACATATTCATTGGGCTCTTTGCGCCTCGAGGTGACAAGGATTTCTCTGCCGGGTCGGTGTCTTGCTCACGTATACGAACCGTGGAACATATACCCCTGATGTGACAAATTCTTGGTGCAGCATCGTCTAATGAGGTACCTAGGGAAAACCAGTAACATGGTTTAGTTGAGTTTGATGCATGGGATTTGATGTGTGGTTGATGTATGTTTGATGTTTGGTTTGATGCATGGTTTGATGTATAGTGTTCAAATTTTGAAACATCCTTTTAGAGTCGAGAAAATGACTGTCTCGGCATCGACGTGAAACAAATGCTGTTGCCTAAAAATAATTTAATGCATCGAACAGGTTATCGCTCATTATAAACTTAAGGGCAGCGATAAATGCACTAAAAGACCCACCTAGCTTTCAGAGAAACGTCATACATTCGCGGGAAGAGTGTTCGAAATCGGTACCATAGCTTGTCTATGTTAGTCGCTGTGCAAGGCGGGGTAACAAGACGACTAACAGATGGCCCGACCAGCCTAATTTCATCTACAAGTGGCATCGACATCAGCCCAATGTATGTGTGGAAAATATTGAACTGGAGTAGATTAGTAACAAAAGAGTGACTCCTCGTTAGCATTCATCTATGAGCTGCCATGCGCCAACATAGAAAACTTGCGCTGCTTTCTAATACATCCGCAATTGAACAAAACATTCGGCCACAGGTCCCGGGTTCCAAGATGCGGAAACTGCCCATCCATTAGTCTTTCAGTCAGGTCACCTAACAAGCATCTAACAGATCGCTTAACAGGCTAAAAAGTTGAAGAACGTGAAATGGTATCAGTACTAGTGCAGCACAGTTCAAAGGATCTCCAAAGAGGAGTGACTTGGTAATAAGGGAGTTATTAATCATTTTAACGCCCGTTTAAGAGTAGGCCCACTGTTAAAGAGGAAAGCTATATAGCTTCCACAAAAACCTGGAAGTTGAAGAACACTTTCGGCTGCTCAGAAGTGAATCCTTCCGGCAGAAATTGATTCTAGGGTGGAGCACTGGAATAGCGAAAAACTGTATGCTGCTGGGATGCTGCTTAAGTTCGGATCAAAATTGTTATTTTAAATGACCGGGTATTTCTCCATTCCTTATCTGTCCCGACGGTTAAAACCGTCTTCGCTCGGAAGAACAGGTTCATTCACTGATAAAAAAAGAGAAGTGAACTATTTTAAGGGGCAAAAAAGTACAGCCGCGTATTTGTTTTTCGTACTTGGTGAAGAGCGCATAATTTATGTGAAGAGGGTGAGATGTATGCAAAAATGCAGTCTTCCTTTGCTTCATTGATGTTTAAGAAACTCACATTTCAGAATTACTTCCTTCGGAATAGCCACTGCCATCGAATTCTTGTTTGCTGCTTACTTATTTATTTGCTTGGACCAATTTCTTTCCTAGCTTCTATATTTGTCGTCGTTTACGCCTGAACTGAAGCAGCCGTGAGAAAAAGAAAGGCAGATTCATCTACTCTACCCCTCTCGCACAAATTGCTGCATTCAATAAGTGTCACACAATACGGCCTCCTCTGCCATAACAGCGCACTCTGTTTGGACCATAAGATATAGTGAGGCGAAGCACATATTCCTAATATCAGTGCCACCTTCTGTTTCAGGATGGAGACATTGCTTCTGCGGTGTACTTCGACCTGTGATCTCGGTTCGAAAGCATCATTAAACTTTAATGAATTTCAATTCCTTTGTGAAAAAGTTCAGTCCATCGTGCCAAAATTATGCTTCACTGTAGATGAAAGGATTCCACAAGAGAAGCCAATTTTGCCATCATTTTATGCAATCTCAGTCGATAACGTTTCGTAAACCATTTTAAATTGAAGACCATGCTATTGCCTAACGCGAAGTGGTGAATTATGTTTTCTCGCGGTGAGAAGTCCCCGAATGAACGCTAATCGTATTTAAAAAATGAATATATTTTTGTTATACCCTGAGCGATATTAACTAACAGCCAAACAGAGATCATGCTCAGTGCTCAATGACAGCTTTATGGCGGAAGTGATGGGAGTTTCACTCCCATTCTAGGCAATTACAGTCGACCATTTTTCCAAGCTTATTAACAGCTGAAGACTAAACTTATGCGAGAACATAAGTGAACTGCCGTACGAAGGTAGCCATCTAAATGAAGATAAATGGGAGGACCACTTTTGTTTCGCCTTTATAAGTATGACGAGATTGGGCTGATGGCTCCTTGCTGCGGCTTCCCTTGCGTATCCTCTTTCGCGCACATGCACTTTGCCTCTTGCCTTTTTAATAACCTTTTAAATTTCTACCTCTATTGGCAAACACATTTTGATCAGAAAGCAGGGTCACGCTACAACCTAATATGTAAGGATATCCGAGATAGATACAAATTCTCAATTTAATCAAGGCAAATAAACGCGGCTTCATGGTTTAGGGGAGTATGACTGATCCGGGATAGAAGGAACTTGGAGGATTCAGTTCCCATCTCACTTACTCTCCCGTTCCATACAAGGTGCCTGAGTTGTGGGAAGTTAGCCACGACATATGGTTTCTAATCTAATACCAATCAGTGACCGGTGTGTCAACTGCCAACTACCACCTGCCTGCGGCATATACCAGTGATTATTTGCTTACAACGGCGACGCCTACAAGCCAATGTAAGATTTATTTGTAGAACTAGGCGTTTGACACTTGCGATATTATGGCAATTTTCCCTCCTTGAACGTAGCCCTGTGAACGTCACAATATGAGGCGCATGCCTCATGACCTCTTGGTTCCCATCAGTCACCACTGAGAAAATTTGCCACCCAACCTTGGCCGTATGCGCAGAGCTGGTAGCGGGTAGTAAAGCAGGAACATACACGCGTTTCTCGAAGCGGCGCGATTGTATTAACGTTTCTGTAAGCATACGCCTGTCATGAGATTTACGAACTGTGTGGAAAATAGCAAACCGTTGTTGAGCTAAGGCGCGAGGATAATGACGTATTTGGAATTACAAGAAAATATGACCATTTCTATATTTTCAGCTAAATATATATCTCTGATTGCAAGCAGGGACATGCGAAACTAGTGAACAACTAACTGTTTAATTTCAGTCGCACAGCTGACCAGTTGAAATCATTCGCCCGTTTTCTTACGACGTGTATACAGTGGTTTCGCTCTGTCGAGAAAGCTTTTTCTAATTCGATAGCATGAACGTTCGCTCCTGCAGAAAAATGCGGTGATAGTACATTTTGTCTATTCGAGACGTTGATTACATTCCAAGGTTACGCAACAAGACCGGGCGCTGATTTTCAGCGGAGTGTTGTTATGAGACAACATGAAATAGCACTGAATAAGGGTTGAGGAGAATTCTGAGTTTGCAAGCCAAACCAACATTTCGACAAGAGACTTCCCTTCGTCTCGACACGTCCCCTTGTCGAAAATTTGGCTCGGCTTGCGAACTGAAGCTTCTCCCTTGAAGCTCCCTTGTTCAGTGCCCTTTCATACTGTGTAGCCATCTTCCTTTTCCCGTTCTGTCATGAGACAATATGACATGGCCGAGTTTGGAGATGCAACAGTCGCGTCACATGTCCAGAGCAGAGGGCGCGCTAGGTGCTACTTCGCAGCTGCACTTGCTTGTGTACAGGCGTGTCTAGCCGGATGCGGGGATTAGGTTGAAATAAAGCCAGAATCAGCACCGCTTCTGTTTACCGCAATGGAAAAAGAACTCGAAGTCCCTGGTTTGGGCGCACAACGCACTGCATAAACCAGTAGCAACAGCGTTTCTTCTCATGCTGTCGTATTCCACTATCAAGGTGATTTTCGGGGTCTATTCAGAATCCTGAAGTGACTCAGCGATTGTGATTGCTGCTGTAGTGGAGAAAATGACATTACTTCATATCCCCCTGGAGATCTCGAAACTCCGCTGGCATTGCACTGCAAAGGAGTATTTTTGTATTTCACCTGCATCTTTAGGTGCACGCTGTGTTTCGCATTACATCGTAATGAAAGGCAAATGACTATTGCAAAGAATGTGTAACACAAGCAAAAAAAAATGAAGAAATTAGGTTCTTTTTATAGCTTTTGAGTGGCTCGTTGCTTCTGCAGATCTATATTTGACGAAACAGGCGCGTGCTACGTCCTGAATCTAGCAGTGAAAATTGTAAGCATGGTTTTTAGCTCTACTATATAATAAGATATCTCCTCTGGGTTGCCCAGAATTTTTATTCAGCCTCCAATGCACACTCAGTGTCGTTTACAAAAATCGTAGCTTCCATTTACCCCTCGAGGGGAAGAGTGCAGCTGAAGGATTTTACAAGAATATTGCGGGGGCAAGAACGGTCACGGTTAACGAACGAAGCTCCCGGCAACCTTAAGAAGAAAACGATGGCGACGACATAAAAAAGAAGTTGCAGAGGAAGTCCCCTGACGTGGTTCCGGAGTTCAGGCAGAGCACGCCGAGACAAATAACCTAGCACTCGGCTAGAATCCCGAGCTGCGCTACAATACCGCACTTTTAGGTAGCTACTCTAAAAGCCTCTCTAGAACACAAGAGCGTAGGAACAAATGCGAAGAAAATGTGGACAGAAAAGGTAAATCAGGCTGGAAGGACAGTGTAAACGCAATAAAAGGCACCTTGTGGCTAAGAAGAATGACTCGCCACTGGTGGTGTCACGGGCACGGTACAACCACCGAACTTTTAGCGCAGGAACCGTGGCACGAAGGCGAGAAAGCATACACGCAAAGAACTATGGGGGAGCAGGCGGCAAACTTCTAGCTCAGATAATTCGGTGTAAGAAAGAGAAAAATGTTGTGGTACAGCAGCTTAACGTGCAGTAGTTTCCGTGGGCAGCTCTGGACGATGGAATGTTGCCCATAGAAATAACATCGCATGATTGCCTCTTCATCGGCGTTAATCTCTATCACTTGCCGCTGGTTTCGATCAGTAAAAAGAGAAAAGAAATGCGTGTTCTTCCGTTGTAATAAAGCCATCCTTCGCCATCATAACGCGTTATTGCTGTGGATATAAATTTAATAGAAACACAAGTTAGAAACGTTCTTAACTAAATGCTTCTCTGTCTGTATCATAATCTTTCTCCGTTGTTCATAATCTGCTTGCACTTTCTTCGACTGTATTGGCTGTAGGTCGTATGATTGGCGTACGTTTAGCACTCTTTACTCATAGATTCTGTAGGGCAGTTAGAGCATCGATTCCAAAATATAGCTCAGATTTTGTTGAGTGTCACACTTTCTGAAAAAAGGAATACTGTTATTTTGTGTTTATTTTTTCTTTCTTGTTTATTCTCATTTCGCAATTTTTCAAAGCAGCAGCAAGTGCGAATAAGCAGAGAATTTTTGAAAAATACTTGCTGTTGTTACGTAGTGTCAATTAAAGCAAAACAAAATACACAAAATAGGTAAACACGTTGAGCAGAGGTTTTCAAGTGCAAATCACCTGGCAGTTTCGCTCAAAGTGAAAGAAACTTGAAAGACACTTTCCATCATAGGAACTTTTGCTAATTTTTAAACGAGACCGGTCTACACTCCTTCTTTCAACTTTCTCCGACCTCCTCTCCTCCCTTTCTGAATATGCCTAAGGTCAAATAACTAGATTGAACAAATTTTAAAGAAAGGTGTCCAGCGCAGGCTATTTGGTGTGCTTGGCCACAAAGAAAGAAGAAACTGAAGAAGCAGAGGACCAGGCCGCAAAGTCAGTTTTCACTACACTGTAATTCTTTAAGGAATTAGAATACACAATAGGATGGCATGAGAACTCAAAAACTAGAAGAACAATGAGCTGAAAAGAAAGATTTACCTGAAGAGGGAAGGCTGTATGAAAAATGAATGACCAAGCATCCGGATTTCGGGTTGGTGTTTAGCGCCGGCGTTTCAAAACAGCATTGATTTACAGGGCAAGATAATGGAAGGTTTCCAGAGGCCCTTTGGGGCTGCGAATACAACCTTGCTTCTTGGAATCAGGAGACACAATGCTACTTCATATTTCTATTGATTTATTATCCGGAATTATTGTGCTTTCCTCCGGTATTCTGGTACTCCATTATATTCTCCTGTATTGTTTTTTTCTCTCTTCACTCTTAAAGCGTGTAAGTGTAGTGGTGACCGTTAACGGCGACGTTTTAATATAGCTGTCTTCATAATATTATTTAAAATGTGCTTTCAACTGTAGTTTGCCCTTCACTAATCTGCATTGTTTCTGAAATCCAACTATTTTCTTTTAACGTGCCTAGTTTACCCAACTCCCATCTGTATGCTCCACAACGCAACAAGACGATGAGGGCAAGACTCAAGCCCTTGTTCCTTGTCATGTTGTTGCGCTAGGGAACATCAAGTATGCCCATCAGCCCTAACCCTATTCCTTTCACTACTTGAGTCACGCCGCATCGCCAGGCACATAGATCAAGTTTTTTTCCTTTCCTCATTCCTTTGTGCACGTACGTTGTTGACGCCCTTCTTAATAAAAACCTTGCCAAAAATTGAAAATGGAAAAGTAGAAAGACGTCACTGCTATCTACTCAAAAAATTCTTAGTAGTTTTTCTCATCTCTCCGAATATTAACCAGTTAAATCACATAAGGGGATATTTTCTGCGGCTTTAATTGCCCCCGCATGGCAGCTTTCGTTTGATAAGTGTTTGTCGCTTTTCTCAGCGCGCATGTTTCTGCTCCCCTTGAAGGTCCTTCAATAATTTTTATGTACAAGCTATAATAAAGGCAACACTCTTTGTTCTTAAATAGACGACGTTGACTCCCACCTTATCGCACAGAACGAGATGCCTGAATTGTGCCTCATTGAACGCATTACTCTTTTTTTTATAGTAAGTTCGGGTGAGCGCTAACGTCTGTACGACTGATATATTTAGTTCACGTGAGAGTTCGGGCGATTTGATAAGTACTCATGGTAAACGTGCGCGAAAAGAACACGACAGAGAAGAAAATACGACACGTGTCGTGTCTTGTTGTCTTCTATGCCGCGTTCGTCTTTTCGCGCTCGTTTACCATGAATATTTAACTGATTCTCGCAAGGACCGCACGAACATAGGGATAACAAGATTTACACGCGCAGTGACTTGCGCACTAAAGCATCTCGAAACACACATGCGAGTGCGCGCAGACCGGCATTTGTACAGTAAGGTGAGCTTTCATCAAATAAATAGTAAGAAAATAAACAAGTCATCAAGCCCCCAATTAGCCTGAGTTAAAAACAAGAATGCCAGGCAGCTCACGATGGATCTGTCTCTAGCAGAGACAATGAATAAGTAACGATTTGAGCAGTTTTTCTTTCCTGTAAACGATTCGCTTTGCGTCTCAGTTTGTATTTTGCTTACTTGCATTTATTCAATATAAGGCGTGTTAATGTGCTTCGATTAGGGTCGAGGCAAGAATTTTCTTTTGTATTATTAGAACTGCTGTACTGTCCTGGTGACCAGTTGCGATCAGTAGTAACGTATTGCTTGTTAGCAAGCATCTTGCCGTAATCACCATGTAAAAACCAACACACATTTAGACAAGCTACGTAATCCAGTGTATGTGCAGACGAAGTTTAAATACGGTCATTCGCTCTTTTCTCAAAGTAAACTTGGTCATCTTGGCGTACAACTACTGGGCTCTAACTGGAGCCATTGCTAGACACATCCACAACAAGTGACGCACATCACAGATCTCAGATCTCAGACGAAAGGCAACGAAAAATAAAAGCAGTAATGGTACATTATAAAGAGGTTCATTAAAATAAAGGAAACCGATTTCAAACAGTTCATGGAAGCAGCAGTGCATCTAGGAATTTAGAGCCATTATTAGTTAAGAACCGAAACAAGCGGACGCGCACCCGACGGGTGCGACGCTATGTCCGAAGGACAGTGAAGGGCCTGGAAGAGTGAAGGGCCTGGACAGGAAGGGCCTGGAATGATCGAGGAAATGCTCTTTAAAAAGACGAACAATGGAGCACACTCCCCGGGACAATTGCTTCCCATTTTTGCTTCGTTATTTCCGAAAAAGCATTTTTCGATACCTACAGATTAGACTCTTCTTGAACAGAACAGAAGCAACCAAACATCCCATCTTGAGGTGCCGATATTGCAAACGTTTCAAGTGTCACCTCTGCACGCTGGGAGCGCCGCCCCTCTGTTCAGAAGATTTCTTTTTTTCGGCGAGTGTGTCCTCCATGATTTATCTTCATCTCAAACACTGTCGCACCCCGGAAGTCGAAGACAGGTTCCATTCTTTACACCAACCTCTTCATTCGCTCCTTAATCCTGGTGCCTCGAAGAACTATTGTCATTGTATTCTTTCCGGTTCGTTCTTATTCATTTTTGATTGGCAGGACGGTGTATCGTATTTCATGTATCTATATTTTATTCGTGTACATTTGTTTTGACCAACCTCGGCTCGTAATGACGCCTCTTGCATCTGAGCCTGGTTTCCGCACTATAAGCGTGCTATTTCTTGGTTCGTTTTCGGTCTATCGCATGCATTGGAGCACAGTATTTTTCACCTTTATTGTCTGTCAGTTCTTTCCTTCTTGCCCTTTTCATCAACGTCCAATGCTACTGAAACCTCCCACACGCGAATATTTTGCGCGCCTCGTAGCCAAAGCGGCTTTTGAAGCTCTGGAGCGTGTCTTCGCCACTTCGACTCAGGCAATGCCTGCAGTAGTCGCACCCAGTTGAGAATTACTATTACAGTGATGTAGCCTGTAATGTGCTGTCGTTAAGATAGGTTCTGGTACGCATTTATTTTTCAGACTATAGAACACAGGCTAGGACCGGAGAGCAGGCGTAAGGGCGTGAAACATGTGGACGGGAAAAGCAAGGCACTCTTTCAAAGAAGCAATTATGCGGTCACTTTAGTAAGGCGTTTTGGCTATGCACCAGTACCGAATCACCATCGTCATTGCATTGTTAAGAAATGGGCTGCAATGGTTGGTTACGTTTATTATAAAAGTTGATAAAATTATGGGCGCTACCATCGTTTCAACACGATGAAACATGCTGTTGGCTGCTAGCATATATCTGCAGTGGTTTTACGCTAGCGCTAATTCTTATACCGACCTGATGTGCAGCTAAATACACGTATTGCCTTCAGTATCGTATTAATAATTGTGTCGACAGGAATTCTTCTGTTTTGAGCCCGAAAATAACATTATTTGAAAGGAAGCCATTGGAAGGATGATTCACTAAGCTGAAAGCTAAGCCAACCTCTTATCATTTACATTTATTTAGGGCGCTTGAAGGACGACAAATAATTGAACTAATAAATAGAAGGTAGGATTTATGCGTGAGAGTGCATACAGCTGATGAGGTGGAAAGGCGGTCAACGTCTCCATATCTTAATTTTAGATTAAGGTTTCAAAGATAGACGATATGCATCCTTTCGTGCCAGGATGCGGCGGCCATTGGAACTCCATTGATATCTGATATGTTATTACAAAGGCCGATGACGCGTCCACTATTTAGGTTTCGGCTTCCGCAGTACTAACTGTGCGTCTGCTTCCATTTAGCGATGCTGAAGCGGTCCAGAGGGCCCCATAGCCCACTGCCAGGTCGTAACCTTTAGGCGATGCATATCTCTCCCTAATATTTTGCTTTTTTTTTTTTTTTTTAAGCGCGGTGGCTTAGCCTATCATGAAAGCTGGTTATACAGATGAAAGGTTGTTTTGTAGAAAAAGGCAGGTATTAGCGCGTGTTATGAAGAAAAACGCCAGCAAAATTGCTTGTAAGGCAAAGCTCAGGTAGAACTGAGGGCTTGCTTATAATGAACCTTGTTTTCGAGCTTTTTGGAGAACAAAACGTTCGTTCCATAGTGTGGTTAGTAAAACAACTGAATAGAATTTAAAGGAAGTACTATTCACTGGAACTGTGTAGACGACAACAAGAATATAAGAATTCCCGGAAGGCTGATTTCAAACTAATGAAGTGATCGGCCTTCTTACTGAGAGGACCAAGCTGTAAAGAAGCCGCTAAAAAGAAACATCAACGGGAATTCCCTTGGTGCAAATATCCAGCGCAAGGAGCATATGCCGAGGGAAACTTCCAGGCGCGTTGATGGAAACACGGTGTGGCCCCATGAGAGATCGGCACAAGTGCATAGCTATGGCCGCCTAAAAGGCAACGGTAACGATAATAATAAAGAAAAAGAAAAACGGTATGGCGGGAAAAGCGACGATAGTGTTAAGCAAATAAAGGAAAATCTTTGTCGCGATAACAGGCGAGCGAACGCCACGCACGATACACGGGTGCCTTCTCTGAGAAACATGTGTCGCTGGCGCGCTGAACTCCAAGCAAGGAAGGTAGCCAAGAAGCTTGAGAGCGAGGCAAGCTAAATGATCCCAGAGGTGTTGGCGCTCGCGGTATTAAGGGCTGAATACCTGGCTGCCTTTGAAGTATCGTTACACGTTACTCCTTGCAGAAAGAAGCAAGTAGGAAAAAAGTTTGCTAGCCCTTCTGCACGCAGGTGATTATCTCCCTGCTTCTAAATGTGTTTCTTTTTTAATTGTAAAGGCTAAAAAAAATCAGCACTTCCGCGTTATATGCGCACTTTCAGCAGGTTAGGTCCGTTTTTGTGATTCATTTATTCGAAATTATGCTACTGCTTTTATTGGACTAGAGCAAAAAAGGCAATAAGTAAAACTTTATAGTAAGGCTAGCAATATGATTCGTAAACGCTATTAAGGATCTAAATGTGAGGTTCAATACGCGCTCAGCAAAGAACTGCGTCGATGACGGGAATAGGAGCGGAATGAGACCAGAGCTAGCAGCAATACTTTTTAAGACTCTAACTCAAGAAAGCAGCATAGTTTCTAAATGTTACTTTATATACGCCAAATTTCTTTATTCCTTGGTACAATATTTTCACCCTGAAAAAAAAAAAAAAGGGCAGAAAAGGCACCTTTATTCCGTGTGCCAGCCACGCTTCGGAAACTTCTGGTAGCCTTTTTCATTTTTTTTTTTTCAATTTCAAATACACCGAAGTAACGTTTAGTGGGCGTTATCTCTGTTCCCCTTGTTTATTAGCACTGCTCTCCTGCTCAGCATGAAATTTTAAACTGCATCAAATATTACTTGAGCCGGCCTTTCTTCGCTCCTTTCTAACCTTTATTCATTCTATGAGATGTAGTGTCGTCAGCCACTTTTTGGCTGATAAGGTGTCCTCTACTTTCTCTACCGGATACCACTGCTGCGTCAGTCACGTGAAAAAGAGGAAGTTTCCAGTCTTGTCTGTGTAAGCGGCATTAATCCAGGTGGCACTCTTTGAAAATGCTTTTCGATTCTATAGAGTAAGAAAACTTCATACATATCGCTGATTGGAACTCTCCATTAGCATGCGTGGAGTGTAGTGGCTACCAGTTTCACATCTGAATAGTCGCCTTTTGCGGCGAACTTCACTGAGTATAAGAAATTGAGTTCATAATGGTGTCCAAGAGCCCTAACATGCAGTTTTTTAAAGGTACCCAAATTCCCTCAGTGCATAAAAATGAAACTGCGATGTTCACGCGCCTCAGGTGCTGTCATGACGCGCCTTGCCTTCAGCCTGTTTGATCTAAACAATTCCGACTGTGAGAGGAAGTAGTGCGCGGGAAGAGGCGGTCGCTGAGAAACGAGATGACAAAGCAGCCCCAATCGTTGCGTTAATGTAAAGATAATTTCTACTTAGGATTCAAAGCAAAGTGCGAAGCCGGACTCTGGAGCTTCCCTGCTTTGGGGCTCAAGTAAAGTGTGTGGACGTCTAAAGAGCAGCGTGTGTTCACTTATTCTTATAGACCCTATTCACTATCAGGTTTAGCAGGCGGCAGTTGTGACAACCCTGTATTGCGTAGCCGCCATAATGTTGGGTGGTTCGAAACTAAAAGCACACAAAAGTATGTTTGCGACGCATCGACGTGGGTCTACCGTTCTCCTCCCTGCTGCGCGCCGCGGCGCTCATTTGTCGGACACTTGAGACGCCGTTTGGAACATCGTCCAACCAAAGCTGGAATTTAACGGACGCCGTGTCTTGATTCGCGGTAGGTCTTCTCTTCCTTTTTCTTTCCTCCTCTCCGATGTTGCGTTGTGCGTGCCATGGTTGCCAGTAAAACTGCAATGACGTCTTGTGAATAAGCTCGATAGACCGTAAGACCTGAACCTTCTTTCGGATGTCCAGAAAGTGAAACGCAGCACTAATGTTAATTTTCTCATACCTATATGGTGCATAACCACGAGGAATGGCTGTAATGGTGCGGTGACTACCGTTTTATCTTAAACGAACCAATGCAAAAAAATAAGCAGAAAAGAGTGCGCAGGACAGACTAAGCATACATCTTTGCCTAGTGGTCTTGCTGTCACTGGAAAAGATCTAGTTTTGAGCCTTTACAAAAACTTGCATGCTTTTTACTGAACAACTTCCACGAGCTTTCATTGGCAATTTTATCGGCCTTCAGTTTATTTAAGTCATAAATAATTCATACAAAGTGTTCAGCCGCGACCATAGCGAACTTTATTGAATTCTTTGGCTTATGGTGCACATTGCTGTGAATAATACAAACTCGAAGCGTTTTTCTTTTGTGTGTTGCGCCTAGAAGTGATTTGTTTGAGATGAAAAAAATATCCTCCCTGAATTGCACATAATTCATCTTTGTCTCATATAGCGACCAGACGAAATACTACAGAAAAACAAGAAACAGTAAGCGGTAGAGCATGTCGTCTGCTATTTTATGCTGCAATATTTTGGCATCAGTAGTAGCATAAATGTATATTGCTGAATTTGACACGCAACGTGCTCTTCCAAACTACGACATACCTGTAAATTCATCCATCCAGCAATTTAGAGTATATGCCAGGCCGTTTCCACATTCCTATTTCTATCAGTTGTGATGCTTTGTAAAGGATTTTTTTAGATGTTTGGAAAACAAATCCCTCTATTTACTGGTGCTGGTGATATATGGCGCAGTGGTTACGACGCTCGACTACTGTTCCCAAGGACGCGGGATCGAATCCCGGCCTCGGCGGCAGCTTTTCGGTGGAGGCGAAAAGCAAGGCGTCCGTGTGCTGTGCGATGTCAGTGCACGTTAAAGAACCCCAGGTGGTCGAAATTTCCGGAGTCCTCCACTACGGCGTCTCTCATAGCCTGAGTTGCTTTGGGACGTTAAACCCCACAAACCAACCAACCAACCAATTTTTCAGCCTCCTTTTTTACTATCACATGAGTACACGCCTGGGTGTCCGACGTGTGCCCTGCAAATTCATTTTGTGTGGGTGGACAGGATTGGCCCATGTCTACGCCAGTTCCCGCTAGACGACGTGTAATTAACAACCAACTCGTGAAGGCACGTCTCTCTTTGGCCATGACTGAAGAGAATTGAACGGGTGCGGTGGTTGCTACCGGCAATGACTGAAAAAAAAAAAAAAAAAAAAAGGTTAGAACAGCTGGCTGACGTGACATCTCCGGATGCCCCGAAATATATTTCCGACGGCTGCGCCTCGACAAAAGCCTACAATTTCTGGAAGGGCAGTCAAGATCATATTCACCTACGGACGTGACCGGAGCGCCGACGACGGACCACTTGAGCACCCCAATATAGGGGCATGGATAAAGCATAGATGCGGCAGCGGTTACAACTTGACGTGAAGCATCTCTGGCGGGGTCTTGCGAGTGAATGGCATTTATGGTGGTAGTCTTTCGACAGTAAGATAGGGATGGAGACGCCGCGCATCTTTATGCACCCTAGCCACAGGTAGAGGCTGGTTGCACTGAAAAACGAAGTGGCAGCATTCAGAATGCGCATACTTGAATGGGCTTGAGATCTTTCTTTTGCGCATATGATTTCTCCTTCATAACAAATAAAACAAATGCAATGTCGTCAAGAACAACGCCACCATAACGGTTTATATGAAACGGACCAGCGATGCCCTGCACGTATCGAAATCGTGATGCGAATGGCACCATGCGAGGTGTTCGGGCTTTTCAGACGCTTATAACGCGTAGTGGCGCTATTCGCTAAGACGGCAGAGAAGGCGACGATACTTAGAAAAGTAATTTGATACCCCAAACGTGAGTCGCCCCAGCCGCGTTGTTTGTTATAGGCAACCTGGGAGGAAGCTTGCCTTATCAATCACGATGCCGTAGAAGGCAGCTTAGCGATGGGAGGAAGACTTCCATAGGCGGAACCTTCAATACCTTTTGGCATGGTCGCGAGAAGGGGAACTTGTGGGTCCACTTCACTAGAGAGTAGGCAAGTTGTACGACACCGCCATTTAATAATTGGGTGCACTGTTTTGCGGCCCTCGCTTAATAGAATCAATTATCATAATCAGTATAAGGGAAGAATGTTCTATGTTGTCGCGTATGCATCCTTGAAAGGAAACTGAGCTTTTACTAAAGTTTCAGATAATTTGCAATCAGTCAGGAGTTCCAGCATTAATTTCCCTCTGAAATAAACGTCTTTTTTACAAAATGGTCTAAATCACATTGAATCTTGGTGTAACAAGTGGTTAATGTCAATCAATGCTAATAAGCCCCGCCGGAGTGGCACAGCGGTTACGGCGCTCGACTACTGCTCCCAAGGACGCGGGATCGAATTCCGGCCTCGGCGGCCGCTTTTCGTTGGCGGCAAAAAGCAAGGCGTCCATGTGCTGTGCGATGTCAGTGCACGTTAAAGAACCCCAGGTGGTCGAAATTTCCGGAGTCCTCCACTACGGCGTCTCTCATAGCCTGAGTTGCTTTGGGACGTTAAACCCCACAAAGTAACCGACCAATGCTAATAAAACTTCCGTCATACCTTTTTCATCGAAAGCATTATTGCCCATCACCTAATCACATAATTTTTGGTTCAGCAATCTCCTGTGTTTCCTCCTGCAAATACTTAGGCATTAACCTAACCCGCGACTTTTCATGGGATGACAACATCCCTAAAATTACAAACGATGCTAACCGCTGTCTTGGCTTCATTCGCCGTCATTTAAAACTTGCATCTCCCTCTGTAAAACTCATGGCATACTAACCCTCGTTCGACCAAAGTTAGAATGCGCATGCGCTATTGGGACCCGCACCAATCATACCTTGCTAACGCTCTCAAATTAGTACCAAATCGAGCCATCCGCTTTTCTTACTCTAACTATAGCTACTTCACTAGTGTATCTAATCTAAAGCCTCAAGAAATCTACCACTTTCGTTCATCGACGTAAAAGTTTTCTATTTTTTTCTTTTCAGGTTTTGTCATTCACAGCTATCCAACTCCGTCATTATCCAGACTAAGAAAGACTGGAATGATCTTCCGCTTCAAGCCGTGCTGCACTCCAAACCACAAGGTGTTAAAAAGTTCATAGAGAATATATATATATATATATATATATATATATATATATATATATATATATATATATATATATATATATATATATATATATATAAGCAGCACCTTGCAGTTTCCTTAACCTTAACGGCTTAACTTCTGGCAGATAACATAGCTGGAAATGGAAAGGGCTATCATGGTTTATAATTCGCGTCAATTGTACAATGCTTGTTTTAAAAGGTTTATATGGAATATGGCGATGGCACGGCCATGTAGTACGTTATAACCAAAAATATCCTGTCAATTTACTTGGCAAAGCACAAAGTGACTGGTTAGATTGGAGCCATAAATTATACGTACGGTCACAGGGCCCAAGACAGTCTGGGATTGTGTGGATTTCACTTGACTACGGGTGGTGTGGATGCGGCTCACGTTAGACAGTAAGAGTGAAATTTTGCTTTTGCTCTTCATAAAACTTCCGACAGAAATTTTCCTATCACGTATTTTTGCCGTCATCGGCGCTCACGTATTACGTTTCTTACAAACGTTTGAACGGCGTATGTGCCAAGTCTCACCATTGTCTCTTTATTATGCTGACGTGTGTGCCGCTTGAACATGATCAGCGCCTCAGCAGCCCGTGATTTGCGAAATCAACTATCATGGATGGATGGATGGATGTAATAGAGGAGCGTCCCCTTTGAAACGGGTTGGTAGCAGTAGCCATCATGCTCATTTTCTCCCTATATCTTAATTATTGATTTAGATTGGTTAACTAAACCATCATTCTATTTGTTAAGGTTTTGTTTATACATTACTAACATTATGTCACTTCTCTGATTTTAAGCCACCAATCTTCCAGTCGTTTTTTGCTAGTTTCCACCGCCGGTTTAATCACCCGGCCACTGGTATCTCTAAACCCCAGAGTTTCAGGAACAGTGATTGCGCCCGCATCAACTTCCGGATGGATACCATTACATTCGAGTATAATATGGTCAATTGTGTCACTGGAGTTACCACATACAGCACATGCGTCATCTCCATTGTTAAATTTCTTTTTGTAGCTGCGTGTTATAAGGCACCATGATCTAGCTTCAAAAAGTAGGGCATTGCCTCTTGGGTTATCAAAGAAATCCTCCTTCCTGATCTGCATTTTCCACTTTCGGTATAATTCCACACTCTTTCGTTTCCATCGAATTTATCCAATTTTTACCTTCTGCGTTTTTCACCTGTTGCTTAATGCTCTTTATTTCTCCGTCCTTGTGACTAGCATACTTACTAGTTAGTTTCCTAGTTCTTTTCCTCCATTGTGAGTCAACGCTTTTTAAGTACAGGTATTTAAATACTTTAGCTGCCCATCTGTTACTGTCCAATTTCCTCAGGCGTCTGCCTTGTGAACTTATTTTAGCAGATTAAAAAGAAACAACAAAAACTATGTGCGCTGTCTTTGGGCAGTTCTTGAATGTGGACCGCTGTTATTTCTTGGTTGGTGCGACCATGTCAGGCCATTTCCTGCTTTCAGTCACGTCTTTCAAGACACTAGTTGCGTACTGTTTTCTTGAATAAATAAAACAAAATATACTTTATCTTTTGTTTTTGACAAGTTTTACACCTAATTGGGCGTTCTTTGCCAATATTGTAGAACGTGATCGCACTTTTTAGGATTATTTCTACGATTTATGGTTAGGAAATACATGACCGCCGTTGGCAACGTTGCTTTGTACAGTATGACACGTAACCGGCGTCTCATCTTTATTGCTGTACCCTTCGTATTCCCTTTATTCCTCGCGGTAATTTGGTTACAACATCTGTAAACAATGCTCTGCCTAAGAATGCGTGCTCGAGAGCTGCTGTCAAAGGTATGTTGAAAGTATATATGTGCGTGCTTTCTAAGCTAGAAAAGTTCAAGAAATGAAATAAATTGTTTGCAGACAATGCCATAAAGGTGAGAAATAACGAAAAAGGGTTAAACCTAAACTGAGGGCAACGCAGCGAGCTATGGAAAGAAAGACGACGGGTGTAACGTAAGAAAAAAAGAAAAGAGGAGAGCGGGTTAAGGATACAGCGCGTGTTCAAAATATCTTAGCTGAAACGAAGAAGTAAAACTAATTTCATCAAGTAATTTTTATCTGCAATAAACAACTGCTTAGCTTTAAAAAACGGAGAATTTTATTTACTAAAGAGAGCAGATTTTTTACTCACCCACTATATTTCTTCATAATGCTTTTGTTTTGAGGGAGCAATGTAGATTAATATGGCTAACCTTTCCTTGCCCAAAAACGTTTCTACAGAGGAAAAATTCTACACATCACCTTCAAGACAAATGACTTGTAGCAGCATATTAAAGACCACGTTTGTTATCCCAATCTTCTCCTCACCGCTTTAAGGAAGGGTTTCTAGATACAAGACCGGTGTGAAATAGTTCAGATATCCCTACAGCATTTAGATGCTGTTTTTTCTTTTATTAGGAGGACAACGCGTCGTTGCTGTCTAGCTCTAGTCTGTGCAACTTTGCAAAGAATCACTGTACAGCTCATTGCAAAAGCGTCACAACTCATTAGAACTCTTGAAGGATTAATTTCTGGAGTACCACACTCGCGATAAATGAACATTTAACCTCATTATGCGGGCGCAACCTGCATCCTATAATGTTTAAATCCCAGGTGGTTTTTATAAGATGTGTTTGCAGGGCACTGTCAGTGTACGTACAAATCATATCCATAGAAGGGAGAGAAGGTGTATGCTCCTTTTACCATCTAGACATTTTCGATGTCGGAGATGGATGACGACAAGTACAACACAGCGCAAAAGCGTACATCTTTTAGCAATTCGCAAGTTTATTTTGCTTTTCACCTCTTATTAAAGAGAGAGAGAAACAGAAGAACGGAGAGACAGAGAGGCTAACTAGGCGATGTCCAGTAGGCTCCCTTACACTTGGAGAGGGAAACAAACGGAGAAAAAGGGAAGATTGACATCAAAATTAATTTTCACGTGTCCATATGCCACTCTATTAAGGGTACAGAGGGCACACACATAATTAAGCTTATAGACGGTACGATCTCATCCCCGAGGCCTTGAAGAAATTTTAGAAAGTATAGTTTAAGGGAGATAGAGACCGATATCTGGATTTCTCAAAAAGCAGCCGAAAGAATTCAAAGTCTCTAGCAACACTTCTGATAGGAGGGTATTCTTGCTGCGCCTGCGCTACGGTCAGTAGGTAAGGAAAAAGTTAAGAAGCTAAATTTGGGTGAATTTCTAACGGTTTATACCAAGCCCTTATTTGAGGATGTTCTAATTTTGGCTAGTTGTTCCACGCTGATTTTGTAGATATAACGCGAAGAGAGAAGGCGATGGGCAAGTAGCATATTCCGGATAAAACTGCAGTAATTAAATATTTGCCACAACTTCTCAGACTGCGAAAAGGAGGCCACTTACTTACCCTGGCTGTCCATGCAAGATCATATCTATCCAGCATCTTTGGATGTACGCTTTAAAAGACAAAATACAGCCAGAAAAGCGAAGTGCGATAGGGGTACATTTCTAAACATTAAACCACTTGGGCTCAAACTTTGGTTAAAGGCTGTACCTTTAACCATTGTTAATTGTTTTTGGCTGTCGCCCAATATTAAACACCAAGCAAAGAGATAAAGCGTCGTTTTAAGGTTTATTGGTATACTGGCAAAGTTAGTGACATGCTTGCTAAAAGGAATGGGCGAGACATTCTCTAAGGACCACGTCACAATGTAAACTGATTTCATTACCAAAACGAGATACACTTTACCTGTCAGGCGTATTTTATTGAACAAAAGGTGCGATGCTATGATATAGTCAGAAAGCACAAATTCAACGTACAATACTTTGTTGTTGTCTTGAGCACACCAATGTAGGCGCTGTGGTTGTCAACACAGTTCTCGGAGAGGCAAGCTACTTGCCTAAGTGCAGAAAAAAATTGGAGTGTTGAAGCCAGTTTAATCACGAAAACGTGGGACAAATGTGTTAGTACAGCAATGTTTTTTTTTTTCCTTCGATCGAAAATACGGGTTGCTATTCCGATTTTTTTGAAGTTGCTTCGCCGGGAAAATTCTCTTAGTCTCTTTTTTGTTTTTGATTTGGATCGTATTATAATTATTTCGCACAGCTTTGCAGCGCTCACATGCTCTAGGTGTTCCCTGCTTTAGCCTAGCTCTGCTGCTACTGACAGTGCCCTTCTAAGATATTCTAATCTGTTTTCGCCGTCTTAGCTTTTATTGATATTGTTACTGAGTGGTATTCGCTGGCCGTGCTGACGAAAAAGAAGTGCGACAGACTCCGAGAAGAAGAAGACGCAGACGAGTGCTGTGCTGTGCAAGTGCTGTGCTGTGGTAGCTGTGATCATCCTCAGTGGTGTGGAAAAGTGCCTTACAGTGAATATTTCCCGTAACATCACTTGGTGGAGGTCAATCTTTCGATCCCCGTCACAAGCTGGATCTCCGCAGCGGCCGACGCATTATTACCACCACTATGACAACTGACGCCGCTACATCTACTGCCGCCGCACCTGCTGTCGTCATGGCCCATCCCCGTGACCCCGGAACCTTCTGTGGGACCGACGACGTCGATGTCGACGACTGGCTGGCTCTATACGAACGAGTCAGCAAGCACAACAGGTGGGATCCTACACTTATGCTTGCTAATATCATCTTTTACTTGACTGGGACAGCGCGGGTGTGGTTTGAGACCCATGAAGAGGACCTCACATCTTGGGAAATCTGTAAGCAGAAGCTACACGACCTCTTCGGAAAGCCCATTGGCCGTCACCTTGCCGCGAAAAAGGCGCTGGCTTCTCGCGCGCAAACGTCTACAGAGTCTTACATCACTTATATACAGGACGTCCTATCCCTGTGCCGCAAAGTCGACCACGCCATGCCTGAGGAGGATAAAGTTGGCCACATAGTAAAAGGCATTGCCGACGATGCTTTCAACCTCCTTTTATGCAGGGATTGTTCCACCGTGGACTCTGTACTACAAGTGTGCCGACGTTTCGAACAAGCGAAACAGAGACGCATATCGCATCGTTTCGACCGTCTACCGAACACGGCTGCCAGCTCTTCCTGTGTCGATCTTCCGCCTCCTCGACCGCCAACTAATGACACTACTCTGACCCGCATCGTCCGCCAAGAGCTGGAGGCAATGACTCCTGCAGCTTCACTCTCGCCTACCCACGACAATACCTTGGCTACCATATCACTGATTCAGGCTGTTGTTCGCCAAGAGGTTGCCAATATGGGTCTTCCTTCTACCTGCCGCACCGACACCGTGGATTCAGGACCTGCCCCTCCAGTAATTGCAGCCGCCTCACCTACCGCCGGTTTCTCGCCCCGATATCGGTACCGCAATCCGAATGAGTGGCGTACCCATGACAATCGTCCCATCTGCTTTACTTGTTCCCGAGTTGGCCACATTTCCCGTCACTGCCGTAGCCGTTGGTACACGCCATCTCGTCAATTCACCTACGTGGACCGCCGCGGAGACTATGCCCCTCGCTATACCTCACCTCGCCCAGACCAGACCACTGTTGACCCCGGTGTCCCTGCTCGTGATGCCAACCGTTCACCATCCCCGCAGACCCGACGCTCGCGTTCTCCTCTTCCTCGCCGCCGTTTGTCCCCGTCTTATTCCAGCCACATACCGGAAAACTAGCCAATGCAGCTCCCGGAGGTGACGCTGCATTTGTGACCCGGACTGAAAAACCTCTGCTGACCCCTGCCCTACAAAACATTCGCATCGACGTCCTTGTGGATGGTGTTCCCGTTTCTGCTCTCATTGATACCGGCGCCCAACTGTCCGTTCTCAGTTCCTCATTTCGCCGTCGCCTCAAAAAAGTCCTTACTCCAGCCGTCTCGCCCACAGTTCGCGTCGCCAATGGAAGCCCTGCTGCCGTAGTTGGCATGTGCACAGCGCGAGTTACCATTGGTGGTCGTCATGCTCCAGTGTTGTTCACCGTCCTTCAAGAATGCCCCCACGACGTTATCCTTGGCATTGACTTTTTAACAGCCCACTCTGCCCTCATTGACTGCTCTACCGGCCTACTTCGCTTGGACCTTCCTCTCTGCTCTGAAGACCCCTCCTGCTCACCCCGCCTTCGATCAGCACAGTTCTGCCGCCTTCCTCCTGAATCTGCCGTCTACATCCCTATGTCACCATTCCCACCCGTCCCAGACGGCGACTATCTCGCGTGTCCCATTACTGATGTTATCTTGCAGCGGCACGTCACCCTTCCTCATCTGATTGTGCATATCTCCCAGAACCGTTCCACCCTCCCGGTCCTTAACTTCAGCTTATCAACTCAGGTTCTGCCCGAGGGAATTTCACTAGCAGACCTGTCGCCGATGACCGATTGTGCCATTTCAGCTCTGACTACCGATAATCCAAATGCCGTCCCTGCAACACCTCCCTCGTCCTCTATATCGCGAACTGATCCTGTTAAAAGCATGATTGCAGCTGATCTCCAGCCTCAATTCGCCGCAGAGTTAAAACAGCTTTTGCTTGCCTACAGTGACCTTTTTGACTTCGGTACCCGCCCATTGGGTCAAACCACAGTTGTCAGTCACCGCATTGACACCGGTGACGCCAGTCCTATTCACAGGCGGCCCTATCGTGTTTCGCTTGCCGAGCGACGTGTCATCCAAACAGAGGTCGACAAAATGTTGGCGAACGACATATTTGAGCCTTCCAGCAGCCCCTGGGCATCCCCTGTTGTATTGGTCAAAAAGAAAGATAACAGTTGGAGATTCTGCGTCGACTATCGTCATTTAAATAAGATAACCAGAAAAGATGTGTATCCTCTTCCGCGTATAGACGACGCGCTTGATACTTTGCACGGAGCCAGCTACTTTTCGTCCATCGACCTTCGTTCCGGCTACTGGCAGATCTCTGTCGACGAGAGAGACCGTGAAAAAACAGCGTTTATCACCCCTGACGGCCTTTATCAATTCAAAGTCATGCCTTTTGGCCTTTGCAATGCCCCAGCAACCTTCGAACGTATGATGGACTCTTTGCTCCGAGGCTTCAAGTGGACCACTTGTTTGTGTTATCTTGACGATGTAATAGTTTTCTCGTCTACATTTGAAAGCCATCTTCGTCGCCTTTCTACAATCCTAGCGCTTTTTCGCCGCGCGGGACTGCAACTAAACTCCAAAAAGTGCAGCTTTGGTCACCGACAAATCAAAGTCCTTGGTCACTTGGTTCATGCTGCCGGCGTTCAGCCTGACCCCGACAAGATTCGTGCCGTCAGAGAATTTCCCACTCCACGTTCATCCAGCGATGTTCGAAGCTTTATTGGCCTATGTTCTTATTTCCGACGATTCGTCCCGAATTTTGCAGCGCTAGCTCGTCCTCTCACCAATCTCCTAAAGAAAGACGTTCCATTCTCCTGGGGGCCTGAACAAGTTACAGCTTTCTCGGAACTTATTGCTGCTCTCACAACTCCACCCATCTTGGCCCATTTCAACCCATCTGCCAATACTGAACTCCGCACCGACGCAAGTGGCCACGGCATTGGAGCTATACTTGCCCAGCGACAACACGGCCACACAAGGGTGATTGCGTATGCCAGCCGCCTCTTATCTACGTCCGAACAAAATTACTCTATCACAGAGCGAGAGTGCCTGGCACTTGTTTGGGCTATTACAAAATTCCGCCCTTATTTGTTTGGCCGGCATTTTACAGTTATAACAGACCATCATGCCTTGTGTTGGCTTTCCTCCCTCAAAGATCCTACAGGCCGTTTGGGGCACTGGGCGCTTCGATTACAAGAGTATACATTTTCCGTCGTGTACAAGTCCGGCCGGCTTCACCAAGATGCAGACTGCTTGTCCCGTCATCCCGTCGACTCCCCTAGCCCTACCGACTCTGACGATGACGCATGTGTCTTGTCTGTGTCGGCCTTTTCTAACATTGCCGACGAACAACACTTAGATCCTTTACTCCATTCCATTATCCTCCGTCTGACCTGCGACCGACCTGATCCATCTCTTGCCTTATATGTACTCCACGAGAACACCCTATACCGACGCAATATGCGACCAGACGGCGCAGACCTTTTGCTCGTCGTTCCTCAACATCTGCGTTCCACCATCCTTGACCAGTTTCATGATGCTCCAACAGCTGGCCACCTGGGTGTCTCTCGCACATACGACAGCCTGCGCCGACGCTTCTACTGGCCGGGGCTCTATCGCTCCGTCCCGCGATATTTTTTATCGGGCGATTTTCGTTTTCGCTTTTGCTTTTTGAGCCGTATATTTTGCACACTGGGTATTGCCGTTTCGTGGCGGAACAAGTACGTGGGTATAATACGGGTCCGTTTCTTTGGTCTTCACGTAGCTCTACATAGAAATGAACTCTCATTACAAGCCCGTCATATTCTTTACATTTGTTTGCTTTTCTGTCGTCCTGCATTATCCCGCACTGTCCCATCAGAAAGATTGCTGGTCAGCGACATACTCAATTAAGTTACTGCCACGATAGCGATAGATTGGCCAAGTTTTGCATTTTTCTTCGCCAAATTTTCTCCAATTTTATAAGTGCAAAACTGGCAGCTCTTCCCCTGTTACCATATATAGAAATCAGCACGGCATAGTGGGAGAGATAGAACTTTGTAGCATTTTCTCGAACCCGTAGGCAGAAATAACACTGCTAAAAGATGTCGGAAACTCAACCCTTTCTTGCACGCTACTATAATAGGCTAGCCAGCTCGTCTGATGTGCGTTGAAAAAGCAGAATGTGGTTGGAAGTGAACCAGGGGCTTCTTCGAGACTTGTCATTTGGAAATAACACGGCAGAATAAGCGCGAAGAACAGTTCTGTGAACCGCAATGCACTCTCAGGCCTCCATTCATAATCAGGTGAGCAACTTTCCTACAGACATATTGTCACTAATAATAGAGGTGCCACATATTATACCCTTGCATTTTTTTCCTTGTAGGAAAACAATAGTGTCATTTTATATCCCGGCATTCCGTCTTCAAGCGCTTAGTGTGTTATTCAAAGATAGAAATTGGAAGAACAAAACTGTGTTAAGGCAAAGCTGGCTTATCATCGTTATCGCCGTCTCAAAACTCAGTGCTATTGCCGTTTGGAGAACTCGTGAAATAAAGCAACAGTTCTTTTTCTTCAGAGTTCTCCTATTTTTCTTCCCCTTCCTTGACGGATTTCAAAGATGTTCGCCAAATTGGACGAATCTACTGCGCGTTTCCCAATAACAACTCCTTACAACCTGCACCAGAACTGCTCTAGCGCTCTTTGGGTTAGCAGAGTCTTTTCCTTGAGTTACTACTTATGAATTAAGTGCGAATCGTCTTCACAATAAATAGAGGACTCAAATTTCTCTCAATTGGCCTATTTCACAGCACGGCGCCACTGCTGTCGGTTTTTGTTGAAGAAATATATTGAAAGAGACTAGCTGATATTTCCGGTTAGCAGGCTTGCTCATAATCCGCTCTTTCTCCCTCTGTTGAACAAGGCGCATGATTAGGTGGTTTGCTAGGCACGTACACGGTGACAAAGACCCGCTACTGACATGATGCTGTGTGAAGCAAAACTACAAATGCAAACTGTCTTATTAGGCCTTGTAACAATAGGCTCAATTCGTTATCACAACTTTTTCACCTCATGAAGTTTGTGGTGTGAAAAATTAGCACAGGTTTAATATAGTTTAACATGGTGTTCAGCGAAAGTTTCACATCTTAGTTACGCTTGGTAGAACTTTTTAGTAGCGCGATTTAGCTGGCATCGGCACGACGCACTAAGCGCAGTATCATCGCCACTGGCGTTCATGGCTGGCTCTAGGTCGGGGAGCGGTTTCTCCTCCTTCTTATACTCCTCAGTTGACGTCATGGCGGTTTGCATCGCGCGATGACGCTACGTGACGTCCCCTACGTGGTTATTAACGTGTACCATGCTCTTTCACTCACTCCTCAGCTTGAAGTTTGAAAGGCCAAAGGTCACTCAAAGCTGAAAAGACTAAGGTTATCATCTTGGGGTGTGAGACCAACAAGGTTCACAAGGTTACACTTCAAGCGGTCGGATATATATATATATATATATATATATATATATTATAACGAGCACCCTCATTTCCCCTTGATTGATCTGCATATATATATATATATATATATATATATATATATATATATATATTTTTTTTTTTTTTTTTTTGGGGGGGGGGATGTAATGCACAGTGTCTTTATAAACACACTTTGTCCTGTGGCTCCTGTAAGGTCAATGGCTAGCTTCCGGCGACATTGTGTAATGGTTTACAGGAAATAAAAAACGGAAAGGCACAGTATATCCCCCATTTTCGGGCACCTAAACCGCATAGCAACAGTCGTTATTCCTGCTCCCTGAAGAATAAATGGAGGTCAGAGGACCATATGAAGCCCGGTTCTACCTAGCGTATAGTGAGCTTCCACATTAAACCATTAAGTTGCATATTTTGAAATATTACGTCAGGAATCGAAAAATAGACTTAGAGAGATGAATCGTTGAAAGAAGTTTGATAAAATGTTCCCCACTTGCACTTAAAAAAATGCTTTTACATCGCACAGGACACAGCCCCTTTAGCATTTTGCCAGCATTTATGCTCCCCCCTTCCAGTCCGCCTTCAGTTAGCACGGGGTCAGCCGCTAAACTGTTCTGCTTGTTTCTTAGCTCTCGAAAGTGACACCAAGGTATATCGGCAAAGCCATCAGCCACATCACATTTCCGCTAACTCGCTTTTGGCGCTTGTTGAAGAAAGCTGGTCACAAGTTCAACGCTTCAGATAAAGCATTTGTAAGATCTCTTAAAATGTTTGATTGCTTCACTTGGTTCAAAGAAAGTCACGGCGCAACGTTTGGGTACTGACTGCCTCTAGTATACAAAAGAACTTCAGCTGAAGTGTCCTAACGGGGAGGATGTAGGAATGATTTCTCTTCATAGAACCAGCCATAGAAGGCATGATGCAGCCAGGGGAAACCGGAAGCTTCCCTGGAGGTTTTGCAAGCAGCATTCACCACCTCTTAGACAATGGGCGTCTACAATTCCCGTCTCTCTCAATGGCGGCAGCGTGTTCTCTTTCATCCCGCACACAAAGGAAGCGGCGGTGCAGGGTGCGCAGTCGGCAGACTGTGTTCGACTGCGATGAGCCTTACTGCCAAAAGCGACAACTTTTTCTATGAGCTTCTTGAGCCGTTACAAGGCTGTTCTTCAGCGCCTCAGCAAGGGAGTCAAGGGGTTTTTAGCTACACAACCATAAATGAGGAATTCCCGGTGTTAGACTACTAGATTACGAGTACAATCCTTCTTGCTGAACTTTCCAATTCTGTTTCTCTCACTTTGTCAGAATCCGGGAGTAGCTCTCCTCTGTGCTTTGCCTCTGAGTTATGCGAGGGGATACTAGGAGCTTGTACCCAGATTTGTGCCATGAGATAACGGCTTTGTGCCAACGTTTAGATGCCGAACGTACGGTTCTCTCTAACACTCGAAAATAACTTATGATTAGTTGAAATCTCATTTGCTGAATTCGCATCCAATTGTGCTGTGTTCACCGAACCCTAACAAATCCTCTCATATAAAATTCTTGATCAACGAAGGAAAAGTTTGTGCTTGCAAATTCTGCTTTTGCTTTGGAATCATGATTCAGCAATTACTTCCACTTCAGCTGACACCAATAACATCGGAGCCGTATCGCTGACACCATACTTATACGCTGATGCCTAATTTTGCAAGTACAGATATGTTTATGTTTTAATTTTTTCATCGCACAATAACCGATTGGAATGAATCTTTGTTGCCTTTTGCCACTTTGTGGTACTTTGTTACCTTGTTTATGTTTCCTTTGTTTTCTTTTCAGCAACCTGATTAAATATGTACAAGGCTTGAAGCATTGAATAAATATTTAGGTAATAACAAAAGTTCACCATATCAAGTACTCATGAGAAACGTGAATGCGTTGCATGGTAATTAGGCGTGTCGTACTCCCGAAACTGTCGCGAGGCGCAATTTTGAAACTTAACGTCTTCACGAGCGCAATATTTAGTCTAAGGTGAGATTTTACTATAACAATATTATGATGTGGCATCAGTGTGCAGTGGCAGTCATTTTTTTTCCTACCGACATGATAAAGAAAACAGAGAAGAGCACTGCTGGGAGGTTCCCTTCTTCGCTACTGTGGACAGAAAAGCGCCCGAATTTCGTACTGTAAACTTATTAGGGGCGTCAAGCACCCGTGCGTAGATGAGGGTGAATTTCGCGTCACCTGGAGTAGTCTCGCCAAGAGCATGTAGCGCTATGCGATGCAGATGAGGGTAGATTCCGTGGGGTGCGGCGCTTCAACTACCTTTGTCACCGTAGCCATGTTTAATTTATCTTGCCCGCCGATAGTACGCAGTACATCCACGCAAAGTCTTTGTAAAAAGTTTATAACCCAGGTGGTTTCCCTCGGAGCCACAACGTCTAGCTCGCAGTGCATCGCTACAGCTCTAAATTTTCTGAAAAGTATTGTGATTTTTCTTCTACACTCTCCGTTGGATTGAACTTCCATGAGTGTCAAGGGGCTCTACTAGACAGCTGAAAAACATACCCTCTGGGCTTCAAACTTTTGACAAAGAATTTGCATCTTTGATCAGGTGGTCTTCTTACTGACAGCGGAAACAGCAGGAGGGCTGATCATTCAGTTCTTGCGCTATATAGAGTTTCACAGTAGGAGCACAGTGTTTGCTTTTGCATCGAGGGCATAAAAGACGAGAAGCGGTGCGCTTCTCGTCTTTTACGCCGAAAAGGAAAATGGCCTTTGTGCTCAGTGAACAGCAAGCAAAGAAATTAAAGGATGCGTGACAGCACTAAGCTGGCTCCGAGCAGCGGCACGGCTTACGAAATGCTGTATCACTCATTTTATTTTTTTTTACGCTAATTGGAGTTGACATCAAAGGAACAGGCTCCACAATCGCAGGATGGAAAGGGCGCTCTACATGCTTAGCTAATTAACTGGTATTCCGCTCCGACACTGATACAAAGGGTCAAATAATTTATTCGAAAGTTTGGGATTGGTCTCCTATTTATTTCGATCTATCTTTCACCATTTAGTCAAATTTTGTCCAGTGTTATTATCTTATCATAGCTTCTTTTTTGCCCTGTTTTCACGAATGACAAAATAAAAAAAATGCAGTATCTTTTGTGGCGTGAATCTTTTGCTTTGTCAAGATATGCAAACATTTCTCTAGGTCGTTTTAGATTTAACTTCTTTTTGATGTTCTGGAGACGAACGGGGAAACTAGGAATACAAACAAAAATGATTTAAAATTGAACGTGCAATAATACGAAAGGTTAGGGTCAGCTATACATACACAATTGCAAATAACTACTAATTATTTCACCTATATAGGCTACTCTAGGCATCTTTCAAGTTTCTGTCCTTAGCCTATCAGAACTTACGGCTAAAGAAAGCGCATGGAGATAAACATTTGCGGTCTAATTCGTGCTAGGTGGTGTAAACTTGATTAGTGACTAAAAATGTAGGTGGGGGGCAGTGCCCTCCGTCATGGCCTACAATAGAGGTCGCGCAAGGGGTCTTTCTTTACAAGTGGTGGGCCACCCCCTGGAGAGACAGCCTGTTAGTGGCACGAGTGATGGTGAATCGCAGATTTTGCTTTGATCAGCTCGACATCAGCTTTTCCAATTTGATGATTGCCACCTCTGAAGGGAGAAAAAGTGAGGAAAGAGAAAGGTGAGTAAAAGATGTAGGTAATAGGTTGGTTTTCCGCATAGTCGGCAGGACGAGGAGGAAGGTCGAGGATATATGTGTTCTTTATTTGTGAGCTGTTTGTGCGAATTTGATAAAACATTTTCAGTTTTTTGTGCTTTAAGAATTGCCTAATACTGTATCTTTGTAGAGCTGCTTTATTTCTTGTCATCATCATTTTGTCGATATTATGAATGTAATGCCCACCTGCTATGGTCTCAACTAGAGACTGGCAGTATTGCAAATAAATATCCGTGAATGACTATCGGATATGGGAGTGTATGAGCTTGAGCCCTCTACCAGAAAGTTGATTGCGTATTGAATAGCGATCTGGCCCATTTTCTGCAGGAATAGAGCACAGATTGTGAGGAAAATTAGTTTTAATCACGCGTGGGCTCCTGTGCTGTCGCAGAAGAGAGCGAGTAGTGACATGTAATTACGAAGCAACAGATAGTTAATACTGGTTACATCGAGTTGTCATGCGAAGTTGTAATCTATACAGGATACGCCAGTAGCTTGAGGTAGGGTTAATAACCGTAATCATAGCGAGTAGCATCTTAGCAACATAAGTGACTGTTGACGAGTGAGATATGGAAAAAGCAAATATCGTCGTTCAAGCACGAGAACCTGATTACTGGGGCCCGTGGCGCCATCTGGGGCCATTACCACGATTAAAACAAACGTACGCCGCTCATTTGGCGCTCCAGATGCGCCACCGGTCTAATAGGCGGCCTCAAGTGCCAATTGACTGCGCCGGGAGAGAAGCGCGCTTTCCCTCGAGACCAGCCGTAACCGGGCTAGCAGGTTTTCCCAGGCTAACAATCTTGTGCACTCGCAATGTCATTATTAGAGGTAATAAATTAACAAAGTATATTCGCAGTTAAACAGTTCTTCTGGCATTATTTTGAAGTGCTACTAATCACAACAATACACGATAATTGTTCAAAGTCCTCTGATAGTGGCCGTGCACTTCGGGAAGCCTATCAGCCTTGGTGGACGGAACCGTGATGGACAGTAGTAGGTGAAAATGCAGCCGTTAAATGCATTCTTGCATTGATAATAATTCGCAAGCTACAGTTATTTAGACTCTTATGATATCTTCACGAGCACACTGAAGCTACTTGAAATGTTATCAGATATTAGACAAAGTGCTATTTTTAATGTGGCGCGATTAGCGAAACCACAATATTTGAAGACGCGATATCTTTGAGCATAATTGAAAAGCAAAATATATGCCGTACTTATTCGCCTCCATGAAATTCGTGTGGATGGCACTTTTTTTGCACAGTCGCGGTGAAAACGAGCACGACAAAATGTTTTCATTGCGCATAACATTTAAATATAAATCGCAGAGCATGCTTTTCATATTTGATGAATATTCGGCCACCGTTTACTACCATGCCAATCATATCATAAGGCGATGATCATAAGGCTGCTCTACTGGGACGTGAGAAGCTCTATTGTAGGTTCTTTCATGGCGTCCTAACTAGAGTTCCTTTCGGAAACCTTCACACATACAAAAAAAGCAACGCTGCCAATAAAGCACGTGCGACCAAAGACAAAAATACGTGCGAGGAAGACTACAAACACGTGCTCGAACAAAACGGATGAATGGATTTCTTCACCGTGATTGTCAAGAGAGTATGTGTGAGAAAATATCCTAGACCAGGCCTCCAGTGGCTGCCTTTGCTGTTTGTAATTGTGCTGCGAGCAACCTTCGTGCCTGAATTCCAGAGCCTCCTACCTATTAGCATCTGGCAGCGTGTTTCTATGGTCAGATGAATTGCTTGCCAGCCCACTTCATCTGAGACAGGCACGTACAGACTCTGTCAAAAATTTGGAGTGCATGGTAGTGTGCTTCTAAGCCTTGTAGTGGCACTTGGTTTGCATTAATGAAAGTTGATCACCTTGGATGTAGTAGAACAAAGCCCCTTACCTTCAGGTTGGTTGGAACACTAGGAACACATAACGAATCACATAGTGCGGCTCAGAAGTAAACTTTCTGGGCCTTTGACACAGACCGTATCTTATATCTGCACAGTTCGCATGTAGTGTCATGGAACAAGGACGGAATAAATCAAGGCTGAATGCTGGTCCTTTTGGAATGATGTTATTATGAGAACTGTATATCATTTAAATGAGGTTGGACGGGCAGGTGAGATACAGTTTTGGGTACGTAAATTTAATGGACGAGATAGTTGCGAAAAAATTCTGCCTCTGAAGACCTGATTGCGGAAAGAATGGTTTTGCTTTTATAGGAGCAGGGAATAAATACACATAATACACACAAAAAATAAGTAAAGTAAAGCTTTGTGCCGAATACATGCTTGGTAACGCAGACGAGCACAGCCAGCTGTGCATACGTTTGCAGCTTCTGCATTTTCCACGAATAGGTGCTTAATGATTTTGGTTCTGTCTTTTGAGGTAGGCGCAAATAGCGAGGCACAGGCTTTTACCTCGAGATTCTCACCTAATAGAGCCCTGTGCAAGCTCCCTATCCTCTCTCTCTCCCTCTCCTTAAGGTATGCCTGCCGCTTGATGGTCGCGCTCTGGTTTACTGACACTTTTTTGCGCTCTAATAGACAAAAAAGTATTACTGCGGTTTTTTGATGCGGATATAGAAAAGATAATGAGTAAATTTTTCACAAAGTTGTATACATATACTTGGAGATTGTTGGAGAGTTACACATGAGGATTTATGCTTACAAGTCAGTAACTATATTAACTTCATGGTAGAAATAACAAAACTACCTTTTAACCTAAAGGAGGCGAGTCATAGGGAGAAATCATTCGTCTTTATATCTTGTTTAAAAGCCCATTTTGCAATATTCGCTGCACATATTTTTGCAATAGGTTTTTGGTCGTTGCGCTGCAACCGAGTTTGCCGGTATGAAATATAAACTAAATCAGCACATCGAATATGGTGGAGCGGCAAAGGAGCTTTCTTCTTAATCCCATTTGCAAATATGAATAAACGACGTTCATGAAATATAACATTTTCTTTTGGAGATTGCAAAGTATGTTCAAAGTCCGGCCCCCGTAAGAAAAGCCAGCCAAATTTGATGAGGTATTTCAATACAATAATTCGAGCCTGCTTTGGCGTATTAACCATTTCCGACTCAACTACCGATCTGCGTGGCGTTATCGAGCCACTTTCCAAAAAGATGACGCGATTCCTTCAATCATTGGTTGCATCGCTAATGAGCTAGCGATCTTGCGTGACACATTGAGTATACTCAGCTTCATAGTTCCACGACCAAGCATCCTCGCGATCTCCGGTAAAATTATAAAAGCACGCTCGCTTTCCCACATTAACGCCATGCGTCGGCAACAAGCACTCTCCTGTCAAAACGGAATCTAGCAATCGCGCCCCTCAACCTCACCGTAACCGCCCAACCCTGATCGAAGAGACCCATCCCCAAATGACACCCATGAGGGAAGAGGCGTTCGACCTAGCGCTCCAATCGGCGTGATATCAGGCAACTGCAGGCCAGTGAGAAAGCAGGGATCATCAACATTGGGCTGTCGGGAGGGACAATACCTTCGCCCGTTTAGTGCAATTAGAGCACGAGTTCTGGGTTCGCAGTCTTCTAATTTCGGTTATGTAGTCTTGCGGTAACGCACAATCATAGTCACGGCTCAACGGATATCCGGTCTAGGCTCTTTGAATTAGTTCACGAGTTAGGCTACAGCTAGGTGGAAGTGAAAATAGTATAAGCATGCGTGTTATATTTTTTTGAAACACTAAAATGCATTTCATAGTGATGAAACACTCCCTAAGTTCAGTGTGGTTGCTCTGAAGTACGCATTTATCGCCCCATGCCATTTTTATGTCTTTGCCAATAATAAAGCTGTATTCTCAAGAGCGCTTTATTGCATTTGCGGAACCGTCTTATCAGCATTAGAATAAAAAAAAATAAGTAGTGACGTTTTGTTCTCTTTTGCTAAGAGCGCACGAGCGGACAAAGTTGCAGTCACAAAAATGTTCATGTTCAATTTCAGTTTCATGTTCTGGCGTTTTATTTTTACAAGATCGTGGAAAAATTAATAATGAAAAAGCCAGATCTCTAACTCATACCAAGAAGAACTGGCACTTGGGCAATTGGTCTATATGGCGCTGCAGAAGGAGTTGCCCGGGGGGTCTCTTTTAGGATGAGAGCAGGAGATTAAGAGTGAAACCTATCCTGATAGGTCTAATTAGGACTCATAGGACTCGTTGAACTCTCTGTAAGAAACGCCAGCTTTAATCTGTGCAAACAGGTTCGAAATGGTTCGTTAAATTGAAGTTTTACCCAGGTAACGTCGCCAACTGAGCCGACGTGGAGCTGCTGAGCGGTTGGAATGATGGAGCGCTGAACCTGTAAACGCAGGCTCTCACCTGGCCGTGGTGGTATGCTTAATTGGAGACGAAACGCAAGTCGTCACCTTACCACGCGTTGTTGGTGGACAAGGTGCCGAAGCGTTTTAATTTATTTCGGAGGCATGGATCTGCTATACGTCTGGGATTTCAAATATCTGTTTGAGTCCATACCATACCATACCATACCATACCATACCATACCATACCATACCATACCATACCATACCATACCATACCATACCATACCATACCATACCATACCATACCATACCACACCATACCATACTTTTATGACTACTGTTCGCAAGGACGCGGGATCGAATCCCGGCCTCGGCGGCCGCTTTCGATGGAGGCGATGAGTAAGGCGCCCGTGTGCTGTGCGATGTCAGAGCACGTTAAAGAACCCCAGGTGGTCGAAATTTCCGGTGTCCTCCACTACGGCGTCTCTCATAGCCTGAGTTGCTTTGGGACGTTAAACCCTACAAACCAAAACCAACCAACCTGAAGCGATAGCCTCAGTACGCTAGGTAAAGCCGGTTTCGTCATATCTTTCCCAGATCGCCGTGTGTATCCCAAGCCACTACAGAGTATACGCAGTAACAATAGCAACCAGCTGCGCCGTTCCAGCAGTATTCCGCCGCTGCGCTCGCTACAAAGAAGGAGAGTAGTTGCAACCTAGCAGATGAGCGCGCCGGCGCAGAGGGGAGAAGTCTAGTTTAATCACTGCGCATGCGCGCGCCGCCGCGGGGTGCTGAGAAAGTGGAGCGGGATGGCGTCCGCCTGCATGGCTTGCGCAGGGCATGAAAGTGGATTCCGCCTTGAACGCCGGTGAACTTTGATGCGTTCAACAGCAAACTGATTGCGTTCGATGCAACGCTTGGTCGTCCGCAGCCGAAGCTTTCGCTCCAGATTCGCTTCGGCAGCGTTGAACCCCCTCTAATTTTTATTTCATACCCTGATTTCTTCATTAGAATACCCTACGAATGACAGCCTTAAAAGTAGTATTCTGGTCTTCCATATATATAGTCCGCGTATACTGCTCTTTGCAAGCTATTGCAGCAGTACAAAAAGTAATCGCGGTGGGACCAGTC
Organism: Amblyomma maculatum; assembly: GCF_055883805.1. Classification (NCBI taxonomy): domain Eukaryota; kingdom Metazoa; phylum Arthropoda; class Arachnida; order Ixodida; family Ixodidae; genus Amblyomma; species Amblyomma maculatum. The sequence goes on along the minus strand of NC_139349.1, from coordinate 61,195,698 downwards.
AGGGTGGCGCCATACTACATGATTGTGCTCTTACAGTGCGGTCGCCGATGGTGGCACTGGCGGTAGTCGCGCAAAGATGTATTTCGCACCGTCCTTATTGTTCCATGTCGCTCCTACCCTTCACAGTGCCAGAAACAGCTTTCGGAAGCTTTCGTGAGGTGTGACTGGTTATGCGCCGATCACGTTTATGTACTAGATGCCCGCAACATGATGGCCGGTGGGCCGCATGCTTGCGGTGTCGGTAATATCAGCTCGTGAGCAATAGTGGCGCGTGATAGCGGGAAAGCGCACAGCGTAGGTCGCGCTGCGGTGTTAATAAGTTCTCGACTACTTTACCGGTATAGAAAATTAAGAGAAATCATTTAAAGCCCGCGAACTAAAACGGCAGCCTTATTTCGCGTTTACCAAAATAAGAAAATTTTCAGCAGAAACGCTTAGTGTTCTGTGCCATCAATAACCCTATAATTCCTTGCAACAACCAAAGTCTTAGGTAAATGTATTTATCACACTCAGTTAACGTTGCTCAGTACCTTTGAGTACGGCTTTATGCCGATCAATTATTCCTGAGACACGTTGAACATAATGAATTATTGTAATGTACATGAGATGGAATTTCGAGAGATATGGGACAAGTCTGTCGTCCAGGGGAAGTAGGTACATTAGTGACGGTGATGACGATGGTCATTCAAAGTCAAGTTTGAAAAAGCCTCGCTGAAATAAAAGGAAATAGGTGCAGCCAGAACCGGAGTCGTTGCTTTTGCATTTTAAAAATTGGCATGAGCAGAATTTTACAATCGTGATTTAAATGAAGGTAATCTAGCAGGAGTATGAAAGCGGGAGAATATACTCAGGCTCATTATTCACCCTGGCTCCGCTAATGGCAGGTGAAGGCATATTTACGCGAAAATGAAACGTGGTTGGGTTATCTGCCGCACAGATCAGTGATTTCCTGGTTGAATCATAAAGCTACGCCAAAGGCTAGGGAAGTGTGGAAAAACTGAAAGCCATGAAAGTCCGCTCATCTTTTCTTATGTAGGAATGTACTTTCATCATATATTTTTATGCGGTCCGTTCGCCTATACCTTTTGATATCTGAGTGTGATTTCGCATACCTGATTGCTTGTATGTCTATAAACGGCGAAATGTTAGGTGTATCTCATAATAATACTGAAATATATAAAACAAACGAGATTTTTCAGCACATATATCTGAATACTCTTTCAATTATCTTTTCATTTGCGTTCACCTTCCGCTTTGAGTCTTGGCCTAATAATAAAAAAAAACGCTGTCATTAATTCCTCTATGAAGCAAGGTCTATTGCACTTAGGCACTGGCGCCAGCTTAATTTAAATGAAACATTTGTATTTTTACAGAGACCACGGAACTAAAAGTTATAATGTTTAAATTATCCTCCTCCTTTCAAATTTCAGTTAAATTCCTGTCCTAGTCAGACAAACCTCTGCCGAAAGTTTCCTTTCGAATCCTCCTTCAGAGCTCAATGTTGTTCTATAAGCTTTAAAGTCAATTCTTAATTGAAAACAAAATAAAAAAAAACAAGTGCATGCAATACGCGAACCTAAGTATACAATGACAGCCACACTCAACTTTCCACAGCGCCAGTTCTAAGGTGGTTTCCCTTTTGTGGTTTAAAGCCCCAAAGCGATGTTGGCTATGAGAGATAACGTAATGGAGACCTCCGGAAATTCCACAACCTATGTTTCTTCAATGCTCAGTGACATCGCAAAGCACATGTGCGGTTTACTTTTCGTCTCCTTTGAAGAGCGGCCACTGTGGACGGGATTCAATCCCGTGTCCTTGGGTTCAGCAGTCGAGCGCCCAAACCGCTAAACCACAGTGGCAGGTTTCATTTCTCAGCTTCCTTAAAGTTACTGAAGCGTCAAAAACAAGACCGACTGAAATAGAGACCTGCACAGAAAACAGGGTCCTATAGGACCGCGTGCGCCAACTTTCGTTACCTTTCTCGCCGTTGAGGGTGCTTGGTTGGCCTGTTCGTCTGCCATTATCATCGTTTTTAAACAAACCGTAACTAAATTATAAAAAAAAAGTTCTTCGTCCGAGTTATACCTATAACAATTTGCCTTTTTGTATTTTAAAGGATAGTTTGTTTATTGAGATAATATTTTTCTTTCGCAGAGGACATACCGCGATTCCGCTCTGTGCGACGGCTCTGCAGCGCCGTGCACTGCAGTTACCCGGTGCGCACGCGCAGAACAGGTGCTTGTGCATTACAGCATAGACAGATAATTAAACTATAACGAAGAAGGGAAATGACAGAACTAATAGACCCTTCTTATCAACAGGTTCACAGTAGCGCCAGGCTGCCCGTAGTGTTCCTTCCCAAGCGTAGAAGGCTATGAACTAGAAGGCGCGCGCTGGACCAGCGCTATCTGTGCAGGTCTGTATTTCAGTCGGTCTTGGTCAAAATCATCCTTGCTTCTACCGTTTTCTTACCGTTGCTAGTAACACATTTCAGATGGAACGATGGGGCGGAGTGCCTCATTTTGGGCAGTCCTCGCTGCTTTTTGACAAGTAACGCCATTTCATACGTTGGAAAAGAATCATAATTCACTTTCAACAAGCGTGTTTTTTGTTGGTTGTGTAGAGGAATACTTTTATATGTCGCAGTAAGACCGCTAAAAGACCTGAAACTACAAGCACGATGCCGGGGGCATTATTTTCATCTATTCACCCGGTCCTTCCTTGAAGTTGTTCTGGGGATTTCAGAACATCGACGCTTAACTGCACTAGGACAAACGGTAGTTTTGTTGTAAAAACAAGGTAGATTTGGCATATTTTGAGATTATTGTTCTGCTGAGCCTGTGCAACTAACACGTACCCGTCTGTACCTGCTTATGCCGCTGCCGAGATGGTCTAGATGTTTCAGACCTACTTACAATGGCAGGCACAGTTTCTGCTAGCCAGCCCGTGGTCGACCTTGGAACTGAACAGCAAAACTACAATGCTGCGTGCAGGGAGTTTAATATTAAATCTTTTACTACTCTCCGAAATGATGTCTCCGAAATTGGTGAATCGAAGGGTATTATTTCGTAAACAATATAAAGTCTGTTTTCTAGCTTTTCTGTACCGGTTAGAAACACAAGCACCATTGCATTACCTAAACTGATTTGCTGCAATAGAAACGTTGAAATATACGCGTAAAAACATTTTACGCTCACCATAATGCAAATATGTGCTTCTTTCACCACTCATCCTATTTCCGCTTCGTTGTTCAGTATATGTTTGCGGTAAAGCAGGAGATTGTAAAATTAAAAAAGAACCTCTTCGATAATCGAAGTTTGTAAGAAAAAAAAATAAAAGAACAAGAGCCTTATTCTCCAGGAGTGTTCTAAACAGCGACCGCCGGAGTTTGATCTGCTTTGATCTGCTTCGAATCAAAATCAACCGAGAAAAAGTTTTTTTTTTCTTTTTTTTTTTTTTCTTTTTTTTTTTTTTTTTTTTTTAAGGCTGGTTTCTGGAAGGAGATTTCAGAATTCCCTGAGCAAAAACCAACAATGTGGGTAGTAAGGTTTCTACGTTGAAACATAAAAATTTTGCTTCGCTTTGAGCAAACGTGTTCATGTATTGTAGCTTCCTATATATGCGTCCTGTTGCCACCGAGTGCATTTCTGCTTTGGTTTTGAAGCTGCTAAGGCCTACTTACAACTAGAAATAGATGTCACGCACTACAGATTGCCGATAGGTCCTTTCTACCAGAAGACCGACAGAGAAGGTAGACCCTTTCTACCAGAAGCAACAACGTGCAGAAAGTTCGCAAACTGGGAGTTCTGCTGTCCTCCTTTGTGGGCGGTTCCTACGAAACAGACTAGTTTTTTTTTCTTGCCAAACCTGTGCTCCGCTGGGTTGATGGCGAAAAAAAGGCGAGCCTTGAAATTTTTTTCGAAATTCTTGAAGCAATAAACAAGCCACTGACGCCCGAAAAAATATTTTGAAGGATCTTTCAATTTTTTAAAATTTCGTCTCCGGTTTTGTTTTATAAGTGAATTAATTCTTTGTTACCTATGGACTATGATATGTCAATGTGTGTGAATATTTAGATACCTTCGTCCAACTTGATGCGCATTTAACCTTCTTAGATGTACAAAAACAAATAAAAATCTCAACATTGCCTGAGTGCATGCTTGAAGCTTCTTAATTATAATGAAGATCCATCTTTCATAGAGCGTTTCAAGTAATAATGTTGCAACCGTGAGGCTGTTAGCAAAATGCAATTATGCCGCCACTCTGTAGAAACGTTAGTGAAACCCGGCAGAGCTTTATCTCTCATGCTTAGAGTCATTAGTCTTCATGAAACAGAGCGGCTGGAAAGTTTCTAAAGCTAGGTGTCTAAATTCAGATAGCGGGTCCACGTGCTTTGAGCTTTTGAACAGAGTTTGTTTCTTTTCGTTTCTCTACATATTGTATGAACCATCGAGATCAGTGTTACCATTATTTTAAGATAAGTTGGTTTTCTGATGTTTTTTATTGCATTTCACTTTTTGGTTGGTAAGCGACCGATGGTATTCCGGCAGCACAACTTGACGCGTTGTTGAAACTTTGTGAAATGCTTTCCCTAGCATGAAAAGATATTCCTGGACAAATCCAGGTCACTGCATTCCAAGCAGACCTCAAATAGGTCATGGAAGTGAAGTCGCCAAACATATCAGAAGAAAACATTCCACGTAAAATGAATAATTGAATGCTTTTACAAACTCTCCTGATAAATGAAAGGTTAATAATTTGTTCTCTTACCCCCCTTTTGCACCAAATCTTCGAGAATGTTGTGCCTGTTTTAAGGTGCGTGACGTTCTTTATAATAATTTCATTAATGCAAACTTATGAAAGTGTAGTAGAAGTTACAGCACGTATTGCCTGCTTGCGGACCGATGGTGGGCAAAGAAGCCGGGAGGTGGCATATTTTACTCGGATAAGACGTTTCATGTTATAGCAAAGCGAGTGTGGTCAACTATTTTCACCTAAACCTCAATTATCTTAGGCGCTCGCTTTTACACTCTGCCCATCTCACACTACAGTGCATTTATGAAACCTACAGCGTTCACGAGATCCTACTATTCCCAATGCATTGTGGGCCGGCATTTCCTCGCAGCTTCGCGATAGGCTGCTGCCATCACCACAGTTCGTGCAACCTGTGCACTCGAAGCCACCTTTTGTCTCTCCATTTCAAGACTTTTGCACTGGCCGCACAGCGCTTCTAGGCGGCTTCTCCATTTTTTTTTTTCATCCCATTGCGAAGGAGGCCTGAACTTGGGTTCCCATTTGGCTTCCATAAACTTTCGCTTCGGTTGTTAGTTCGACGCAATCCCCTTTATAGTTGCATTTCAAAGCTGACAATTCGTTCCTTTTTTCAGGGCTAGACGCCATAAAGCATGAGGTTGGTGCAACTAACAGAATTTAATTACCTCAATATGTTTTACGGAATGCATGCACCTTGACTTTACGCTTGCAGGCCATGACAGTTTTTAATCAGTAGTACAGAGAAAGAGAAAGAGAGATAAATAGATTACTTCGTATTTTAAATAAAGAACTTCATTTGAAGAACGTGAGTGCAATTCTAGACCGTGCGTGAAATCAGCTTTCGGTGACTAACGGACCTGCTGGTCCAGTTTGTATTTACAATCTTGAGTATCGCTGCTCAGTGTAACAAGCTTATACTGCTCATATATGGGCTCGGGCACTATTAAGTGTTTTGTTTCCTCGTGTATCCCCACGTTAGCACGTAGGGAAGCTCTACACCAAGGGCATTTGTTTTGGAATAATCTTGTGGGAGATGAGCAGGTTTCAGAAAGTGTTCGCGTCAATTTTCCTCATGTGGATGGCTTCAGAGGAACTCAATTTTTATGAGCGTGTTCATTACGGTAATACTGAAAGAAATGTTTTAGTGCAGGCATAGATTGCGGCGTTCATAAATACCTTAAAACGCGAGCAAAATTTTAATTTAGATGCAGCACTTTGGCTGCTTTCAATGTATCATCTTGATGTTTTCCGCTCCCTTGCTTCAGAAGGCCGTCACAGCTTATACACACGAAGAACACTTCGACGATGATGAACAGAAATGGAGGAACGAACTGGGACTTTTAAATACTTCCTTTTGCCAAACTTTTCAAAACAACAAAAACTGAACGATAATTGGTTCACTGATGCATAAAAACACATTTCAATTTACCACTTACTTTCTTTTGTCTCTTCGCAGCGGTTGAACACAGAAAGATTCTATACGGAAACAATGGAAACGAGATGTGCGCCTGACGGGTAATTTAAATGCAAATTATTCGCAACGATGCGAGGCGTTTTTTTTTGTTATTTCATATTCATTATTGTACACGGTAACCTGAGAGTAAAATAAGCAATACTCAGGAGACACGCGGGGTTCAGGATGCATAGGAACCGCTTTGAAAACATCTTCTATCTGGAAATTTGAATTGATGTTCAAATCATCTCAGTGCTGCACGCAAAGCTAGCATCTCACAAAAGGTTTGATATAGCCGGTAAAATTGTGCGACCTTCTTTAATCCTTTAATTTGAACTGTGCCGGTGACTTGCATTGAAACGCTGTTGACAACGTGTTCTACGTTTTTTGAATGCCAGAAGATTGCTTACTGTAAACTAAATTGTGCCAGATGATCGTGCTGTTCATTTGCTGAGGTGAATATTGCCTAAATAAAACATGCGAATAATATATGAATAAAGGGAAAGCGATAGAGTGTCTAGGAAAAAAATAAAGTGTAAATAAGGCAAGAAAGAATGTGGGAAGAAAATAGGGAAAGTCATGAACGGAGGGATGTCGCAAAGACGGAATAAGTGGAATTGAGCGGAAAGGAAAAGAGAGTGGTTAAGAAGGGAAGGAGGCAGTGGTGAAGAAAGAAGAGAGGATGCTAGTTCATCATTTTGTAAATGTGCAATACTTGAAAGCTAAATCCAGGAGACTTCCTACAAGCATTAATAGTGTTCGATATATCAAGCCACATTCTTGACTGAGAAAGTTCAAAAAAGAAGACTCTGCTTTGATTTCTACTGACTTTAATTTTGCAGAATATTATTTGACCTTCAAGTAAAAAATTTGGAGGCTGATAAGGTATTTCAGCATAAGAAATAATTTGATATGTAAATTATAAAACATTACTTACATCCAAATTTACATACTTCCTACCTCGATAGACCGCACTGAGGTACCTCTCATTGTTTCAGCACACATCCGCAACGAGCCTGGGCGGTTTTTTTTTTTATTGTTTTCATTTCAACATTTATTCTCAGCAGAGCACGAAATGTTCCAGGAATAATTTCATAAAAAGCTTGGTTCACAGAATTCACTTAATTGCAGAGGTTAACAAGAATCTGTGTCCAAATAGTGTTAATTCAAAACATTTTCACCAGTCTAGCGCTTGCGTCTCTCCATTGTCTTTTTGCGGGGCTATAGAACATATCAGTCAAGAAGCACTACCATTCAGAAGCAACACACATCGGCTGCGAGAGGCCTTCACGCGTCTTTTCTGACATTTCTACCAAGCCTATTGCGAAGACTTTGGGAAAGAGAGCTTTTAAACCTTCTCAGTTTTCTACATCGATTTCGTTTTTGGCCTGCTATATAAATTGATCTTCGTAATGATCGAACGACACCCTAGGCAACACGCTGCAGTAAAGAGAGAACAACTTTATTTCGCCATAGATGCATGTGCAGATGATTCCGTTTTAGATATCCGGTAGATTTTAGCTGCGAAAGTTTTTCTGACATGCTATTATTGCCAGACCTTCTAATTTGGGAAACAATCGCGTCGCGTCTTCGTGGAGGTGAACAAGACGCGACGTATAATGGTACGAATACGAATACCCCTGGTTCTCGCCAGTGCAGGTAATGCCGTAGTATCATTCCGTAACTTGGTTTACAAAGCTGTCCAGACTGACCATGACCATAACCAGTGCCCATAATTTTATGGAAGTATCTCTTTCTGTGCTCGTGGAGAATAGTGCCAGCAGATGTGATGCGAGCCAAACTGCAGGTTAATATCTAAAAACTTCAATCAACTGTTAGTTAGAAGTTCGTGCGTAAAAGCGAAGTCTTTGCCATGTTTTTTGAAAAGGATGAAAATGCTTTTCACGGAATCAGTGGTGGTCAAGGTTTTTGTTCGGATAGAACAATTAAAACATTGCCGACATATCTAAAAACCTGCAGTACTCCCTGATTAGCGAGCACATTGTTCAGTGAGTGATCAATAGTAGCTAAATATATATTACACTAATCGAGGCGCCACATGAGCTTATGCAAATGCCTTGTCATTCAGTTTAAAATTATTGTTAAAAGAAATAAAAGTGGCTTGCTAAAAAAATTCTACCAAATAAATTAAGCTGTCTCCTGGCACACCGGTTGAGTTCTGAAACTTGATTCCGCCATTCCTTTCAATGCATTCCCTGACGGCTAAGAACAGTTTATGATGCTGCACAGGTTAAAACACATCTTCCACATCAACATAAAATCATATCGAATATGAGCATTGCTATTCACGAAACGCACTAAATCACTAGAGTTCCTTGTGGCGAAGGATCTTCAATCTGTAAAGCACTCAGGTGTTTCTGCAAGTAGTGGCTGTTCAAAAACTGCTGTGAACCCGTCGCACTGAGAATCGTTCCGAACGGCACTGAGTCCTTGTGAGGTTTTGCGCTTAAGAATACCTACAGTGCTTTCTTTTTACAATCAGTTATCGCGTTTGCAAGCCTAGACAACTGACGACCCCTATAAAGTTCTGCAGCCCTGCTCTTAATTCTTGTGGCACTGAGTTTAACGAGCACAATACTCTTAATGATCGCCTAGCCAGCTGTTTCGTTCAAATCGTTTTCTCTTAATCTAATAAATCTTCCTGGTTTATCAATCTGTAGCAACCGCAGGTTGTTTTTCTTGAAGAAGGCGACGACGCTTTTGGTCGGGTCTTTCTTTTTTTTCTTGATGGAAGACCGGGGGGGGGGGGGGGGGGGTTAGCCGATTCTGGTAAAGCAGCATCTCCAGGACTACAAATCCTCTTGATGTATTCATTCTTCTTAATCGTAGTTTTGGTTGCGTTGAGGGCTTGGTGAAGACACTAAGCCCAACAAAATTCAGCCATCTGAGCTGTAAATCGGCTGGATGAGCGGAGCCTGATTTCTGCGAACCAGGCCGGGTCTAAGAAATAGCAAAACGTCCTGAAGAAATTCTGAAATCTGCGCACTTGGCACCAAAACTCCGATCTTAGGTACCTGCATATGCGCTTGAAAAGGCCCATTCGCGGTTTGAGGATGCCGACCATTGCACTCACAGCTTCGGGAATCAGTCATTCGTCAGACATTCGTCATTAATAACAAACCATACACCAACTAGCCCATCAAGAACTGCTTCTAAACTGCCCTCAGGTTCCGCTTAAGTAATGCTAAGACTCCGTCATGCTAGCTATACGGCACTTAGCTACTGATCCAGAGGACACGGTTTCAATCACGGCTGTGCTGGCGCGTGATGATGGAGGCGGAATGCATATATAGCGCTCGTGTACAGCGCTTTTCAAGTGAAGGTTATAGAACTGAAGTTTGTCGAAATTTTCGGCTCCATCACTGTGTTGTACCTCAATCTGATCTTATTTTGCGAAGTTAGACCTTATGAATCAAAGCAGGCCAAACAATTACTAACCTTACTCTTCGCGCACGATAAGCGTCTAATATACAAACTAGGAATTTATTCAGTCGGACTAAATATAGTGTCACTCATAGCTCTTTGTAGTACCTTTCAACTCCGAAACCCTTCATCACGCTGTTAGTATTATGGGTCCTCCTGTGAACATAGGATCATTGTGTAAAAGAAACAAAAAATTTCAAGTTGCAAGGTCGGGACCGGACGTCAAAGTAATCTTTTCCTTGGCGGCACTTTTTCAATTGAAGGAAAAGTCAAGGGCTAAAACAGAAAAAAATTATTGTATAGAAATCAGGAAGCGCCCTCTATTTATACCCTGTTTAAAAGAATACTCTTATCAATCCCAGAAAATTTGTCCCAGATGATTTTCTTATGTCTCTCCTACCGATGTTTCCGAGCACTATTTCTGTCTAGGTGTTCGAATAAATTTTGTAACTATCTTGAAACACACGATGCGTACACTACAAAATCATATCTGTCGCTTGCCGAAAGCGCCTAGCCCAACACAATACCATCATAAGCACAAGATTCCGATAAAATACACGATAAAGCTACGCTGGCGTCTCGTCAATGCTGCTGACGAAACGAAACTATAGCAAAGGGGCACGCATTGTGACATGCACCGGATGGCTGCGAATAAAGGCGTGCGCTTGATCTGGATTCCAGAAGCCGGAAATTGCGTTTGTGCCCCCTCGTTGACTGCCAGGGTGGTGCTCCGTCAGCTCTTTCCAGAATACCCCTAGATGCGGAAATTTAGGACTGCCATTGCACTACGAGAGGTCTAGAAGTGGAAGGTTCTTCACCACGTTTAAGCGGCTGCTCTCAGTGCGGCAAAAGTAGACTTCGTTAGTGACAAACGGTTCGCTTTCTCAAGGGAATTTGAGGGAAAGCCATTGCGTCACTGAGTCTATTTCATTCATCTTTCTGTCGCTTGGCACAATTAAAAATAACAACACGTTTCTTGACAAAAAAAGAAAAGAAAAGTGAACAGCGGCAGGAAATATAGCACCTTGTCAGCTTTTTATTCCCGTACTGTAACGTTAAACATTTGAGTCATAGTGAGACTTAATTGTGGGTGGCAGCCGTTGCTAAAAGCAATACTCGAGAAGAAAGGTAGGTCATGCAGAGAAAATGAAACTTTCGGATAATGCTCCTCTTTGTGAGGGCATGCATTGTGATAAACAGCAGTAGGTACAGTCTCTATTTCGTATTTAAGGAATGGTAAGAGGCGTTGTTGATTTTTTACTTTTTGTTGCACTGGAATTCCCCAAATTTTGTCCTTTGATATGTTGGAGACATTTTTAATAATATTTCTGCAATCAACATTAGTTGAGGCATAGACGCACCGTAACTTTCACTTGTACGTAGATCTCCTAGAAAGTATAAATGGCTTTACAAATTGCAAACTCTGCAATAAAGTAATGCAAAAAAAAAAAAACGAATTCAACAACTAAAGCGCAATATCACGCGCCAAACCATTTAGTGGTCTTTCATAGACGATTTCTAATCTCTTAGTAGCGTTTCCTTATTTTCGATGCTCTACATATAATCGAGCGCACTTAAAATGAGTTCGACATAAGGCAGAATTCCATTCATTTTATGGGAAGTTTGCAAACTTCCACTGTTTCAGATGACAAAACGAGAAGTTCGACAGAAGTGGCATTTATTTCTTTCGAGCAACGTTACGGTTGCTTCTCAAAGCAGACATTCTCAAGTCGTTTTCTGAGCTTTGCAGTTAATATAAAGTGCCGAGAAAGTTTCCGACGACCAGTCGCTATACGATTTCCGTAATGCCAAATATGATTGACGCTTTCCCGTCATTTGGAGATGGGTTGCAATCCACTTACTCCGTTTTCGACAGTGATGCAGCGGTGAAGCTACCACACAGCATGCGTGCTCTGAATGCACTCGAGTGTTAGGACAGCTTGCTATTAAGCAACTAATGCAATCGCTCCAATACATATAGTTTGCAACGGGGCACAACTCATATTTCCAACGGCCACACGAAACTCACGAATACGAGTCTGCTGTTATTGCGTAATTTAAAGTGAGGTAACTCCAAGTATATATACCGGTAAGGAAAAATATCTGGTATAGTATTGCCAAGATTTGATTTGCAATCAAGTGTTCACTCTCAAGGTGTTACTTGAGTCTAAATTTCTATTGCCTTGACTTGCAGCATTAGTCGTCATCATCATCATCACCATCATCAACACCCCGACTATACCCACTGCAGGGCGAAGGCCTCTCCCATATTCCTCCAATTAAACCGGTCCTGTGCTAACTGCACCCACTTGACCCCTGCAAACTTCTTAACCTCATCCGCCCACCAAACTTTCTGCCGCCCTCTGCTACGCTTTCCTTCCCTTGGAATCCAATTTGTTACCCTAAGCGACCATCCGTTATCCTCTCTTCGCTCTACATGTCCGCCCCATGTCTATTTCTAGAATGTCAGTAACTTGAGTTATTTCTCTGACCCACTCTGCACGCTTCCTATCTCTCAATGTTGTCCCTAACATTTTTTGTTCTATAGTCCTCTGCGTTGTCCTCAACTGAAGTAGAACCCTCTTCGTTAGCGTTCGGGCTTTATGCTTATAGGTGAGTACAGGTAGGATGCAACTGCTTTTTACTTTGCTCTTGAGCGTTACCGGTAAGCTGCTAGACATAACGGGAGCGTGCTTACCGAATGCACTCCATCCCAATCTTATTCTCCTTATTTATCTTTCAATGTCCGGATCTGCGGTTACTACCTGTCCTAAGTAGACAGATTCGCCTAGTACTGCCAGTGCTTCGTTACCTAACGTAAGCTGCTGTTCCTTCCCGAGACTGTTGAGCAATACCTTAATCTTCTTCATATTGATTTTCAAGCCTACCTTGCTACTTTGTCTGACTATGTCATCAATCATTCTTTGCAGCTGACCATCAGAGTTATTTAGTAAGGCAATGCCATTAGAAAATCGCAGATTACTTAGCTATTCTTCATTTACCCGTATCCCTGACTGCTCCCCTTATCCCTAACTGTAGCATCAGTACTTGAAGTGTTCTGAAATATGTTAGTATTATCTTCGATTATATACTTAGCAGTGCTGTTGAAGCGGGGAATATTATTGATATTGAAACAATGAGAAATGAACCCAAAATACACCTTTGAGAAACGTCGGAAATTACTGGTTAAGGTAGAGCATTCACAAGCTATACTAACCAACTATAATACTCTTATATGTTTCATATATAAGACATTATAGCAATTGCGCTTTGCCTCTGACGATATGATGGCCAAATGTTTAAAGACTGACTGAATAAAAAGAGAATATCTAACATTAAGCAGGGTAGACATTGTATAAGCAACTCGAACACTATACATTTTGCGACTTTAAATTTTGCAGTATCAATTCTTTCTGAACAAGGGCAGCTAATTTGGCTGTCTTCCTTTAAAAAAAAAAATCGTACTTAACAGTGTTGACAACGCATATCAATCAATGAAAGGGGATAGTCTTATTAACTTTTTCCAGGCATTTAGAAATATAATCCTTGTGGAATTCTGACCAGTTTGCGAACTGCCGCCTAAAATCCCTGGACCCTGACCTGAAGTTCCGGCTTCCACATGACCTACCCCGGTGTGAAGTAACTCTGCTGTGCCGCCTGTGGGTTGCTGTAGCATTTACAAAATCTTATTCTTTTGTGATAGTTATGGCAAATAGCCCTGTATGTACAAACTGCGGGTGCGACGAGACTGTAGGGTGAGTGCCCCATATACCGCGAGGAAAGACAGTGTCTATGCCGTGCGCTGGAGCGTCTAGATGGACGCCCACTGACTGAAATTAAGATCCTAGGTCCCTGGCCACGGCGATCGTCTGCAGTGAAGGCCTACCAGGCACTGCTCGGCTTTATGAAAAACACAGGTCTGATTGAAAGGCTATGATTTTTTATGCTACGTGATATGACTGTGACGTGATGTCATGTGACTGTACTGTCTTCACCCATCCCTCTCTCACCCACAACTTTTATACCCACCTACCCCTCTCCCCCAGTGCAGGGTAGCAAACCGGTTCCTTTACCGGTTAACCTCCCTGCATTTCCTCCTCAGCTTCCTCCTCCTCCTCCTCCTCCTCCCTAGAAATATAAGGCAAGATTTACGCAGAGCGGTAGTTTTTCAATAAAGGGACGTCCTTGTGCCTAAGCAATACTACGTTACTCCAGCTTTCAATAATGAGGCAATCATGTGTCTTGCTGCAAATTCAGCCTCTGAGTGGTCGGGTTACCTCAAAGAGCACTTCAGATGTACATTTCCCTTTTCGAGAGGCACCACATTTTTTTGTGTTCCTTTTTTTCCTAGCATATCGTGTCCTCTTAGCTGGGATTTTTCAGGAAGAAACAAATGTTTTCCTGCACCGCCAATACCACACAAATAAAAACAAGGCATAAAAACTGCAAAGAAGACACTTGACGCAGCTGAGAAAAGGGTTCATTATCATTATCCCTGAGCATACTAGCTCCCAGTAAAATGGCACTAGGGGCGCCCCGCAGACTTTAAACTTATTTCAGGCGCGCAGCGCACGTTCGGAGGTTAAAAAATTTAATCTCCCGCCGGTATTCCTCAGAGGGGACAAATTTTATAAGCTGTGAAGAAACAGTAGAGCTTTGCTTTAAAGTAAACGTTATGTGGCTAAACCCGTCGGTGACGAAAAGATGCTCCGCATCTGAGGGGAAAAGAAATTAAATAAAAGTAAGTTTTTTCGCTGCGAGCCTTTCCTGTTCAAAGGATGATAAAGGATGATGTATGCAAGCATTGGGCCTGAGAAGCGGCAAACATTGAAAGGTTGGTCTTAAAGATTATAGACGGAGGATTTGGACGGCAAAGTAGTCGCTTTTTTACATTCAGAAAATGATAAATCAAGTACCAAATGCGAAACGGTAGTTCCTCCCGGGCAGTGAAGAAGAATGCGGACCGGCTGAGTTCAGTATTCTGAATCGTTCAGTGTTTCTTCATCGTTTTTGAGGTGATTGCTCTCTTCGCGTTGTTTGCATTTTTTCACGTCAGTGCTAAAGCCAGTTTCGAAAAGGTGTTTACCCGGCAGCGCCTGCGCTTGGCTTGAATAACTTTGGGAGGACAGCTTTATCTTTCGTAAACACAAATACCTTGCTTTGCTATGTTAAACTTCTCATTTTTCTTTGTCTTTGTGTCTTTCTCATCACTTCCACCAGACACTTAGGAACTATTTTGGCTCCGGCTGGTAGTGCGCTTTTCTTTTTTTCGAAAAGTTTGCCACAAGGCATAAGTTGAGAAAGGGGGAATGGGATACATGAGACAGAAAGTTAAAAGAAGGAGTGAAGTCCAGTTGCACTTAGATATTCGCAGAGGTTGGCGGTGTAGTGGTTATCCAATGTCCCCTTCTCGTAATCACAATCGCGGTTACACCGCAGGCCCACTTTCATGAGTAGCCGTTGTCTAACTGGAGCCGTTGCTGGACACGTCCACAACAAGTGACGCACATCACAGATCTCAGGTGCAGTGTCACAGTGAGGGTACCTGTCAGTCACTGGCAGATCTTTATCACGCCAACGATGACGTACAGATGGGGTCAGAGCCGCCCCTGCCCGTATCCGGCGCACTGATACCTTCTCCTGCCGAGTAAGATTACGGGGGAGAGTCTCAGTCACACTCTGCTCTCTCGATACTTGGACTAATAAACAAACATTTCTCCGCCCCGCCGGGGTGGTACTGTGGTTACGGTGCTCGACTACTGTGCCCAAGGACGCGGGATCGAATCCCGGCCTCGGCGGCCGCTTTTCGAGGGAGGCGAAAAGCAAGGCGCCCGTGTGCTGTGCGATGTCAGTGCACGTTAAAGAACCCCAGGTGGTCGAAATTTCCGGAGTCCTCCACTACGGCGTCTCTCATAGCCTGTGTCGCTTTGGGACGTTAAGCCCCACAAACCAAACCACGAACATTTCTGCTAGTGGAAGAGTAACTTACCGGAATGAGTTGAATTGTTGAATAAAAATAAACATTTCCACACAATGTAATGGCAGCACCGAGAAATAGAAATTTGCCTCCTCTCATAAACCACAATTAAATCAACAAAACAAGCTTATCGGAACCATTGGCGAAGTAATTACTCGAACTAGCACCATAATTGCTTTTCGCTGGATACCTCTTGTCAAACTAGCATAAACCTGCATGTAATAATAACAGTGGATTGCTTTTTCTTTTGTAGGAAAAAACGTGGAGAGGGCTCGTGTCCTTTTTTTCATGTGTCTGACGCAGTTACGTTATTCGTTTGTTTGGCTTGCTCTTGTATTATGTTTGTACGTATTATTTACGTTAATACAAGTGTACTTTCATCTGACGCCAATCTGGCTGAGCACCTTTGTAGCAGCATTAATTCGCGATCATCGGCACTGCATCGATGATGCCTAGTTTCCTTTAAGGGCCACGTTCATAACGTTTAGCGTAGAAATCTAAAGTGGTATTGTTATTTACTTCGCTCCGTAAAGTCGCTTGGATGCAACTATCGGAAGAAGACTATAATTGTGATCGATACAATATACTTTTCAGCTATTTTTATTCCCACAGTAGAAGGCAATACAAAAACAATCCTTTTGGCAGATGCGGTTTTTTCCCCTTTGAAGCTTGGACTGGTTGCGGACTGAAAGAAAAAAAGAAAAGGGTTCAACCATTCAACGCTGCTGAACCGGGTGTCTAGCGCTACAGGTCAAATCATGGGAGCGTGGGAACCATGTTACCCTTCACCAGGTTTAAATCACGCTTGAACCAAAGAAGGCCGCAAACCTGGAATTCGTATGCGATTGGATTGTCTGTAACGTCTTGGTGTAAGCGGAAGATGCCGGTCTTGCAGTTTGCGGTTGTTGGCGGCTGGGGTTCAACCAAGCTGAACCTAGTTTACATAGTGGAAGCTTGAACAAGCATGGCGAGACAATAGGGCTTGCTGTGGTAAATTTAACTCCTCCATGACTGTCTGCGAATGTCAAAGAAACACAGCCGAAGCACTGATTCCAAAGCAAGACTCCTCAATGGCTGAATGGGAACCTCAATGCTACCGCAGTCATGCCTAGATGGCACGACGGTGTTGAGGGTATTTTGAAGTGGAACATGCCAGGTGGCAAGCCAGATGGGCAGCGGTAGTGGTGGAGGGAAATCGTTGGCAGGGGACTGGAAGGCTACATTTGTGGCATTGTGCCAAGGAATGCTGTATATTTGTGAAGATATCTACTGATACGAACAAATTCTTCCAGGTGTGAAGGAAAAGAAGCAAGATTGAGAAGTAGAAGTAACGTAAAAGAAGAAGCAAACGCCGCACCTGAGTTCAAATACCGGTGTCAGATGACATTCACAAAAGTTAGCAATGGAGCTAACGATAAAAAAAAAAAACGCTTTTCGCTGGCAGGTTGTAAATTTATTGCAAAAATATAAAGATTTTGACAAGGACAAAATATATTTAAAGAGCTATGTTGCAACTCATGAATATGTCTGAGGTTTTAACTTCCTGTCGCAGTAAAAGACTTTAGAACGAAATGTTCATTTCATATTTATTGATTATTAGAAAATATATACCCTCTGTGAAAACCTTACGCGTTGCTTGTGAACTAGGTGACGTGTAAACCTAGCTTAGTTCTCTCTTTTTGATTCAGTGCAAAGCTCTCATCACAATGTGATGCGCGCTGGCAAGAGAAATATCCTCTTTTTTACACAATTTATTTGCTTTATTAATTAGTATCCAGACGTAGAGGTGGACCGGCCACATTCCTGTATGCTTTAGGCTCATTTCTGTTTATCTGAACACAATAGTGAACTGCTCGGTGCCGCGTTCAACAAACTCGACGTATGGTGACTCAGGTGTATTTGAAATGAAATAAAATGTAAAATTATAAGTCACACAAGTATGGTATTTTCCGACTGGGTATGTATCAGATAATTTTATGGTGGCTCTTGAGAGGTAGCGGAAATAACAGGAATTACCTTAGCTTGCCGCAAGAAAGTTTACTTTAAACAGAGCTTTAGTATAGCACCTTAAGAGCGCTGTCTACTTTGCATGGAAGCGAAATATCTTCAATACCAGATTGGTCACGCTGCTAAGATAGAAAATATTTTATATTAGTCTCTTTTAGACCCAACTCATTCAATAGCGCTAATTTTTGTCATAATGATGTTAAAGGAATGCCCCGGCAACTAAATTGTGCACCATAAAAAGAGCGTAGTTACATCAACTTGTGAAAGAATGCGAAATACAAAACATTAGAAGTTGTATACTTTCCATCAAACGTCATAAAATGCTGAAAATATTTTCGCGGATGTAAAATAGATTGCCGTATTAAAACCTACCGCCGAGAAAACGGAACAACGCGCCGATTACGCCTTGTATAAAACTGCAACACACACACTCACGCGCGCTACCGCAAACATCTTCGTCTTCATCAATTTACCGATGGCCGGTCTTCGGCCGTAGATATGGGCCATTACGACTGAGGACATCATCATCATGAACATCTGTGCCACTCCTTCATCTAACCTGCATAAATATGCCGTACACATACACCACGTCACAAAGGCGGACCGCAGTCGTGCCACACGTGCTATGCAGATTATCGAACAACGAGAAACCGAAATAGCCCGTTGCTGAGAAGCTTTCCAAGCGCGAAAAGATGCCAAGTTATAAGCGGTGGCAGCGACAGCATCTGCGGCCGATGTCTAACGCTCGGGGATCTTGGTTCAAGGACTGTGGAACCTCTATATTTTTCTTTTTTTCGCAAACTCAATGCCGGCAATTCTCACTGCCTCGTAGGTTAATTTGTCACTATTCAAAATTGCTCCCAAGGGGAGCCTTGACCTTAACAACTTAATATAAATTGTTGGAAGTTGTAACAAGCAGCAAATGCCACCGTGAGAACTAAGCCAACGACTGCATGCAGGAAGCAAAGCAAAATACATCAGAGTTGATGTTATTTAATTATCACCGAGTAACAGAGTCACGCTTACATGTGATTTGAGAATACAGCGGATGAAAAAACACTGAAAGAAAATATGAGGCTGATTATGTGTAGATTAATTATAGTGATCCAATAGCTGCTGCGATATATATAGTGATTGGTGATCTTTCTTTTTCTTACCCTTTCGTAGGGTGGCTGCATGGTTAAAGATAGAATAGAGAAAACTAAATCCGGATTTTTGACGACCATCAATTTAAATACGTAACTGTGGTTACTTTTCCGTATTACGTATTTTGACTAATAAATACAGATAAAATTTAAAGCATGACCTCCCAGAATTACTTTAGAAATGACAATGAGTGAAATTTACGAATCAAGCTGATGTATAAAAAGAGGTCTTCGAAATTCTTTCAATTTTGTTTTATTTATTCATGTCTTTGCATTCACTGAGGGCGTGTCGAAAGAAGATACTGCGTTTTCTTTGCTTCTAGAACATACCGCTTCGTACGCCATTGCCAAGAAACTTGCATCTGTTTCCGCAGATTCCACTGGCATTATAAATCATGTTTCGCTCTTCCTCGTTTCCAGAAGGCTACTTTTTCCATATTTACTTCATCATGCAAAAAGGTCTTGATCGACGTCATCCGGCAGATTCTTTGCGTTCGCCGTAAAAAAGCTAACTGCGAAGCCAATCCACTGGGGAAGTGAGCGCACGGGCAGCGTGTTCCATGTTATTTCCTCAATAAAAGAATACTGCGCGCAGGTTCTCACAACAGGTATTTAACAACTTCCACTGAGAGCACCCTCATTAAATTTCCTCATATGTGCAGAGTTATGGAAGACCGTGTTCTATAAATGATGCCGGTGTTGTAATAATTGCGTAACGTGCATTTGTAATTAAACTAATTCGTTACTGGCCACCGTAAACACCCGTTAATGATCGAATACAGCGCCTTAGGATGCATGTTTAGCTTGCCCCGCCTCTCCTCTTGAAATCGCGAAAGCAGAGCGCTGACGAACGAAGCCGCTTTTCTTCAAAGAGATGCATAGTTGCATCTCTTTTGAATAACCGGCTAAACGAAAACCAAAACACGAAGACCCCTCTTCGCCTTTTTCTTCCTTCTCGGCTGCGTTTACTGCTAATGTTAAAGAAACAGGTTTAAAATGGCGCATGCACAACGTACGAGTATACCCTATGGGAGTTGTTTTTGCATCATCACAATATGATGGAACGGATGCGTGACCACAATGTTGTTTACATTGTATCATTTACGATATTAAGAAAAGCTGAGAACTAATACAGGGCAGAACATACTCAGCGTACCGACAAAGTGAGCGCACTCGTCTTCAAGTTCTTGGAAAAAAAAACTTTTGCACATATTTCTTTGTTTTGCTTCAAGCCCGATTGTAATCACTGTCTAATTGCTACCGGAGCTTCAAGTTTGAAATTACTGATATAATTGAAGAGTAGAAGCTACCTGTTGCTGATTTTATACTTTGTAGTTTACACCTGCAGCATGCGGTTTACTTTCGAATATATTTTAAACGTAAATTGTGCCGTTCGACTTAAAAGTAAGTAGGTAACCTAACGTGCCGCGTGTTTCACTTGAAAAAGATTTGACAGGAAAGCTGATTATCAACCATGTTTCTTTATCTAGTATGCGCCCGTTTATGGATCATAATTCAGAAGGTATTAAAGTGTAAAGTTTCCGGTCGTTTTTAGACTCTTACTTTGGCTTCACGGTTGTGTCTTTCGGAACAGACATGTCTGTTAAAAAAAGGGGCATTTGCATAGGTTTATGTGTCACCCGGGGCTATGCAATGGATATTTATTATATTCAACCGTCTGTGCCTTAGCATTTTCTACTGAGAGCGACTCCGGCCTGCAAATTTTAGATATACTCAGGGTATTTTTGGCAATTTTAGGGACCCCCGCGCTTTGGCGCCTAACATTACTGTAGAAGAAATACGCCTGTTTAGATCGCTAGGGAAATACCTTGGCTTAGCTTTGAATTACCGGAGAACAACTTCATGCAGTTTATTTATTTATCTTATTTTACTTGTCCCCGCAGGGGGCACCTGTTAAAGCAGGTGTTTGCGTGTACTGTGCGACACCACGGACCCCAGCACCCACGCTTAGCCGTGCGTGGCATCGCCGTGTCTGGGGAAAAGAGGATCCTGGTGGTTGAGCCGATGCCGAGTGTTTGGACCTTTATGGCCCCTCGGCGGAGGCAACACACCACTTTGGCCCACGCTTCCCATAGACGGTACCCCCGGGCTGACCCACCCGGGGGAAATCGGCAGTCGCCTTTTCCTGTCCTCCACTTGATCATTCACTTTCCTATCTCTTTTCTCAGCACTGTCCTGTCTCCTCCTCATTTCTTGTTTTTCCTTTTTTCTTGGCGGCGAGGGTTAACCTTGTGTGGAGTAGCTACCCTGAGTTGCCCATATTTGGTTATAGTAGCGGTGTACTGCTGGCGTGGGCAGGACTTCTTGCAAGTTCCTGTCCCGTCCCCTCGTTGGGCTCCATGGTGGGTGGCAGGCACAACTACCGAAAACACAAACCCTTTCATGGATTCTTTCTCCCAAACAAATGATCGCCCTCCAAACAAACGAGGGCGGACCGATGCTACAAGCCATTTCTTTGTGAAAACAAAAGAGACTTTCCCAAAGTTCCATGTCATACATAGCGAGGAGCTAGAAAAACCCGCTCGAAAAATATCCCCTTTCATAGTGTCAAAGTGTCTCACTAAAGACCTGGGCCCTGGATACAAAGTATCAAAACTTGCAAATGGTGACCTCTTGCTAGAAGTACAAACTAAGTGCCAGTCCTCCAACCTGAAAAACATTGTGTTGCTTGGGGACATCCCCGTCGTCATCACTCCCCACCGATCCTTGAACATTGTAAAAGGAGTAATATCTGAGATAGACTTCATTGCTCTCACTGAAGATGAAATGGCAGAAGGACTAGCAGACCAAAACGTCATAGCGGTTTACAGAATAAAAATCCGAAAGGATAATAAGGAGATCCCTACAAAACATCTGGTTCTGACTTTCAATAGCTGCACCCTTCCAGAGTCAATTGAAGTTGGATACATCAAAATAAACGTCCGACCGTACATCCCAAATCCGAGGAGATGCTTCAACTGCCAGAAATACGGCCATGGTTCGCAAAGTTGCCGTGGCCGCAGAACTTGTGCGAAATGTGCTGCGAACGACCACAACTCTGATAACTGCACCGCAGACCCACGCTGTGCAAACTGTGAGGGGGATCACCCCGCATACTCTCGATCCTGCCAAAAATGGAAAGAAGAAAAGCAGATCATAACACTAAAAACAACAAAGAACATCATATACAAAGAGGCACGTACCCAGTACAACAAAACCAAGAACACATTTCAGTTCACAGCGAAACCAAATCTCGCCGATGTGGTGCGACAGGGCGGGGCACCACAACGGCCTTCGGCACCTACCCAGACCTCAAACGAGGCTGAGGTAGTGCCATCCCCTGCCCCGGTGGAAGCAGCTCCCGCTCCTCCACCACCCCCAAAACAGGCTACGCGTCCCTCAGGGTCGGCGGGCCACAAGACCTCTGCCCACGAGGCAAGGTCTAAAAAGAAGGAACACGTGCCTCTGGCACGTTCGTCCAGCACCTCAGACGAGGTAATGGACATAGGCCAGGACAGCTCTTTGCCGTCTTCGTCACAGAGACGGCGGAGCTCCTTGGAACGAACCAAAACAGACAAGGCCCGAATCACGGGCCCTGGAAAAAACCTAACTTAATTTCCAAGCTTTCAACAAAATAAGATGGCATTCCTGGTACAGTGGAACTGTAGAGGACTTCTAAAGAATATTAATGACATAAAAGACATTCTAGATACAGTCTCGCCAGTTGCACTGTGTGTACAGGAAACAAATTTAGGTTGCATGCACTCGAATATACTGAAAAAATATCAAGTCTTCCGCCGAGATCGAGAGCAAGCAAGCAGGCTTTCGGGTGGTGCGGCCATTATATTGCAAAGTGGAGTTCCAGCTCAAGAACTGAAATTAAACACTCCCTTAGAAGCTGTAGCAACCACAATAATTGCCTTTAAAACTCTTACTGTGTGTTCTGTCTATCTTGAACCAAATCTTAAAATAACACTCCATGATCTAAAAAACCTTTTTTGCCAACTACCAGAGCCTTACCTAGTAGTAGGAGATTTTAATGCACACTCTCCTTTGTGGGAAAGTGAAAAAAGTGATACACGTGGACAGCTTATCGAGGATTTTATTCTTAGTTCAGACATTTGCTTATTGAACTCCTGTAAGCCCACGTACTGTTCACCAAGGTCAGGAAAAATGAGTTTTTTAGATTTGGCTTTTAGTTCACCTTCCCTTTTTAATGATTTTAAATGGGATGTTCTGAACAACCCGTATAGTAGCGACCACCTGCCACCAATAATCAGCTTATCATCCTCACCATCAGTCATGCCGACCAAACCGAAACGGTGGAAACTTCACTTAGCAGATTGGGAGCTTTTTAAAGTAGAGGCGAATCTAGGAGGAGTTTTCTCAGATGCCCTTAGTGTCGACACACTAAATGAATTGTTCACGACTTGCATTATCACTGCCGCTCACCTCGCCATTCCACAGCCCTTAGGTGTGGTGCGACAAAAACACAAGACGTGGTGGTCTCGGGAATGTAAGGAGGCCAAAAAGCGACAAAATAAAGCATGGGGTGTTTTCCGAAGGTACCCTACTCACGAAAATCTTACAGATTTTAAAAAGGCCAAAGCTAAAGCTCGATACATCCGTCGCAACTCTGAAAAAGAATCCTGGCAGAAGTATGTCACATCAATAAATAGCTCAATGACGTCTAAGAAAATGTGGGAACAAGTTCGTAAACTCAGTGGAAACTTTTCCCCGTTTACATTTCCCATCCTCACACCCACTGGTGTTCAGACTAGCATAGAAGAACAGGCCAATATACTAGGCGAACATTTCACACACGTTTCAAGTTCGTCACACTACACAGAAACATTCTTAAAATACAAAAGCCTAGCTGAGAAACAAAAACTCCCAACAAGTGGTGGCAGAAATGAATCATATAATAGTTTTATTACACTCCAAGAAGTAAAGGACGTCCTTGCTGCTGGAAAACAGACTGCGCCTGGCCCTGACGAAATTCATTACGAAATGCTGGCTCATTTATCCGAATCCTCTGTAGAGGCACTTGTGAAATTCTTTAACAAAATTTGGACTCTGGGTAAACTCCCAGAGGCTTGGAAACAAGCCGTTATTGTTCCGTTTCTGAAACCAGGAAAGCCGCCGACCTCAGCGGGCAGTTACAGACCCATAGCTCTGACCAGCTGTTTAGCAAAATGTTTTGAAAGTGTTTTAAACATCCGACTAACTTTCATCTTAGAATCTCATAAACTTCTTAATGTTCATCAGTGTGGTTTTAAAAAAGGGTGCGCAACGACCGACCACTTAGTGCGTCTTGAAAATACTGTCAGGGAAGCGTTCATACATAAACAAAATTGCCTGGCCGTTTTCTTTGACATGGAAAAGGCATACGACACGACTTGGAGGTTCGGGATCCTACGCGATATAGCAGATTTGGGCATCCGAGGCCGGATGCTAAATGTTCTGAAGGACTTTCTATCAGGTCGTTCATTTCAAGTACGTCTCGGTACCACATTCTCGAGGAACTTTATTCAAGAGAAGGGGGTACCTCAGGGGTGCATTTTAAGTACAACTTTGTTTATTGTAAAAATGAATTCTATTAGCAAGGTAATCCCAAAATCCATTATGTTCTCGCTGTATGTCGACGACCTTCAAATAGCCTGCACATCCTCAAAAATATCAATTTGTGAAAGACAAGTACAATTAACACTAAATAAACTAGACTCATGGCCTTTTAAAAATGGGTTCAAATTTTCCCCACAGAAAACAGTGGCAGTAATGTTCTCGCTGAAACGAGGTATACAGATCAATCCCAAGCTACACCTAAATGGGATTGAGTTGCCAGTAAAGAGCGAACATAAATTTTTGGGTGTAACGTTCGACAGAAAACTAACATTCCTGCCTCACATAAACATCCTAAAGAGGAAAGCCATAAAATCTCTAAACATACTGAAGGTTCTCTCTCGGAAACACTGGGGGTCTGATAGGGCGTGTCTTCTACATATATATCGATCTGTTGTGCGGTCTAGCTTGGACTACGGGTCCATAGTCTACGGGTCAGCTAGACCATCATATCTAAGGAAATTGGACCCGGTAAATAACTTAGGTTTACGCCTTTCTTGTGGCGCTTACAGAACATCCCCTGTTGATAGTCTGTATGCAGAGACGAATGAGCCTCCGCTGAAAGATAGAAGGGCTTCACTCACATGTGCTTATGTCCTTAGAATAAGGTCACAGAAAAAACACCTCTGCTATCCAATAGTCTCAACATGCCGCTCACGAGTAATTTTCACAAATAAACCACGAGCAACGAGGCCACTGATAATGCGTTTCGAAGACATTTGCAGTGAGCTAGAAATTCTGGACACCTTGCCCGACACTGCACCAAAAAACAGCCCCCTACCCCCATGGTACAAACTTCCAAATGTCTGTGATCTCACTCTAACACACTTCAACAAAAGCCAAACTCCGAAAGAGCATATAATACAAGAATTTCGCACAATAAAAGAAAAGTACAGTAATTATACAGAGTTTTATACAGATGGATCAAAAACTTCTACTTATGTTGGCTGTGCCGTAGTTGAAGAGAACTGGGAACAAATAATTAGGCTTCCTCAGTGCGCATCAATCTTTACAGCTGAATCTTATGCTATCCTGACAGCTGTAGAAAAAATAGTGAATGAAGACATTGGGAAAAGTGTCATCTACACCGATTCGTTGAGTGTACTGATGGCTTTAAATCACAGAAATGCTGCCATGCCTCTAATCGGTGACATAATACATAATGTAAAAATGATCACGACACAAGGACATAACATACTGTTCTGTTGGGTCCCTAGTCACGTAGGCATTGACGGCAATGAAAGAGCAGACAAATGTGCTGCACTTGCCCACAACAAATTGATTCAGATAGTAAACATACCACATAGTGATTGCTTGAAATCAATAAAACATAAACAGATGAATAAATGGCAGTCCAGATGGAACAACAAAGAAAATAATAAGTTGCGTCTCATAAAGCCTGTACTAGGAGAATGGAAATCGAGCACACATCAACAACGTTTTATAGAAGTGATAGTACGCCGTCTTCGTATTGGACATACACATCTTACACATAACTTTCTGCTAATGGAACATAACAAACCGACCTGTGAAGAATGCGACGAGATACTCACTGTAAACCACATTCTAATTACATGCTCAAAACTTGAGGCACTACGGAGAAAACATTTTACTATATTTTACAATCATACCATCCCATTGCATCCCACCTTGCTTTTAGGAGAAAGAGCACTTGTAAACCTAGCATCTGTTCTCAGTTTCCTAGAAGAAGGAAACTTTTTAAATAAACTATAGATTTAACATTAACCTTGCTCTTGGCGCATGATAGCCTTAGTTGCTTATGCGCCATAGAACCCAACACAACACACAAACACACATTATTTTACTTCCACTGGCAACCTTATGCAAGGTCTAGGGCAGGATTGGATGGTCATGGCCATAAAGGATGTGCACATTTGCCAAGCAAGTGCACAGCAAGGTAACAGATGGCCACGAAGACAAAAGTCACGTGATTCTTTTTTAAATTCTCACCGAAAAGAAAACAAAAACAAAATGTGTCATGGGTGTAACTGGTGAATATGGGGTACAAGCATAGAAATTATTATCAAGTATTCAGGTAGCCATACTTGTTGGGTGTATTTCCGCAGAGCAAAGAAAGTATTGATTTTGTGTGTTCCGAAACATTCAACGAAAAGGGTAATCGCTTGTTTTTCTTCGGAATCTGCACTGATCAAGTTATGTGCTAACTTTGTTGGGGGGGGACCCAGCCGGGGTGGCTTAGTGGTTACGGCGCTTGACTACTGTTCCTAAGGACACGGGATCGAATCCCGGCCTCGGCGGCCGCTTTTCGGTGGAGGCGAAAAACAAGGCGCTTATGTGCTGTGCGTTTTCAGTGCACGTTAGAGAATCCCTGGTGGTCTAAATTTCCGGAGTCCTCCACTACGGCGTCTCATATAGCGTGAGTCGCTTTGGGACGTTAAACCCCACAAACCAACCAACTTTGGTTGGGATAAATTTAACAACCAGATCAATAGACTTCAAAAGGCGAGCTTCCCGTGCTCTGTTGTGTCAGCAGTAGGACACCCCGCCATAAAAAATGGAAGGGGGGACAAGAACCAGAGCCAAGCGACGAAAAGCGAGACCACAAATGGGCCCTTACACACAGCGTGTCGCCCACATCTCGAAAAAAGTTGTCTCCAAGGCATGACGTTTCTGTCGTTTTCTCAGCCCCGAGAAAGGTGAGTGGTTTGTACACGCGCATTGGGCGAAGAAAGAAGCCCCAGTACGAAAAGAAGCATGGCGAGCCCTTTGAGGAATGTGGCGTTGGTGTTGTGTCTGAAGTTCCAGTGACCTGTGGAGTTGTCTATATAGGACAAACGGGTCGTTGTATTAACCATAGAACATTGAAGCACTGAACATCTATAGAAAAGAGAACTGGGTCTGATTTGCCCTTTGACGGCCCAGAATGCAATTATGATTGCTACTTAGCGGTATAAGGATATGATGAATAAACAGCGCTGCAGGCTAGGACGAAGATCAAAAAACAAACAGGATAAGCGATGTCTGCCACCCTGTCAGTGATGGTATAGAATTCATCTATGTTACCAGCTATATGCGTATTCACAAGAAACTCTACTCCTAGTTTGTTTTTCTTAAACATAATACATCCCTGCTCTTCAGTATATGCATCATTTGGCCTCCTAACCTCACTAAGCCCTGCTATATTAAATTAAATGCCCTCTAGTTCCTCGAAGAGCACTGCCAAACTAGCCTGACTAGCTAGGGTTGTAGAGTTAAAGGTTGCCAGGGTGAGTTTAGAATGCCGGAAACTCTTAGCACGCTCCGCTGCGTCACAGGCCGGACCGTCGCCGGGCTTAGTTGCTCCACAGCCGCTGGGGACCGATAGTTGAAGGTGTATTGGAAAGAGGTTGCGTCCTCTTACTGCACCAAGGTGGCCAAACGTTGTTGTGATGGGAGAATATATTTCCGGAAGTGCTCAACGGCATCAGGTCGTACACTAAACCTGTTTATGCAATTCTATCGTCACGGGGATATTCGTTTCAATCCGGTGGAGATATGTGTAGCACTAGAATTCAAACCACAGTCCTTTTGCATGCGATGCGGATTTTCTATCTCTACGCCACTGCTGCACATTTCCTTCGGATTAGTCACTGATTGCCTAATGAAGCATGCTGCATCCCTGAGATGTTCAACTCCCAAGGATAGAAACAAACACAACAAAGAATGTAAAAAGAATTACAGTACTGCGTTTACGTCTGCTCAAGGACAGAAGCGGTGAAAGCCACTTTACAAGACTGTGTTCTCTGGCTGCATCATCATTATCCGAAAATTTCAAGCAATATCATCATCATCGCTATTGTTACTATTATGATTATAAATTATATGAACCGCGATTGTCATCGTCGCTACCATCATTATCCTTGTCACTAACTGTCACGCCATTATCATCACTACTACAATCTTTTTTTTTTTCATTTACGGTAACTGCATCGTCATTGTGATCGCTGCTATCATCCTTACGCTAAATGATGAGAATTGATAGGTTTATCTCTAGCCCGGTGCGATGTATTCGTTTCCACGCTTCACTGGGGATCGGAGGAATATTTGTTCGATCTCTGTTGGAGACATATTTTTTCTTCAAGTTACAGTTCAAGCGAACGTTTTCTGCGAACACTTCCGCAGCCCAGGAGCCAAGAAAGGCTGTCGCCTGAAAGAAAGGAGGCAACACCGGGCCTCAGTGTCCGGATCGCCAACAGGGCTTGACGATGATGAACGGGACAACCATGCCTGCAAGACCGAAGAACGCCCACACAGTACACATTTGAGAGGGCGCGATGAGTCATAGCAGACGTCATACTCTAAGAGTAATCTTACTCTTCTCTGCAGAGGCATCCAGGAGGGAAATTGCAAACCAGATGTTCATTGCTGCAAAATCAAAAAAAAAAAAAACGAAATCAGGTTGGGCGTCAATTCACTGAAGTTCGTGCGATAAGCAAAATGGGTGATGATTGTGTTAGTGCTCTTTGGTAGCCTTGATAAAAAAAAAAAAAAGCTCATCACCCAAATGGAGAGATATAGTGTTCGTAATTGTCTTTGTGATCACTTATCTGCTCCTGCCTTATTTTCGGTGTGGTAGTGTTTGAGCATGTGTGTGTCCTCGGTTGATGCGTTTCTTTTCCCTTTAGTATCGCTCCACGAGCAATAGACTGTCAGTTGTTCGAAGTACGTACTCGTGTCGTATATCCTCCTTCAGTACGGTTCTGTGTGCCATTCCCAGTTATTCATAATCTCTGTGAGCAGCTTAGAGTACCGCGGACGAGTGGAATATAAAACGAAGTCTAAGGCTTGTCTGCTTTGTAGCAGGTTCCAAAATGAAATTCCAACTGCTCTAATAATCTCGGACGCATGGAGCGGACCTGCGCAGTTGTTTCAACCTTCAAGCATCAAAACTAATCCTAGTCACAAGAATCACGTACAGTACTGCAACGGCCCCCGCAATAAATGTTCACTGTGACGTACCTTCCCCCGTATGTGCTTGACACACACCTTTTGGAAGCTGGTCGATTGCAGCTTCCTTGTCATTCGAGCCAATAAGCCTACTAGAGCTGATTCATCGCTGGTCTGGCCTGTCCCCGTTCCGCCGCCAAACAAGCGAAATACTGTCCAGTACCGCCGTCCCCCAGTCCAGACTGCCTCAGGCCACCGTCACTGCTGTCATTTCGGACAACCACTTCGCTACTGTCATCACTACTGCTGGACAAAAGGCAAGCGGAAATCAGCACCGTCTCTAGTATGCTCGGCAGCTCTACTGCATCTGCTGTTTTGTAACAAATAGGTACTCCTTCTTCGCCCCACGGGTTTCTTATGCCGCTTTTATACTGTTGCCGACCCCCATATATACTTTAGTGTGTTTGCTGTCTATTACTACGCCTGTTTAAGCGTGAACTTGCTTAAGTTATCTGGTGACGTTGAAGATAACCCCGGTGCCGACACTCGCTCAACTGAAGCTCAAATGCCATCTCACATATCAGCTACTCTTAGCAACATTCGAAATGGAATGGCCTCTTTGTTGAGCGAAGTGGAAACAAAACGTGAGAAACTATAACAAAATGAAAAAGCCTCAGAAGACAATACAAAATGGCCTCAGTAAAACAAAAAAACGACTGCGTTGCTTTACTCACAGTGAATGCAACGATTGAAGACGTACCGACGATTGCCGAACAGAATGCTAATATCATAAATACGCTATCGCAACGAATAGATAATGAAGAGGACAGAGCACGCCTTTGCGCCCTGTCAGTTTTTGGCCATGGCGGGAGTGCAAATGAAATATTGGCATAGACCTAGCTGCAGTCGTCGTAACATCTCTAGCTGTAAAATAGAGAATACAGCTTCAACGATAGTTGAACCAAGTTTCGTGAGCATTAGTCGTAGACCGCAGCCGCCGTCGCTGCTGTCGCTTCGGTCTTGGCTTGCTACCGCGCTTGGTAACTTCTCGGATACGAACTAGTCCGATTTCTCGTTGTACGGTGCACGTGGCAGCCTGTCTGGCATAATTTTAGTCTGTTTTAGCGAGATGGGAATGTGTATGGCGCATTTACCTATGCTAAAAAAAGGAGCGGCTTAGGTAGAACTTCATGAAGACAACACTGTTTATTGCGCAACGTGAAAGTGATTTGTAGTTTTACGCGAGGTGTGATTGGATGCGGCGATTGCATAGGGCTCTCGTGCACGGTCACGAAGACGAAGAAGACAATATTTGCTGCACACCGCGCGATGAAGAGAATGAGGATGGGGTGCCATTTGACCTTATTATGCTAATGGCCCTCCACTGTATTTGGCGCTTGAGAATGGCAGGATACCATTGCGATCCTGACGCACGGCCAGCACCGATCTATTTTCGGGAAGGCATGAATAGATTTATTGAAATTCAGAAACTTGCTCCTGAAGCTCCCGAGTGGCTCGGAAGATTGAAGCCATTAGTGACCCTAAGAGAATTTCAGCACGACGACGCCACAACCCACCTGGCTGATTGTTGTAATAATGAATGCTCATTATGCCCTGTAAGTGGTTTTGTATATTGTGCTGAAGTCAGGCAATAAAGAAAGAAAAAAGCGAGATGAAGACAGTGATGTTTGCGGTATGGCGAGGGGTAAATCAACATGCAGCGCACGAGTAAGTGACGCCATCTGTGGAAAGCATGAGGACAGTGTACAGAAAGAATGCGGAAAAACGCGAAACTCTGATATGAACACAATATAACTAACGATCTGAAAGCAGCGCGCTCGTCTAACTGCTTATAAATACCATGTGCAGCATGTTTTCCAAGCAGAAAATTTTACATGATCAGGTTTGCATGTGATAATGTGTTGTTTTTTGTGCGAGGCAAAATTACTTTTGTCCAGATACCATTATTGCCTCCTGCGTTCCCATTTTAATTTTCCAGTTTCAATTTTTACCTCCTCTAACACGATTTTACGAAGCCATATTTAGTTTTGTTGAAGCAACAAGCGCAGGTCACACGCCATGGTCAATACTAAGCATGCAGTGACGTCGTGGATGACATCACCGCATATTCATGACAACGTAACGATTTCCCACGTTTTTCCTCATTCCCCGGCCAAATACCTGAAGCGTAACCTATTTACCCAAGCTATCTCATTCTCCTGTGCCAGCACGTATACATAACTTTACCATTTAGGCCTACTTACACAAATGTTCTGTTTCTGCAAAGCAGCAAGATTTGAAATCCTAATGGAAGCCTTGTTAACTGCTTAGCTTGGCGCGCCGCTGCTCCTCATTCAGAATTTGTTATTTACGCTAAAGCTGTAGGTAGGACACATCGCCTATGCCATTTCAAAGGCTTTAGCGTTTTAAGTCTCTTAGGTGAGTTCCTAAAATTTTGCATATTTATGAGTGTGCATGCTTCCATGGTGATAAGGAGAAGCTTTTCTTACTCGCTATTTTGACAGTAGTAGCCTTTCTGCGGTGTGGGCTCAGTACGCGTGAGAAGCCCACTTAAGGCCTTCTTTGATCATATAATCTCACATTACACACTTCGCCCTTTGCGTGCTATTTTTCTGAATAACAACGATAACGAGGAACGTTCGACAGATAATTTTGAGCATCTTCTTTCCCCTCTTTTATTCTACTTTTGTTTGTCTATCTGGATTTCATTAAAACCTTTTTGCAATTTTAGTTATTCAGGGATCAAAAATAACATATTGCCTTCCGCATATCTGCTATACATAAATTGAGACCATTCATTTTCGCTGGAAAGAGCAGGCCGGGGCCCTAATGCGAAACATGTGATGACTGCGCGATAATCACGAGAAAAGGTGAAAACAAGGCATTAGAATTGGGAGGAGGTTTGGTGGCGGTAGTTAACCCATCCGCCTGTTATTTCTCTTATTCCACCCCATCTGCCTGGTTGTTGTCTCCACCATCGCCATTAAGAGCGGTGTCAGGTAATGGCGCCACGAACAGCCTCCTTGTTTTCTTCCAGTGAACGGCTGCACGTCGCTCTCAGTAAAAGAGCCCCTCTAATGAGCTTGATTGCCATTGCTTCCAGTTAGACACGCAAACGAGATTTGTGCCTTTTTACCCCCATGAAGGCGTGGCCATAGTTTCCCTGTTGTTTTTTTTTCTGTGCATGCTCAAGAAATGCAGGGTCACTTAGTCTGTGTGTGCCTTTGATGGGGGCATCTTCCAATCCGAAACAAGATGCACGCTGTTTTTCTCGCTTTTACTCTACTCTATCTTGACTGACTTCGGTCATCATGTAACGGCATTCTCCCATTTAGGGGAGAATTTTCGTCTGAGATGCGTTATCCCATCCGTGTAGTTGTCAATGCAAACACATTCGAACGTCCATTGCCCTAAACCGACGTCGGCTAGAAAGCAAGCAAATGCAACTACTGCGAAGTATAGCGGAGCGTTTTTCTTAAAGGGCGAAGGCCAAGGCTCGTTGATTATGTGACCTATATACGGTGGTTATATATGGTAAGCAAACATTTACCAAATCACAAGAGAGCCCAGGTGAATTGCATTTTTTTAAGTTTGTGATCTCGATCAATTCAAAAACACCAGTGAAAATAATTTGTGCCTGAAAAGAAATTTCGCTGCTTTAGGTAGGCCGATGGGGCCAAAATATGAGTTGGCAAAAGTCAATCGGGGGCATATAGTCTGCTCTGCCTGGGGCAACCTTCCATTGCCATACGCAGCTTTCACGTCTCGGACAATTTGGTGAACGGCAGAGTAGGGATCCTCTCTAGCTCTGAGTAAGGACGCTGTCGCGCCCTGTCCTCAAAGGTGAAGCTGAAGTGTCCCCAAAACCTCTGTAACACGTTAGGAAAAATACCCGGTTTGTGCAACAGAACAGCTGCGCTCAAAGTTAACACCACGTAGGCATCGTAATAATTGGGTGCTTTTTCAACGATAAACAATTAATTGCCTCATGAGCAGCGTATAGAGGACCTGTGGACAAACCGTGTCGCCAGGGCTTATCCTGTCAATTATTATTAAGCTGTCAATTATTATAAGGAAAAAACTGTGTGCATACCAGTACTCGAGCCTCCATCGCTCCGTTCTGTGCCTCTGCCGAAAGCGCTAACCACTCCTCTACGCCGAAGTTCTTTTTACTACACTCGGTATACACAACATTTTCAGGCAAACGGTCAGCCGTATTTGACTGTTATAACATGGCTAAAGGCTTTGTAATGATTTTAAGGTGTCATTTACTGTACTTCAATTTTGTGTTATCGTGTTCGTAATATTCCTCGTGTAGCTTTAAGACACTGCGGGACTTTGATGAAAATGACGACAGCGGCAGCGGGGTGGAGGAGGAAAAGATTAGCAATTGCGTGGAATGCATGTACTGCCGCTAGAGAGAATTGTCAGCAATGGCATCATGCTCAGCTACCCTCTATACGTTTCCGCATGGGCTCTAAGCTTCATTCCACATCTCTATAATTATCAAACCACCGGGCCCTTGCCTCGGGCTGGAATACAAAAAACCTGTGGTTTGGTTTATGGGATTTCACTTCCCAAAGCGATTCATAATATGAAAGACGTCGTAGTGGAGGGCTCCGGAAACTGCAACCACCTGGCGTTATTTGACGTGCGATGACATCGCACAGCACGCGCGCACATGTACTCGAAACTCCATCTAAAAGCTGTCGCAGCGGCCGTAATTCGATCCACATCCTTGGACCCAGCACTAAAGCGCCCTAGCACTGCACCACCGTGGCGGAGCCCGAGAAAGTAGGCTACAAGAAATGAATAAAATATTTTGAATGGTAAATAAATTAAAAGAAACTGAGAAAATGCAGATGAAAATTGAACTCAGTGAAGTAAAAGTAAATTTGTACACACCGGAAAAGCAGCGAAACTAAGTACCAATTGAATAAGAACTATAGGTGCCGAGCTCACAAGGATCTCTCATTTCAGCCCGTAAGGCGACATAATTGCACAGCTGTAATTTTATTGCATTTTTTATTTGATATCATGGTCTTTTCAGAAGGCTAAGCTAAAGATCCCGTTCTTTTTTTAAAGCTATACTCAAGAATTAAAGGAAGCGCTCACTGAAGTCTGGTGGGCAATCTGTTCCCTCCGCTGCCCCATTTAAGTTCAGGGCTTGAGCTACCTGTAATTTCAATGCGTAACTACTCTTATCGTAGGCAGGTCACATTGAATTGGGTCATGCTACCCCTGTTCTTTTTTCCTACCATTATATCCTCCTTTCTAATAGAGGATTTTCGAAAACGAGGATTATATTTTTAGATATCTGCTTCCGTCAACCAAAGTGCTTTTAGGCACCTGCGTTTTTTTCTGGGTAAGAAGTGGCGCGCAGTCTAAGCTACTTATCTCCTGCCTTCACGCTGACGCAAGTCGCAGTTCCTGCGTGAACGAGAATTTGGTTGAAAATTCTGGAACAGCGCCTCCTTAATCCTAAGCCTCTCATATGATTTGTCGAACGTCTCGTTTTGTTTACAGTTTCAGGATTGACTCGATTGTAAGAAAGGTACCTTGTTTGCAAGGCCAGAAAAAGTTGTTCTGTTGCCTAGGTGTTCCCTAAGTCCGAAACACATCTCCTGCTCCTTAGCCCGCTCTGCTCTCAACGAAACCTTTTTGAGCCGTGTTGTCCGCATTTACAGATGCCGATGGCATTTTTCAATCTTGTGAACTCGACAATGTTCGCACCGAGTTCGCACGCAACAGTTGCTATGAACCGTTCAAATCTATCCACAGCGCTCCTTAAGTTTACCCAAAACTCAAAGCGTAATGTTCTATTTTTACGTTCTTGATGCGAAACCTGCTCTATTTATTGATTCCGAAAGTTAATTAAACAAAATTGGGTTCGAGATCTTCATTTTTCACCTTGCAATGTGTCCCGCCATAATTAATTGCAGTGCCTGGCCTGACATACAGTGTTTGACTCATTTGTCGGCCCGAGCCTGTATGTAGTGCCGAATATCAGCGCCTATTTAGATATTTCAAACCCGACGCTCACAAATAAATGACGCCCAGTGTCATCTCATTTCTGGTCTCACTTCCGAAGAAAACCCATCTGTAACGTAACAATACACGGAATCGTTTCTTATAGCTGGAGTCACTTTAAGACGTTAAACCCCATAAACCAATCAATACACAAAATCATATTTTTCTTCATTAAACCCGCTGTGTTATAAACATCAAACGACCACTTTTCTCTACTTTAACCGTACTGTAACTCATTCGAATATGTTCTTGCCTTGAATGAAAGGAATCCCTCAGGAGTACACATCTTACCTGCCGGTTTGGGCAAGCTGATAACACGAAATTCATCAGTATATTTGCATAGCTCATCGCCAATGCACAGCTGCTGCCATGTTCCGGCAAAACAGACCTAATGTTACATGCTTGATGGTTATATAGCTAAGTTTACACTTCTGGCGCAGCACGGAAAACAAAATTACACGAACTAGCCCTGGGGTTCCTAATCCATATGCTGTCACCTGAGTAAAACTAAAAACACAAAGCTATAGCCTGGGAGGAGTCCAAGCTCTATTTGTGCCTCAAAAGGAACTTGCCGAGTTCCATGTTCGCATTAGCTCACTTATAAGAAATATGACATCTCTGCATGACATATGACATCACGTGATCGGAAATGTGACATCATTTTAAGCAAAAATTGGTCACACAGTAAGCTCGGCTTAACAAATACCAAAGAGAAGAAAAAATTGCAGTGGGAGCGCCCTTCAATAAAAGATCATAGAGCACCGAAAACGAAGCGAATCTCAAGAGGAGGATAAGGCTGTTTCGGCGGCCCTAATCCTTTGATCTCGTTTATACAATCGCACAACACAAAGTTTGTCATACATCCATGTTAACATCGTTAAAGTAAGCTTCTCAGGCACTCCTGTACCCCATGCCTTGTCAAGACTCTGCGTTCATGATAGTTCCGTCATCAACCATGGATCGTAATCATTTGTCCTTGGACCTTCGTACTCTTCCTATGAAGAGAAAATTGCTTAAAAGTATTTGTTTATTGTCACATTCTCTTTGAACTTTTGCATTGTTAATAGCTTTATTTTAGGCTTGCAGTACCCAACAAACTTCTACCACGTGTATATTTACCTTTTTCTCACAAAATCCTTTCTGCTTTCGGTCATGAGCTACGTCTCATGAGTAATACACGTCTTAATTTTCCCTGCGCTTTCTATTAGTTGAAGGTTTTTATTATTTAAACTACTCGCAAAAGAAGCTTCATGATAGTGCTTCTTCCGTAGTATTAAAGATTACATGCTGGCCATAGACTAGAACATTGTTCGAAGTAATGATCATGCGGTCGTAGCATCCGTATATTGTTTTTGCGCCGTGAGAGCCTTATTCCATGTTTTTGTTATAAACGGAAGATAATAACTAACAATGATATGCCATGCTTGCACATGCTTTTGAAAAAAAACGAACTTTCAGTGGCTGTAATGGCGAATTATTCTTAATGATACTTTTGGTTACCCATTTTGCTAGCTTCCACTAGCAATTTTGCTGAATGGCGTCTTAATTTCTTTATATCTGTCCGGTCGGCACCACTTTAAAAACAGCAATAACTTTACTGCTTGCTTACTGCTCTCTCTCCTCAAACGTACTTGCTTTCTTTTACACACGGAGTACTTTGCGTTGCAGAAATATAATGTTTGGCGTCGCAACCAACCACTGCGAACCGAAATTGTTCGATCCTGCACACTTGCTCGTGCGGATGAATGAAATCATTTTCAATTAATGAGAACGGCGCCACGCACTTGTTGATTAAGACGTAAGTACAAGTAAATAAGAGCGGAAGTTGAGAGCTTGTTTTTTTAGTCGTATGCGGAGACTTGTTTGTATCATAAAAAACCTAGAAGATAAGTGGTCAGTAATGAAATAAGTTCTCGGCACGAAATATTCATGACCTTGTTCTTGTCATTTCTTTCGGGAATCTAACGTTTAGGATGTTTACGTTCGACATAGAGACAATGATGTAGCTACTCCTCTTGAATGAGGCAAAATGTCAAAGTTTGCAGAGAAGAAGAATTCATACATTCTACATTCGCATCATGGGCAAAGTAATTAGACGAAACGGTTGCTTGGCGGGCTAGTTGGTTCATATCTAACTTGTATTACAGCGCGAACCACAAGAAGGGACGACGACAGACAGAGTGAAAAGAGCGCTGACTTCCAACTGTTTATTATTCTGATATGCCACGCATTTATACACGTTTGAAGCTTCAGCAGGAAAGATCAGAAAAAGCAATCAGCATGAAAGGCATAGGCGATAGGACAAGGCCCTAATCACCATCGATCCAGAAACTTCAGCTCTTTCTTGGTTAGTGCGACTGATGGCATGCTTACACACCTTTCCTCTGCACGAGCAATGTTCACCGCCTCAAATATCTCCCTGACACACTGATCATTGTGTCGAGCAACGATTGTGCTTTTTTGGAACTCGGGCACGCAAGGTTTTCTGCGGCGACGTGTAGACTCATCGCCACAATTACGACAGTGCATGCTAAGATGGCCCTGGTCACCATCATTTACATTCTTGTTGTGTTCTTTCAATCTGGTATTAATACACCTGCTGGTTTGTCCAATGTATTCGTGTCTGCAGGACAACGGAACGCGATATACAACACTTTCGTCGCAAGTGACAAACTGATTCTGGTGTCTAATCATGCACGATTTTTTCTTTTTGCTATAGCACGGGTTCGTTTTCTTGCATAGAACTGATAGTTTGAGTGGGGCCGAAAACACAACGTCAACGCCTGCGCGCTTTCCAATCTTCTTCAGGTTGTGGGAAGTCTGGTGGATATACGGAATGACTGCTACCCTTTTGCGTGCATCCGGGCCTGTCACGGCATTCTTTTCAGATTGCCGGACTTGTTTCATTTTCTGGAGCAGGCCCTCGGCCACAGAAACTACAAGGGCCTCCGGGAACCCCTCGTCAGACAGGCGTCTAATTTGCAGGGCTAGACTTTCTTTAAGCATATGGTCACAGGATTTAGTCAGGGCATTTACAAAACAATATTTGACAACGCTGCGTTTTACAAGCTTCGAGTGAGCAGATACAGCGGGTAATAAACTTTTTTTTCCCCGTGGTTCATACCCCCAACAAACATGGTTATTATAAAACTTTAGTCTTAGCTCCAAAAATCTAATGGAATGGTTGTTGGGCATTTCATGCGTCAAAATTAAAGGTGATAAGTTCCGCTTGAATATGTCAAGTACGTCTTCAGTTGTTACATGAAAATCCGGATTGGCATTGTCAATTATGATTAAAAAGTCATCTACAAATCTAAAAACAGTTCGAAGTCAGCGCTCTTTTCACTCTGTCTGTCGTCGTCCCTTGTGGTTCGCGCTGTAATACAAGTTAATTAGACGAAGATTGTTGGATATAACTTCACATGTAAATAATTCGGTAGAAACAATTAAGGTTGCTTCTATATGATAATGCGAGGGCATGAACGCGACCGCACACTCCAAAAAAGCCTATTTACACTGCACCCGACAACGCTTACGCGCATGCTAGCACTTGCCCATTGGAAGACACTGATACAGCTTACGCGTCGGCGTGTAACGCTAGCATCATGTGCTCAGATATACTTCGAAGCGGACTTTAGCGCCATCTGTAGTGTATCCAGCGTGATCAAGACTTACTCTAAGAAAGCACGTTTCTTCAAAATTGTCGATCCGAGGTTGCGGGTGTAAGGGACGCGTCGCAGCCTGCAGAAAACGTGGGAAAGAGGCGGCAGGTGACAGCTGCTCGGCAGGTCATCAGGAAATTCGAGTAATTCGGCTCCTCACAGCTACGCATGACTCGGTCGTCGACAACCGAACAACCGAGACGATTTGCAGCACCGTCCAGACAGGCAATTCGGATTTCACAGTTTCCGGCGTCAAACATCTATATATATCTGATATAATGTTTTGCATGTCATTCCTGCCAGTAGAGCCAGAATGTAGCCACGTGAACAAGCCACAAGCATGCGAGAAGACGCTGTCCTTGGCACGAGCACTGGACGATGAGGCGTCGGCCTTAGGCTCTCGCCAGTACTTTCACACGCGTGCCTCAAGAGGTCGAATATGTCCCTTTCCATATACGCCCGCTCTCTTTGTAGTGCTGCCGATGAACAGCTAGGTTTTGGTATCTTAACAATGGCAACATCGCCGACGGCTTTTTCAATCAATGGGGCTAGTCATGATTTCGCTTTTAAAAGTAAAGCATTCCAGCTATAGGGGAACATTCCCAAACATACCGTGTTCATTTTATACCGCTTCGCTTTGCGAAAGCAAAATTTCTTCTATAAGATGCTGTTTCCGCAAGCATGTTGCAACGCGCACAAAGCGGCAGAAAGCGGGATGGATGAGATTAGAAACTTTCCAGCAATGTAGTCGACTCAGCTGGCACAGAATCAAGTTAATTGAAGGACATTTGGGAGGCATTTTTCTTGCAGCGGCTTAGGGAGGTTGCCGCCGTTGCTTCTCATAATAATTATAACAAACTTCGAGTGGATGTTCATGCGGGAGAATTTCTTACGCTTGTATAAGTGCATCCGAAAGTACAGTCCGCAGCGTCGCATTATTCAAGCAGATATAACAAAGCACATTTCGCCCACGTTGCCAGGCGAACTTTATTACAGCTTATCAGAAAAAAGGCGACCCGCAAAACAGATATCAGTTCCTTCTGTAATGTCTATTTTGCACATCGTCTCTTTAAAGGCGAAAGCCTTACTTAGCTCATGGTGAACATCGCATGGCGAGATCATATCCGCGAGATTCCGCGGATGGGGTTCTATCTAATATTTAGGAAAAATTGTCTTAGTGAAAGCTAAGGACATTTATGGGTGATGATAGTAAGATTTGATTGTGACAATTATTGATGACAACAATGAGGGCAATCACAATTATATTGACAATGCGATTGTGTTCTGGGATCTATCTCAAGGAAGCAGGCGTTCGAAGGATCACAGCAAGGTGGCCAAAAGGCTTTCGCCTTGCTTCACGTAAAATGACATGTGCTAGACTGAATTCTTTTTAAAACATGCACCAACTAGCCCCCTAGAGTTTATTACTCTTCTGCAGCGGTTGCTCCACACAGACTGTTACTCAAACCACATGTCTGTTGTTATCTTAATGCAGTATACTCACATTATTGGTCTTATGAGTGCTGTAAATGAATTAATTATACTCAAAGTGTCTTGCTATAAACTTCAAAAGTTAAAGTTAGAACATATGCGTAACCAGCTCATGCGATGTTACCTTTAACGATATATAATGTTTCTGAAACAACTTGATTGAGGCTGTCGCAATGGCTCTGAACACTGTACGTTTGACCTTCGTTGAAATTAATACCACGTGTGGAAAAAACGACGAAAACATTTGATATTTGAGAGCTTGCATGCGCCTGTTATTTTAATTTGAGGACAGGGCTTTTAATACTGAAGAGTGGACGAATACTTTTTACGACAAATACTTGCTCTAGAAATCACATCGTGAAGTTATGCACACAAGAAAGCCAAATATCTTTTAAAGGTCTTTCTCTTTTATTCTCTTCCGGCAAATTTCTTTTCCATTGGTATTGAATAACGCTCTGAGATAATTATGTTGCCCAATGAGAAGTCTGCCCCTGACCACGCCTGTGGACACTCATTTGTTTTTGTAATGAATAATGTAGATCTATAGATTCCTTCGACACATTCATAAAAATAATTAGCGAAGAATTCTGAGAAACTGGAACTGGACAACCTTAATGTCGTTTAAAAAAAAAACATTCATAATAAGGATATCCTCTTGGAGTAGGCCTTCGGTCGGGGATTTGGAAGCTGTGAAAATCTGAGGAAACGCAGGGCTCAAACACACTTGAAAGAATTGCCGCCGGAATAGTTTCTTCCACTATTGGAAGAAAGCTTTGAGAGCTTCAGTTGTGAGGTCAAAAAAGGCTCTTCATGACTTCCGATACATTTCGGTAAGAAAGAAGCCTTCTGTTTCAGCTTGAATTTTTGAGAGTATAATTATTCAATTAGCTCGTCCTAAAGCTCTCTAAGAGATTAGTTTTCGCTCGAACGCTCGCTTTCCAATTGGGTACCTCTAGCCGCCTTTTGTTTTCGGAATTTCACCCACAGGAAAATCCTTTCATGCAAGCCACATTTCCTTGCCGTTTAATCTAAGCGGTTTTCAATTAGCCCCTCATCAATGAGCTAAGTTTTGTTCATTTTTGCATTACATCTCCTTTGACCATAATGTATACATAATTGATGCAGCCACTATAGTAGATGTACCTTATTGAGAATTCACTTTCTTACTGATTTAAGTGCACGAATAGAGTCTCTAACAACCTTTAAAACTTATTGGTGCGACACTATTTTTTCGACCCATGGGTGCATTAAATTACTTGAGTGCGTATTTTTCCTTGCTCAGAATCTTCCCTTTGATACTGTAGAGATCCTTTGGAGAATAAAAAAAGAAACAAAACCCATCCGGAACTAGCTCACATATGACGCAAATATAATAAATGGAAAAAAATAAAGACATAAGTTGCGTAAATAAATTTTTTCTTAAATTGTAATATCTCGCCATACGGCATCAATGAACGAAGAGTGTAATTGAACAAAGGAAAACAGGCAAATTTTGCGCCTTTTACAAGTACTCTGTGTTTCACATATCTATATAAAAGAGCATTCATCAGAAAAGATTTAGCTATACGTATAGTATAAGACGTCAATCCTTCCTTTGTGTATATTTTGTGCATCCAGCATCTATGCGTTAGAGGAAAGGAAAGTGCTCATGAAAATCCTTCTAATTAGCTTTCGTCTCGTACGCCTTTATATTACTTATCAAGGGAAGTGCTAACCAGAAGTTTCTTGCTTTAGACACCGTCGTATTTTCTTCACCCTTTGCTCACCATGGATTTGATATTTGGTAGCGATAGAAGTTAGATCTCAAAACTGCTACTCTTCTAGAAGTGCCGTGGAATGCTAAATGCAACTTCAAACGTTTTGCGCAAATCTTCAACCGCTCACACGTTAACTGAAAACAAGAATGACCAGTTTCATGTGTCCTGAGACGACAAGGCACAGACTTTTGAGATTATATGTAAAGCGCTAGTGGGAAAGCATGATACAGTTCTTATCATTGCATGTTTCTTTCAACAGGTGATGGCGGCAAGATGAGATAAAATTAAAAGGGCAGCGGTGAAAGCACATTTCAGGCAACTAGTCTAGCACTGGTACTTTTGTAAACGGCATTATTTTGCTAACGTGGCATTAGTTATGATACGTTAACGTGATACTGCCTCTGTCAAAGAAGCTACAGAGGAGTAACATTGACATCAGCGCCGCCATTGCAGACATAAGTGTTGCACAGGAGGTGATCAAAGATAGCCGCATGAATACGGCTCCTTCATTCTCAAAACACTTTGCACAAGTAAAAAAACTGGCAAAAAAAAACGATATTAATTGTGGAGGTCACCAACCGAGTACCCGGTGTCTGACAGAAGGATTGTGGCAGTGTTTTATCAAAGGATACTGAAGCATATTTCCAGAAAACTGTTTATTCAATTCATAGGCCACGTAGTAGCACAGTTAACCCAGCGGTTCGATAGGCACATTAAAATTTAAAGGATCTGTTTGTAATTGTGCCCATCGCAATACCGCCAACGCAAGAGGAGCAGAAAATCTTAAGGCCGTTTTTGCGCAGGTCGTGGATTGCGAGGGCTGCTTTGGAAAAACTGCGAATATGGTTGACAAAGTAGTTTAAGAAAACAGCAACCCAGCGCCCCAGCTCACTGATATATGCTCTCTTTCATTGAGACTGCAGGACGCATCTAAGTGCATAAACATTACTGTAGATATTTATCTTTTTTCAGTGACCCCTGCCAGCGCTGAGAATAATTCTAGAGAATGTAATAAAATTGCTTTCGCTCTACGATGCCCTCGGAATGCATGGTTGTGTTGGCTCTTCTATGCGCGCCCACAGAAATGCCGGCATCAGCGTACCTGAAGTAAATGATCGCTTCGCTAAGCTTCACCGGCGAGTCAGGTGTTTGCTTCAAAAATCGAAGCAGCAAAAGCAAATACATGAAAAAACAACTGTTTGTTTAGGTTCATAAACGTATCATTATAAAAAA
This sequence comes from Amblyomma maculatum, assembly GCF_055883805.1. NCBI lineage: Eukaryota > Metazoa > Arthropoda > Arachnida > Ixodida > Ixodidae > Amblyomma > Amblyomma maculatum. The sequence goes on along the minus strand of NC_139349.1, from coordinate 61,152,175 downwards.
AAAATGTACCGTCTTTGGCAAAAGTAACCAGGCTGCATATTTTGCTTCTGGCTTGAATTCTAAAGCCAACATGGCTTCCCAGAGGACCACAACTTGTTAATAAGTGGGGCAGGAACTCATCTTTACTTGGCACGTATTTACAGCTTCAGAAGTGGTACAAATTCTCTGCTGCCCGACCTAGAAATGAAACTCGCCGCCTGGTTACTTTTGGCAAAGACGGTACCTATAAACCTTTTCACGACCTTGGGAGAAACCGGTTTGACTGGGCTGTGAAGCACGCGTGGGGGGAGAATCCGCCGCTTTTTCCTATGCTATGAGCACAGCCCTGTCTCCAATATGGCAGCGCCCTTTGGCCAATTTTGAAAAGGTCTATTCATTAGCATTGAAAACAAAGAAATGTTTGCCGCCTAATTTTAACAGTTATCATCCTGATCTAATTTATCATGTGGATACAAAAATTGCGATAACCTCAATAACCAATTTTGACCGACATTTAGCACTGAAAGGTCAGGTTATTGAACGTGCTCCATCATCAGTGTCTTTCGTTTCTCGTTTTCTTTCGTCTTTAGCTGCCTGCTTTTACTCATTTTATTTTTTGAACCAAATCAATACCGTTCACAAATTTTAGAGTGCAGTAAAACTGTTGTTCCTATTCTGGAAGTTAAAATGTGCATTTTCTTAGAGTTCAGCATCCCTCCTTTGTCATTCTACACATATGATGCTGCTGCAACCTCAGCATGGCCCAAGTAGCAAGTACCTGCGACGATATCTGAGATCATCCTTTGTCCTTGACTTGATTGTCTGTCATTCTATACGTGAACTTTACTATCTTTCCGCAGCTGAATAATTTGCTTTCACTGACACCTTATATACACTGGTTTTTGCTTAGACGCGTAGATTTATTGGACATGTATACCTGGAGCGCCCCCCCCCCCCCCCCCCAAAACCCAAGAAAATTATTTGTGTCTACAAGATTGCAGGTCAGTGCACGTCAAAAACAATAGGTGTTCGAAATTTTGGCGGGTCCACCTATACGGCGTCGCTCGTAGCCTGAGGTGCTTTGGGACGTTAACCCCAAGCTGAAAAATCAGATCAATCAGAGTCGGAGACCACCCGGTTGATACTATTAAGGCTCGGGCACTGGAGAAACACAGCCAAAACTCGACGTCATGCTAACAAACATTACCTACGAAGGGAAAATCTCGTCGTTGCCTGCTACGCTAATTGAGTAGAAATAGTATTAGGTATTGGTCCCCTATGGGACCAATGACCAGCAGCTCGGCTGTGCCACAGGTTACAGTTTAAAAAGAAGAATATTTCTGCCTAGATTGGAGCACATGAAGATCTGGGCTTTGGTAATATTTTTCGTCTCATGGTGAGCCATATTTGCTATCTTCTAGTGCTATTATGTCGAAGAGTAAGTCATAACTAATCCTGCGTCATAACTAGTAAGAAGAGTAAGTCATAACTAACTAATATCTGCGTCTCTCGGCTGACAAGTTGCTTTGCTACGTTTAAGTCTTACACAGAGGCCCAACACTTGCCAAAACTTTCTGGGGTACTATCTTTGGACGCCACTTCTAGATTCCTTTTAATGAATTGCAGCTGCGACTATAAGTTCGCTTCCACGCTTAGGCGCAATGAGGACGTGTTGCACCGCCAAGGCAATAAGGCCGCGTACGGCTTGAGCTTCACTATTTAATTTGAAAGATTTCATGCTGAAGATAATGTTATTTTAATTCATAATGATTGCCTTATGCATATTCCAGTAGAAGTTTTTAACAAATAAAGCTAATCTTTAAATACTCAGCAATGTGCATTCTAGGTAACGAAACTTTATCATGTTCCAATGCCCACTCTGCCCGAGCTCACAAAATGGATTTGCTCAATTTATGCTGGAAATCTCTCGAAATTGGCTAGATTGACCCAAGGTTGGTTTCGCAAGAGCAGAAACCGCAATAAATGCGTTAGCTCAGTTGCCGTGTACTGGACGGCCCCGGACGGCCCCTAGAAAACTCATCAGGCTTCTTGAAAGTGGGCTGTGGCGAAGCGTGCCTTGGCTCATAGCCCCATATATAGCGATCGGATTATAGAAAGGAGTACGTCGATAGAAAAACAAAAAGAGGACAAGATAAAGAAGCCAGGGGCTCCCGACAGTAACCTCTGACGAGCATTATAAAGGTAACTATAGAAAAACGAAGAAACTCGAGAGGCAGGAAGGGCTGTGTATGTGTGTGATTAGGTGGTGGGGGGGGGGGGGGGGGGGGGGGGTGCGATCATAGAAACCGAGTGTTGCTGTCTTGAGGATACGATGATGCCGATAATGTGATCTGCTGGGTAATTGGCTCTCAACAGAGCGGCATGCCCCACGTTGGGCTCTATGGGGAAGAAGGATCATAGGAAGTCGAAGCGGACGCAATTGCAACTATCTTCTACGGTTCTGAGGCACGGGCAGGCTTACAGGGCTTGCCAGGAAGGCCATTGTTGTTAGCCTATTCTCTTGATATGGACAAACCCAGAACCTCCGCCATTTGTGAAATAAAGAAATCTGCTCAGATTTAAAAAAGCAATGGGAGCAAACTAAAAGATTAACGCATGAAGGGGAAAAATAGTAGCATTCGACATCGTCCACAAAACATACAATTCCAGAATAAATTACTTTTTTGTTATTTGCAATAAGTAATGTGCAAATGTATTGAAGTCACCGAATACGTCGTTCCGCCTAGCAGATGCCGCTTTGGGACGTAAACTTCACATACCATACCATAAAATGCCATTATTTCCAAGAGGCTGAAAATGAGATGTTTTCTATTGCAACTAACAAAGGTCATTATTAGAGTCGAATTATATGTGCTGGAACCCTATTTTTTGCTGAACCTTTCTTCAGAAAGTTCACGTTAAGAATATATTTTCTTTGCAGTGTTTCACTTGGCCATTTTGCTAGAAAATACGCGCTAGGTAAACAACCTTAAATGTCGATAAAGCTTGGGGCTGTAGGAATTCTAAAGAAACTACAGAGATCAGCTAATGAGACCCTTTGCTTTCAAAGTTGGGCACTGGGGATATTAAGCACAATGTATCGTATCGTAGTTTCAATCCTGGCTCATGCGTTCATATTATCTTTCGTATCTTTCCCAGTGAAGCGGGGTAACGCAGAGGGAGACATGTAATACAGCGTGGCATATTAGGAGGAAGCCTTTAAGGCCTCATCGTAGTCAGCAGGAGCTGTCGGCATAGGGTGTTACACTTTCGAGGGAGATAAAAATAGATAAATAGACCTTGTCTCCACTGGGAACCGAACCTCCATCCCTTGGATCCCCAGCCGAGCGCTTTACCAACTGCGCCACGCCTTTCTTTTTTTTTTTTTTTTCATTATTGCCGACTTGGACATTCAAAACAAGACGATGAACAATAAAACGTGCCAGCACACTTTCGCGTGACGCCACGTATTTATTTTTCTGTATTGCATGGGAAAACGTCCGTAAAAAAAGAAAAAACTCCACTTATGTAAACTTGTCCATGTCTGAAGTTACCGGGCTGCTTAATACAAGCCCGCCATATCCCTAGACCGGAAATTCACCAGCATCAAAACATAAAATTCTGGGAGGCACCCAAATGCATCTAGGTACGACATACAGTTTGGAAGTTCTTCGCGTGCAGCATATACACTCTTCACCAAAGCACACTGCTCCCGAAATATGGATTTGAATGGTCTTGGTAGCTTGGCATGGCTGTTTATCATACGACTTTTCCAAACACGAAACAGTCCTATCAACACAAATAGATGATAAGGCACAACAAAGTTTTTGTCAAGAGGCAAACATCTAATAGTATATGATGTAATTTGAATGTCCTTTTTAAGAGTTTTTTGTAGTATGTCCCAAAAGAACGTAGCATCAAAGCACACAACAAAGTAATCATAAATTGTCTCTTTGTCACGTTACAGAGGCGGCAGTACACAGTTTCAATTAATCAGGTATCGTGAAACGCTCTTCATAATTCCCAATGTCTACCGGAGGATGGCGGGATTCCGCGAGTTACCGATACTGCCAAGATACTTTGTTGGGCGAGTTGGTACTTATTCATTATTAATATAAACAGCGCGAACATGAAGACAGGACGATATATTAATAAGAGACTACAGGAACACCGGAACATCTTGGAAAGGGGAAAGGACAAAACGTCTCTGGTATCACATTGCCATTCATGTGAAATAATGAAGAAGGAGACGATGAAGTGCACTCCTAAGTTTGACAAGGCTAGGATTTTGTATCGCCACAAAGCGAAGGTGACGAGAGAGATAGTGGAATCATATTTTATTTCAACGGACAATAAGTGTGTCAGCAAGACTTCTCTTGTTCTTTCAGGCAAAGAGCTGTCTTTTTTTAAGGGACTTTTTGTGCAGCAGGTGAACCCAGGGATTGTTTCACGTGATTATTTCGTTTTCTTCATGTTTGTTTTTTCTGGGCCTTGGAGTAAAGGGCTTAGGCATAGTTGTGAGTCAGCGCTTGTACTGTGGCTTTCTTTTATCTTGTCTATTGTCTTCGTGTTCGCGCTGTTTATATTAATACAGAAACTGCGCCTTTAATTTTTTGCAGACGAATTATAGAACGCCGATGAACTTTGATGCGTTCAATAGAATGCTGGTTGTGTTCGACAAGGGGTGCGCCATGTACCGTCACGGCTGGTTATGACGTCACTAAGCGATTAATGCATAGACGAAGCTGACCCCGCCGGACGTCCGATCCAGGCGTCCGTGCTGCGCCTTTCATTTGCCGGTTCCTCGAACGCCGCACCACATAGCGAACAGAAGCAGACCCAGATTTATAGAAGACGTTAGTACAGCAGGCATCAGCGGCGTTTGAAATTGATTTACTGGTTCGAAAAGGCGCAGTAATAATTCTCCGCGGACACATGTACAACGCCGTAAAGGGAGGCAGGAAAGTGCGAGGGAAATAAGATATGGAGATAAAGGTGCCGTGGTGGAGGGCTGCGATCCTCCACGCTATAATTGATTTCGCCTAGTCGCACTTTAGTGGTATAAAGTGCTCTATATAATTTTTTTTTTCAGTATCGCTTGCAATGCAAAGGGAGAACGCAGATGGAGAATGCACAAGGAAGCGTTGTCCTATGTATTCCCTCTGTGCCCAGGGCTGGGCAAGATACTTAAAACAGGTATATTCGCTACTGATACTCGATACCCTGAAAAATTGTATTTCCGATGCCGATACAAGATACAGAATCGAAATCGACTTTCAATGCTGATACTCAGTACTGTATCGTCGATACTTCAATACATCACTGAAATCCCAATATAATAAAGGTGGTAATACGATTATCGGCATTATAGTTGGATAGAGGTCAAGAAAAAAGCCGCATCCAGCTAGCAAAGAACCCCCATTCAATAAAGAGCTGCCGAGCTGTACCATGACGTCATGGCCGACCGCCTTGCACCTACGAGTAGCGCTTGGAACGTGGTTTCTTCAAGTGTGTCCGCGATTGCAAATAGTTCTTAGATGCTTAGCAAGTTCCAGCAAAAATATATCGCTTTACTGAAGTGGACCGATATTGTGGTAGTTCGCTAATCATGCTGAGTACAACAGGTAAAACGCGTTTTCTGGAAACCGCTTCGTTGTACTGCGCTTTACTGCATCTCTTTTCCGCCATAGATCCCTACGGGGGGACATCGCTGGCTGCCATAAGGGAGTTTTAGAATAAGGGGACCCAGGTGGTTAGGGGAATAGAATAGCGGGTCGACAACGCGCATGCGCGGAGGACTGCGATGAATAGATGAGGGATACGGTAATTACACTGAGCATGGGGACTAGCATCCCTCTATTACCCTATGCCTATTCATTGCAGCCCTCTGCATGTGCGCATTGTCGCCCTGCGGAGGAACACGTTTTTCTATTTGTTTTTCTTTTCGCGTGTGTGCCGCGATGTCATATATTTGGAGCGATGCCACTGGCTGGAGGGAGAGGGAGGGGGGGGGGGGTCCTTTCAGGGCTGATGCAGCTTTTTTCTTGACCTGTATTCAACGAAATAAAATTTTACTTGCTTTCGTGAGTCTTTAAATAAAGTTATTCCTTCTTCTCCTTCTTGAATCTTTAGAGCATTCCTATAGCATATTTTTTCTTAATGAGCTTGAACAATTATACACCACCGTGGAGGTATTGAAGCTCCCCTATTTGGGCAGCTGTCCTTGTCAGAACTTCACATTGAATTGAAGCCATTGTTGCAATGAAGTTTTGTTTCCACAGGCAGGCTAGCGAAAGATTTCTTTAAACTAATGCTGCTCATGCGAACCTACCTGTGATCACTTGGCTATGCATACAAATACAGCTGATTTTTTTTTCTGTTTATTTTGATGCTTTTCATTCTATACTACACGTTGTTACCCGGTGACCTCTTGGCAAATTTCTCGGGGCTAAAAGGTGCAACCTGCGTGCGAGTGGAGAACTGAGCAGTTATAATGCTATTAGTGCGATAACAAACTTTCGAAGCACTGCATATTGTTAAAAGCCAGAAGGAAAATAAGAAATATAAAATGGCTGAACGTTATTTAGTCCGGAGCGAGCGCGATGTGGGCGTGCTAAAAGCGACGTAAATGAGAAAAGCCTCTCTGCATATGTACACAAGCCCACCGTAGTGTTGTATTAGATGAGGATTCCTTTTATCAGCGCGTAATAGTACCATATCATCGTTGACTCGAGCATCCTGGAGATAATAAGCAAACTGGAGGTTCACTGCGTAGCTGGAGAACTACGGTTGGTTGTAGACAACAGATGTGTCTTTTTTTTTTTTTTTTTTTTTACCAGCAAGTGGCTAATATGGTGCCAATCAATTCGCATATTTCGAAAAGTATTTTTTTTTTCAGATAGAGATATCTCTACAAGTTTTATTCAAGGCTTGGTCAAATGCTTTTAGCAAAAAATTGACAACGCATAATTTGTTGTTCGAACTGTGCTGAAAAACTGCGTTCATAGCTTTCATGTCATGCATGTCATAAAATTTTAGACGTAATATATGTTCCAGTCTAGTGCAAGTCTTTTCACTGTGCAGTTACAAACAATAGATTTATTCTCTGTCAAACGCAGTAACTAGAAGAGCGGAGGTTACCCGACTGCATCGTGGTGGACTGAGGCCTTAGAAGCTTGTTTTTTTGCCGCCAAGCAGAGCCGGCACGCGAAGCCCGGGGGTTTCGGGAAGGGTCGTGCATAGTGCATAAGTTACTGCGTCCGACTGCACACTAAGGACGCCTCTTAACGAAAATCAGATGCCGCAGAGGCAGAGAGGGGGGCGGATTGCAAATGATGGGAAAAGAGACTCGAGGTACAGCAGTGTACGTGATCCGCACTGCGTGTACGCCTTGCGTTTCCCCTTTGTTCATATTGTTACCGGGAAACGCGAGACCAAAGTGATGTGCTCACTGACAAAGACGACGATCAAGGAACGCAGGCACGACGAAGCGTTGAAAAAAAAAAAGAACGACGCTGAGAGAGCGGATCCTGCACGGCTACCGAAGTCTTGCGTCCAGTTCAGCCCATCGCAGTGCCGTCACATTAAGTACATCCCCGTAACATCTTGGTGGAGGTCGCGGGTTCGACACAATCTGACGCTGGATCTCCGCAGTGGCCGTCACATCGGAACCGTTACGATGACAACCGACGCGGCTCCATCAACCTCCGCAACTCCAACTGTCGTCGTAGCCCACCCCCGTGACCCTGGCACATTCTGCGGTACAGATGAGGTAGACGTCGAGGACTGGCTTTCGCTTTATGAGCGTGCTAGCCAGCACAACAGGTGGGACGCCACGCTGATGCTGGCCAATGTCATCTTCTACCTTACCGGAACGGCACGCGTGTGGTTCGAAACACACGAAGCAGATATACCCTCTTGGGATGTTTGCAAACAAAAACTCCGTGACCTGTTCGGAAAACCGGTTGGCCGTCAACTCGCCGCCAAGAGGGACCTCGCCACACGTGCCCAGACATCTACCGAGCCTTATATTACGTATATACAAGACGTTCTGGCCCTCTGCAGAAAAGTCGACAAAGACATGACAGAACCTGATAAGGTGGGGCACATCCTCAAAGGCATAGCCGACGATGCCTTCAATCTTCTACTCTGTCGGGACTGCTCTACGGTTGACTCCGTTCTGCAAATTTGTCGACATTTCGAGCAGGCCAAACACAAACGCATTGCACATCGCTTCAATCGGCTCCCCAACACTGCCTCTAGCTCCACGTGCGAGGATCTGCCGACCCTAAGGCAGCCTTCCAACACTGAAAATGTGACCCGCATCGTGCGTCGTGAACTGGAAGCGCTCGCTCCTGCTGCATCCAACCCGCCCTCTTCGGACAGTAACCTAGCGACGATATCCTTCATTCAAGCCGTCGTTCGTCAAGAGGTTGCTAACTTGGGCGTCCCCTATAGCCACAACGTGGAACCCCCCACCTGGACACCTGCAGCCGATTGCTATCCCGACTGAGCCATTTTCTCGTGTTGGCCTTGACCTCCTAGGGCCCTTCCCCGAGTCCTTATCAGGAAACAAATGGATCGCTGTGGCCACCGATTACGCCACGCGGTACGTGATCACTCGCGCCATTCCAACCAGCTGCGCCACAGACGTTGCTGACTTCCTTTTGTACGACGTCATACTACACCATGGTGCTCCCCGTTAACTACTTACCGACCGTGGCCGCTGTTTCCTTTCCCGAGTTGTTGAGTAATACTTCGTTCTTGCTCTGTTCGACACAAGTTCACCACTGCGTACCACCCTCAGACGAACGGCCTTACGGAGCGTATTAACCGCACACTCACCGACATGCTCGCAATGTACGTATCCGACAGTCATCGCGACTGGGATATTAGTCTGCCATTTGTCACCTTTGCATATAACTCTTCGCGTCATGACACTGCTGGGTACTCTCCATTCTATCTTCTCTTTGGACGCGACCCCTTACTGCCCTTCCACACTTTGCTTCCCGCCGCTGGCCCCGTCACCACCTATGCCCGCGATACCATCGCCCGAGCCGACGCTGCTCGCCAGATTGCTCGTCACAATCTCACCGTCTCTCAAGAAGCTCAAAAACGCCGCTACGACGCTCACCACCGCGATGTGCACTATCCTCCCGGATCTCTGGTGTTGCTCTGGCTTCCGTGCCGTCGTGTGGGGTTGTGTCAGAAACTTCTGCCCCACTACACGGGTCCTTACCGTGTACTACGCCCTGTGACCGACGTGACCTATGAGATTGCACCGCTTCACCCAAAGTCACCGACTGCTAAGCCCACTTCCGAAATTGTACATGTCGCCCGCCTCAAGCCATATTATTCCCCCTCCACACCGCACGACTAATACGCACCGGGACGGTGCCTTTTGCCGAGGGGGGTAGTGTTACCGGGAAACGCGAGACCAAAGTGATGTGCTCACTGACAAAGACGACGATCAAGGAACGCAGGCACGACGAAGCGTTGAAAAAAAAAAAAAGAACGACGCTGAGAGAGCGGATCCTGCACGGCTACCGAAGTCTTGCGTCCAGTTCAGCCCATCGCAGTGCCGTCACATTAAGTACATCCCCGTAACAATATCTTTCTGTGAGTCGGTTAACGGCTTAGCAGCTTCGTAGTACGCACTCCTTGTTCCAAAGTAAACTACCTCTTCAGCACCTACCTACTATTTCCTCCTTCAGTTTTAAAGAAAGGGAATCTGGAAATGTGGTTGACGCTGAGGGGTCGGGGCATTTGTAAGGAGCTCAGGCGGTATTACAAGCCGAGCGCTCTCAGGGCCTACGCAGGCCGGGACAGGGCCGGGGGCAGGCCGGGTGGTGTATGCACCCGGCCTTCTTGGGCTGGCTGAGAACCTAGGGGCCTCCGCCCTTTACGGCAGAGACTCTTTGTACCGGTGTGCATTCATCAGTTTTGCATCCCGTCATTGCAATCGCCGCCGCATCGGTGGCGGACGATGGTTTTTGCGACGAGCGCCCTTCTTTCTTCTTTTCTTTTCCTCTTTATTTCTTTTTTCTTTCTTTCTTTCTTTCTTTCTTTCTTTCTTTCTTTCTTTCTTTCTTTCTTTCTTTCTTTCTTTCTTTCTTTCTTTCTTTCTTTCTTTCTTTCTTTCTTTCTTTCTTTCTTTCTTTTTTTCTTTTTTTCTTTCTTTCTTTCTTTTTTTCCTTCTTTCTTTCTCTCTTTCTTTCTTTGTTTCTCTCTTTCTTTCTTTCTTACCTCAGTTCTCCTCTTTCCACAAGAGGCAGCGGTGGTGGCTCAGCTATAGAGCCCGTTGGCAGGCCCGTGCATTTTCCTGTCTTTCTTCCTACAATCAAAACAACAGCAACACACTGTTCAGAGCTTCATTCCACCTCCCTATGGGTGACGACGCTCCAGACAGTAATCGCAGGCGAGGAAGGCCCAGAACGTACACCATGGGGGAAGAGTCTGGATTAGCTCGAAATACCACCTGTAATAAGCATTGTAGGAAGCAAGAACCAATAGATGAAGCTGCTGCAGTAGCCCAGTGAGATCAATGTGGCCCTAATGCGACGCAGACGTTCTGAGAATGCAGGATTGCTGGAGGTGAAGCTACCGAAGTGGGCGAACAGGAGGCTGCTGGCGAGGTCGAATGAGCGAAATGAGCTTCCCAGGGTGCTTTCAGGTGGCTCCTCAAGTGGTTACAGGTGTGGCCGCTGTGGAGGCAATAAAAGGGCAACACCGCAGAGCGAAGATTTTATGGACAATTTCTTTGGTATAGTGTGTGACCACATTTTGTTTGGCGGGCACTTGAAGACAGTTAAACCTGTGTGATGCTCTCTACTAGGTCTAATACGAATTTATGGCTAACAACGTGAATGCGTTCTTTGGGGCATGTGTGGGGTTTCGCATACTAGGTGAAAATGCCTCACAATGCAGGTCAGCGAGGAGTATAGAAAAAATCTCAGCAGCAGACCAACAAAACGCCCTGCTAGGTTTCCGCCTTCGCATTCCTAGAAAGGTATAAGATTGCACCAAAAATTTCTTCAAATACACATTTTAATTCTAATTTAGTACCCTTGTATCTTCGCCGTGTTATTCAGCCATCAATCTTCTAAACGCTTTTTATTCGCCTCTGCTGTAGAATCGCTCACTTTCCCTTTGTTATTTCTAAACCCTTTTGTAATTTATAAACAATGGGTCATCGGGGAGAGTGACTGTGCCTGCATCAGCATTTTGATGGATGCTGCCATATTCTAGCATAAGATGTTCAGTTATGTCTACGTTTCTACCACACGCTGCAGAGGTTTCAGCTTCATAAAACTACAAGCAGCATATTTTATAGCTTGAAAATGGAGGCTGGGCTTTTTTAGTTCTTATAGAACGTTTTCTATTTACATTGCTTTTGTCAGTCTCTTTATAAGTCGAGTCGCGATTCCTTTCCTTTGAATAAATCCATTTTTACACTGTTTTTCTAACCTGCGGTTTAATGCTCTGTATTTCTCTCTTCTTTTTCTACATACTTACTGGCTAGTTTTCTGGAGCTTTTTTACAACTGTGAGTCAACGCACTTAGGTTTACATACTATTACTGAAAGTATTTCTTTATTCACGAGTGGCTTCATCAGAGCGTGTAACCAAAGCGTGTCATCAGTGCGAATCACCGAAGCGTGTCACTAGAACGTGTCCCCAAGCATAGACACTAAAGAAAAATTGTCTACGCTAGAAATCGAACCACCCTCCTACTGAGTCCCAGGCGGCGGCGCTACGCCTACATTGGTTATGTCTTTAATGCATGCCTGCTTAGGCAACACCACACAAACACAAGTCATTACGCATCAGCGTCCCAAAAGAGTACTTGCGACATGTCCATAATTTTCCTTGTCTAGTTTAAGCATGCAGGAAAGTGTTCAGAGAAATAAAGAAAAAAGATAAAAATAGTGAGAGAAATGTCTAATAATGTGAAAAAAATCAAAGAATAAAATTAACGAATAAACATATATTAAAATGTAAAACAAACTGGCGGGTCTAGTGCACCAGCAACAACGCTCGCTTTTTTAACATTTTTTCTGTGCAGTTTCTGCAGGGCTCTCAATTCCTTTAAAAAAATCTTAGCTGCTCAACTATTATTGCTCAGCTTTCTGAAGCATTTTTCATACAATATTTAGATCTCCGCTTCTCCTGCTTCCGAAAATATCTCGCCCATGTCTCCGTGTACTGCCTTGCTTGTACGTTTGTCTACAGCTACCTAGCGCTAGTTTACCCACAGCTCGCGAGTTCATAACTAGAGGCTGGATTTATAGGCACTAAAATACACGTGTTAGGCGCCAAAATAGACTGGTCAAATTTCATTTCAGGCACCAAAAGGAGGAAAATGGGCACTTAAAATTATTCAAAATTGCACAATATATAACATCTTAAGATCGGCGCATAATATCTGCCTCAAAATGAGATAAATAACCGGCTCATGTACTTGGCACTTAAAGGAAGGCGTGAACCTTAGAAGCGTGTTTTTTTTTTTTTAAATACTGTCCCGCAACCTACCATACAATTCATATGCTTCAGCAAAGCAAAAAGGGCGGTCGCTATCTGTCCGCAGAAATGTTTGGGATTAGTGTTAGAAGTCCTTAAAACATATTTGATGCTCTGGGACGCAAACAATAAAAAGCAAATTAAACCATTGAAAACACTTAAGGTAACCGCCGTCGTGGCCTATTCTATTCTATCTAGCCTATCCTGATGAAAGTATAAAAATAAGCAATGAACGCCTTGACAGAAGGTCATATATCTAGAAAAGCACAAATATGGTCAGTTAGATTACTTGACATATGAGCTGAATATCTTCAGGCGTATAAGAACTAAGCTTATTTATTGCGGGCATACACGGGGCTTCAACATTAAGAAATACGCTGCCATTCATGTAAATATTGTCTTGTAATTAGTGGCTTCCTGTATGTGGAGCGACCCCGGCTTCTACGTTAATTGGTGATTGTTACTAGAACGGTCGCGACAACCAAAATACTTGATGCAAGAAACTCCTGCCGTACATTGCTTCTTGACACTGAATATCCCGGTAAAAATAAGTTGTTCTGAACGGGCTTATGCTCAGTCGCTGAAGGCACATGACAGATAAAACCGTTCATACAGAAATGACTATTAAATCCAGAGAATCATTAGCACGCAAATATCACCCCTGATTAATGGGCTTCGTGTTAGGCCTCTTCTAACTCACAAAAGGCTACGAGTTAGATATTTTTCGCAATATTAAAATCTTGTATGCTGTCTCCCAGCTTTATTTTCATATTTTTTATATATATTATCAACGTTAGCAATGGAAGCCTACAATCCTGTTTCAATTTTTTAGAACGTTAATTCTGCCGAGCCTATTGAGTCAGTTTGGCGCTGAAGTATTAAGACAGTGTTTTTACCACGGCACCTAATGCACAGCTCGGGTCCACAACATCATAGAAAAATTTAAATATTCATGAAATAAATAATAAGGAATAAAGAGTCACCAAAGAAAACAAATAAAAAGATAATTAAGCTTAACAAGCTGTATAAACAGAATGTCGTACTGGCCTACGCACCTACATGTAGTTATGATGGCCAGGCAGTCGAAAACTTCTATGAAGATGTAGACTTGGCAATGCGGAAAGGAAAGGTGCAGTATACTGCACTAATGGGCTACTCCAGTGCTAAGGTAGGGAAAAAGCAGGCAGGAGATCAGGCAGTGAGTGATTATGGCATTGGTTCTAGGAATAGCACGAGGGAGTTACTAGTTGAGTTTGCAGAGCGCAATAACTTAAGAATCATAAACACCTTCTTCAGCAAACGGAAGAACTGGAAGTAGTCATAGAAAAGCCCTAACTGGGCGACTGAAAATAAAATTGACTTCATAATGTGTTCTAACCCTGCCGTTGTGCAGGACGTAGATGTAATCGGAAAGGTGAGATGCAGTGACCACAGGATTGTAAGGTCTCGAAATAGTCTAATTCTGAAAAAAAGAATGAAACAGATTAGCAAGAAGGAAGTTCAGCCACGAATTTGCTGTGAGGGGAAGGGCAGAAAAGTTCATGATCTCGCTACAGAATAGATATTTAGCTCTAACCGAGGATGCCGACATTAGCCTAGAAGCAATGAACAATAATTTCATAGATATCATTACTGAGTGCCCTGTAGAAGTAGGCGGTAGGATAGTTAGAGAGAATACCGGTAAGCAGTCTAATGAGACGAAGGATTTGATTAAAAAACGCCAAAGTATGAAAGTTTCCAATCCAACAGACCAGATAGAATTGGCAGAGATATCAAAGGTAATCAATAAGCGCAATTGGCCGATGTAAGGAAGTATAACATGGAGAAAATTGAGCATGCTGTAAAGAACTGGGGAAGTCTGAAAACGATGAAGAAGAAATTGGGCATAGGCAAAAGTTAGACATATGCGCTAAGGGACAAGGCGGGCAATGTCGTCACGAATATGGACAAGATAGTCAAAGTAGCCGAGGAGTTCTACACTGATCTCTACAGCAGCCAACGAAATGATGACAGTAATGATATTATCGGTAGCGAAATGCAGTCAGAAGTTTGGCCAGTGACGAAGGACGAAGTTAAGAAATCATTAGAAACTATGAAAAGGGGGAAAGCAGCTGGAGGCGGTCAGGTAACTAAAGGTTTATTGATGGACGGGGGGGATATTGTGCTGGAAAAACTGGCCACCCTGTATACGAAATGTCCGGTGGCATCGACGACACCAGAACCATGAAACAACGCAAATATTATCTTAGTTCATAAGAAAGGTGACGCTAAGGACTTAAAAAGTTACAGACCAATTAGCTTACTGTCTGTTATCTATAAGGTATTTACCAAAGTAATCGCTAATGGAATCAGGGCAACTTTAGACTGCAACCAAGCAAAAGATCAAGCAGGTTTTCGGAAACAATAGTCCACTATCGATCATATCCACACCATTAACCAGGGGATAAAAAAAATGCTCGGAATGTAACCAGCCCTTATACATATCATTCATTGATTGCGAAAAAGCATTTGACTCAGTAAAAACCTCGGCGGTAATGCAGGCATTGCGAAATCATTATGTAGACCAGCCGTACGTCAAATTGATGAAGATATATATAGAGGGTGCATAGCAACCATAGTTCTGCATAAAGACAGTAACAAAATTCCTATAAAGAAGCGTGTTAGGCAATGAGACACGATCACCCCAGTACTATTCACAGCTTGCTTAGAAGAAGTATTCAGAGACTTGGAACGGGAGCAGTTAGGGATAAGTGTAGATGGAGAATACCTCAGTAATCTGCGATTTGCTGATGACATTGCTTTGCTAAGTAACTCAGGGAATGAATTGCAAAGAATGATTGATGACATATATAGGAAATGTAAAAACGTAGGCTTGAAAATCAATATGCACAAAACTAAGGTAATGTTTATTAGCCTAGGGAAGGAACAGCAGTTTACTTTAGGTAGTGAAGTACTTGAAGTAGTAGGCGAATATGACTTAGGAAAGATAGTAACCGCAGATGCGGACCATGAAAGTAAAATAACAAAGAGAATAACACTGGAATTTAGCGCATTTGGCAAGCACTCTCGGATTATGACTGGCAGCTTACCGGTATCGCTCAAGAGGAAAGTATACGACAGTTGCATCTTACCTGTACTTACCTATGGGGCTGAAAACTGGAAGCTAACAAAAAGGTTCCTACTTAAGCTGAGGACAACGCAGAGGGCTGTGGAAAGAAAACTGGTAGGGATAACATTAAGAGATAGGAAACGTGCAGAGTAGGTCAGAGAAATAACTCTAGTCACTGACATTCTAATGGAAATCAAGATGAAGAAATGGGCATAGACAGGACACGTAGCGCGAAAAAAGAATAACCGATTGTCGCTTAGGGTAACAAACTGGATTCCAAAGGAAGGAAAGCGTAGCAGGGGGCGACAGAAAATTAGCTGGGCGGATGAGGTTAAGAAGTTCGCAGAGGTCGTGTGGATGCAGCTCGCACAGGACAAGATTAATTGGAGGAATATAAGAGAGGCCTTCGCCCTGCAGTGGGTATAGTCAGACTGAGAATGATGATGATGATCATCACGAAAGAATGTAAAAGTAATAAAAAAATCTGAAGTTCTTAAATTTACGCGGCAATGCTACCACCGAAGTGTGCCGTTAATGGTGCTGTTTCATGAGCTAAAGCTTGATATCTATATTGTAACGAGTACAAGGCAGCGAAAACTGATCGGAACAGTTCCACGCGCTACACCCAGTTTCGTCCTCTTTGTCCTCTTTTCAGAGAGGCACGCGGCATTACCCCCCCTTTTCGAA
This sequence comes from Amblyomma maculatum, assembly GCF_055883805.1. NCBI lineage: Eukaryota > Metazoa > Arthropoda > Arachnida > Ixodida > Ixodidae > Amblyomma > Amblyomma maculatum. The sequence continues at coordinate 61,135,882 of NC_139349.1, read as the reverse complement.
AACGGCGACTCGACGCTGGGAGCGTCCTCAGATTATGCACACAGGAGAAGGAGGCAACACAAAGCTGCACACGCGCAAAAGATCACTGCCTCTCATAATACGGTTTCATCCGCACTACATGAACAGTTTCAGCACTTGAGCGCCGCCGTGTTGAAGGTCGTTGGCTCCGAGCAACAACTTCGTAAGCCACGTTGCTAAGACGCCGAATGACCTCGTATGGCCCAAAGCAACGGCGAAGTAGTTTCTCGGAGAGTCCTCGACGGCGCACTGGTGTCCACACCCATACAAGATCGCCAGGTTGGTAGTGAACGTCTCGGTGTCGGAGGTTGTACCGACTGGCATCGCGATGTTGTTGTTGAATACGGCATTGTGCGAGCTGGCGCGCTTCTTCGGCCCGCTGTATAAATATGTCGACGTCTGCATAGGCGTTGGTGACATCGTCGCCATGACTTATGGGAAGCATAGCGTCCAACATTGTGGTGACGGGACGAGCGTAGACTAGCTGGAATGGCGCAAGACGCGTCGTCTCCTGTTCAGCCGTATTGTATGCAAAAGTTGCATACGGAAGGACTTCATCCCACGTGCGATGCTCAACGTCGACGTACATGGAAATCATGTCTGCAAGCATTCTATTGAGGCGTTCAGTCAGTCCGTTTGTTTGCGGATCGTAAGCAGTAGTCCTACGATGACTTGTGCAGGTATGACTGAATAGATACTGCATTTGTTCAGCCATAAAGGCTGTACCGCGGTTAGTGATAATAACCGATGGGGCACCGTGGCGCAGTACGATGGTCTTTAGAAAAAACTGGGCTACTTCGGCAGCAGTTGCACGGGAAAGTGCCTGTGTCTCGGCGTATCGCGTTAAGTAGTCCGTCGCCCCTACTATCCATCTGTGCCCTGATGCTGACGTTGGGAAAGGGCGCAGAAGATCCATACCCACTTGCTGAAAAGGGGCTGTTGGCGGAGGTATCGGCTGAAGGAGCCCTGCAGGCTTCAGCGGAGATGTCTTTCGCCGCTGGCAATCTCGGCATGTTCTCACGTAGTGCCGGACTGAAGGCAGCAACTTAGGCCAATAGTGCTTTTGTCGAATGCGTGCTAATGTTCACGTGACTCCTAAATGACCAGCCGAAGGCTCATCGTGGCATGCGTGCAAGATTTCTGGCCTTAGGTCGGACGGCACAACGAGAAGAAAGGTTTCCTTGTTGTGCTGAAAGTTTCTCTTATATAGGACGCGATTGCGAATGCTGTAGGAGGATAAGCCCCGTGCGAAAGCACGTGGGACAGCTACATCAAGGCCTTCGAGATGCTCAATAAGCGGGCGTAAACCGGGGTCAGCCCGTTGACGCTGGGCCATGTCGGTGGTCGTGACGACAGCAAGAAACGGGAAGTCATCGTCTTCTCGGTTGGGAGGGGCAGCATCAACTGGCGCACGAGACAAGCAATCGGCGTCGCTGTGCTTAGGGCGCTCTTGTATACAACCTTAATGTCGTATTCTTGGAGACGGAGGCTCCACCTTGCAAGCTGTGCAGAGGGGTCTTTGAGGTTGGCTAGCCAGCATAACGAATGGTGGTCGCTCACAGCCCTAAAAGTTCGGCCGTAAATATAGGGTCGGAACTTAGTTATTACCCAAACTACCGCGAGACATTCCTTTTCCGTGGTTGAGTAGTTTGTCTCTGCTTTTGAAAGAGAGCGACTTGCGTAAGCGATAACTTTCTCAGTGCCATTTTGCCACTGAATCAGAACGGCACCGAGTCCAAAATTACTAGCATCGGTATGGATATCCGTAGCGGCGTTTTCGTAAAAATGGGCAAGTATCGGGGCGGCCTGCAGTCGCCGGCGCAACTCGTTGAAAGCATCCTCTTGATCATCTTGCCACGCAAAAGGAACGTTGTCTCGGGTAAGACGCGTAAGAGGCTCGGCAATCACTGAAAAATTCTCTACGAAACGCCTGTAATAGGAACAAAGCCCCGAAAACCTTCTAACGGACTTTTTGTCGATTCGGCGCGGAAAATTTTTCATAACAGCAGTCTCTTCGGGATCTGGTTTCACGCCCTCAGAACTAATAACATGGCCAAGAAAGCGGAGCTCCTGGAATCCGAAATGGCATTTCTGTGGTTTTATCGTCAGTTGGGCTGAACGCAGTGCCTGTAGTACCATTCCCAGTCGGTCCAGGTGCTCCTCAAAACTAGCCGCGAAAATGACGACATCGTCGAGATACACTAAGCACGTTTGCCACTTCAGTCTAGAGAGAAAGGTGTCCATCATTCGCTGGAAGGTAGCTGGTGCAGAACAGAGACCGAAAGGAAGCACTTTAAATTCATAAAGTCCGTTGGGGGTGACGAACGCCGTTTTCTCTCTGTCCCTTTCGTCCACTTCTATCTGCCAGTAGCCATTCTTGAGGTCAAGCGACGAGAAATATTTGGCATTGCGTAACCGGTCCAATGCGTCGTCGATACGTGGGAGCGGGTATACGTCCCGTTTCGTTACCTGATTTAACTTACGATAATCGACGCAAAAACGCAAGGTGTTGTCTTTTTTCTTCACCAACACTACAGGCGAAGCCCAAGGGACTGGTAGACGGCTGTACCACGTCATCGGTAAGCATTTCCTGCACCTGTCTTCGAATAGCCTCTCGTTCTGTTGGCGACACTCGGTATGGGTGTTGGGAAATCGGCTTGGTCTCCGCGTCAACCATAATGCGGTGTTTGGCTACTGGGGTACGCCCAACTTTCGAAGACGTTGCAAAGCATCCAGCAAATTCCTGAAGGAGGTCTAGGAGTCGCCGCCGCTCAACCACCGACAGATTGGCATTAATGTCCACACTTGATAGAATGTCGGGTGCATTACATCTGGCTGGCGAAGGCGGCGCCAGAGTACAGATGTTCCCTGGCTCAATAAAGTCGGCAACATACGCGATGGCCGTTCCTTTCGCAATGTGCTGAAACTCGGTCCCGAAATTCATAATCCAGAGCTTCGCACAACCGTCCCGTAAGCGAACAAGTCCTCTTGCAGCGCAGATCCCTTTCTCAAGAAGCAAGCCCACGTTCGTCTCTGCCAGTACGTCTCGGTCGCATGGTGAGTCGCTTTCTATCAAGACCATAATGCTGCACCGTGGCGGGACAGTAACGTCAGCAGCTGTAATACGTAAGGCGAACGTTGATGAACCGTCGACGCTAGATCTCGCAAAGGCTTGGCTCGGCGAAAATGTCACTCGTGATTCTTGCAAATTAATTATCGCACCATTAGCCTGTAAGAAGTCCAAGCTAAGTATGACGTCTCGCGAACAGTGGGTAAGTACAACGAAGTCGCAAACATAAACAAATCCGTCAATTGCAACTCTCGCAACGCATCTTCCAATATAGAGTTTTCATGCACATTCATCTTTCCGTATGTTCCGCAGGAACTTCCTATTTTGGCTGTCGTACATGGCGCTTATGCACAGAAAGGCTATCTTCAATGATGTGGTTATCGCATTTTCTACTTTAATGCATTTGTTTAGCGCGAAGAAAGTATCGTGTAGGCGTCTGCTTCTGAAGCTGTTCAGTAGTTACCTCCTGTTATTATTACTTTCTATTACTTTCTATCTTTTACTATATGTTTATCCACTTGTTGTATAACCCCCCCCCCCCTCCTCCCCCCCGTACGTTACTCATATTTTTATGATCACTCTACATGATTTTATGTTCGCCCTCATTTACACATTAAATTTACTCTACTGTGTCGCCAACTGTCTGGTTTATATTTTCTTGTTGTGACTTTTTCCAAAGTCTAACAGTGTTTGCTTGCCTCTTGCACCAAGTTCATTATTTAGGAAGAGGAGCACTGCGTTTCTAGCAGATGTGTCAGCTCTAAGCTCCTTTCTTTTATGTTTTCTGGTGCTGCCAGCTATTCCGAGAGATTACTATATCAGCGGCCTGGAACAATTCCTCTATAACAAATGTGATCTTTTTTATGGCTTAGTCCCACTCTGGACGTTTTCTTTCAGCCTATTTAATCTCTCCGTGCTATCATTCATTACTTTACGAAAGCTACTATTACTGCTTTGGTCTAAGGCAGGTCGCATGCGTGCAGTCAATTGAATAATTGTGCTTTAATGAGTAGCTAAAGAAGCTGTGAGAATTTCCTCCCTCTTTTCACCAAAGTGTCTGCGCACAACTCAGCACAATGAAATATCAGGGGACAAACTAATACAGGTTTGAATATATGCAACACAATCTACTAGTAGGCGCTAATAGCACTAAACAAAAAATGCCGACCATACATGTATGCTCCACCCGACCTCTGTCGTTCTTCGTCGCTACAAAATAGCAGAAGGAGAGAGAGCTCTCTTGGATCAGAAAAACACCGTGCAGAAACTTTAACTACAAGAGAAGGCGAGTAATTATTTCATGCTTGCTCATTTCACCGCTGCACTGGCCTCTTGTTCGGGCACCTTAGGGAGCTCTCCCTAATGACCCTTAGCGTTCGTGGTGAAAACCGCAGGCTTTGTGCGGGTAATGAAAGGGAACATGCTGTCACGGCTGCCTGGGACATGCGTAGTACGGGACTATTGTTTAGGCAGTGACGACCCATCGGTGGAGTAACAGCAGCAGCAGCAACACCACATTGCAGAAAATTGGGAACCGTCATTTTGACATTTTGCACTTTGAACACAGCCGGGATTTTTTCCCTCGCCTTGAAAATTTCAAGAAGCGATCACTTTCACGCTCTCAAGCACCTGCTCGAGTGCCATTTTGTCGCGATGCTTTCCTTTCTACTGACATTGAAGAGCTAGAAAGTTAATAGGCAGGGCTGAATTTCTTGATTTCTCACTTATGCATTGCAGTTTAGAGCATCAAGCTGTGGAGAACTTTGTAAGCGGTGACGAAATTTGCACAATCATGACATATCGTACTATTTCATCACAAATAATCTCCTAAAATAAATAATCCAGCAGCTGCAGCCGTAGCCTCTTTTTTTGTGCCCCTATCTATACCCCGCCATCTTGACCCCACCGCTTTTCTGAGCGGATCGATGTAGTGTCTTGAGTGCCCTAACCAACTTTTGAGCAAGGTCCAAGGCAATTCTTACCCAAGCTCAATAAGTGTTATAAACACTCAAATTTGTCCACGGTTAATCCGTTATTGGGCTGGTTCATAATATGCCCTAAAAATTTCCAGTGTAGTATATGCTTTTCTGTTCTAATCCTGCAGCGTAATCCCAAAAATTGAGCCTTGCATGGTCCACTGAGATACCAACCTATTCCTTTACTGAGTCTGGAGGAGGCTTTAATAGGCACTCTGAGGTTTGCCTGAGCTAAGCAGAAGGTTCGCACCAACAGCTGCCGTATTTGTCAAGCGGGGCTAGTAGCGCTTTGGCGTTAAAATTGTTGGCACCTAAGTGATGCACTATCAACAAAGATGTTCTTTCTCGGTCACAAGAGTGAAAAAATAGAGTGCCTTCCATATTTTGTTCTCCAAGGGCTGTCCATGAGACTGACGCTGACACTTGCTACGGAGTGGAGGGCACTACTAATGTTGTAGTCCTGATTCCTAATCGGGACTCATGCACTGCACTTCTGTATGAAATGAAGGTTCTATATGTAATAGTTTGGGGACATAAACATCGCCAAGGATTGCAGTTTTGTGCAGGGCTTAGCATACGTCTTTCTGTAAAAGGAAGTATAAAATATATCTGCAGTGACTTGGGTCTTTTCAGCGATTATTTACGGTATGGTAGGGCTTTGTATGCACTTTCACAATCGATGAAGAAAGTTCTGCATGTATTAAGGATTCTTTGGAATGCGCGTGAAAAGAGGTGCAGGGGCGCAATAGCGTCCCTGTCTGATTTATTCTGTATGTAAGTAGTGATAGCGTCGGAGCGCTTTTAGAGCGCAGCTCCTTGAAGCCCGTTCCTGTATTTCATTTTCTGTTTGTTTTCTTTTTCGTATAAAGCGCTGGGCCAAGATGGGCTGCACCCTCACACTGCAAGTGAAAAAACGTCGCTTTAGAACTCTGACGCTACAATAACGCGCATCGCGTTCGGTTTACTCGAGGGAAATACTTGTCCCAAAAACTAATTCGTTGCGCTGCAGTGTCAGCTTCAAAGCCCACATGATGCAGCTTGCAATTGAAGTTTAGGTCGTCCGGTTCGTCTAGTTGCGGTCGCAGCCTTGCCATTTGGAGACTTTACTTATTGAAGATCATTCGCTTTTATTGTCGGGTATGTTTGGCTGCCATCGTCTTGCCCTTTTATCCAAACAAATCAGGGTGTGCAAATATTTAAGATGACTTAGCAGGGTAGGAGTGTAGGCCAGTTGGTGAGACATAAGAAAACTAAAACCGCAGCAGGCACAGGACGGAGGGCGGAGACCATTGTTGTCTCCACCCTCCGTCCTGTGCCTATTGTGGTCTCCGCCCTCCGTCCTGTGCCTGCTGCGATTTTCATTTCCTTATCAAAGATGCTTTGCTTCTCTTCCCGACTGCCTATTGGTTTGTTATTACAGCTCACATAAATTCATTAAATCTTTAATCTGCGAGTGCTCGAGTTTGCAGCGTAGACAAAAAAGTAGAGTAAAAAACAACAGGCAAAAGCAAGTTCGAGGGAGTCGCAGGTCAGCTCAGAAAGACGCCAGGACGATGCAGCAGATGGCTTCTATTTCTGTCGCAGTGAAGTAATGCTTTAGCTTTTTGAATTGCCCACCACCATATGAATTGCTGTCCATCCGTTTCGCCTTCATCAAAATTCAATGTATACGGCCGCGATAGAAACTATCAGCACCAGTGCCGAGCCACAAAGCAACAGTTCTCGGCTCGCCGTTATAGCATCCCGCTGGATCTGTTAGGAGTCCGCCTAATATATAAAAACTAAAAATCCTAACTTGATATCTCAATCTGTCTACAAGTAATACAGTTCGTGTATTTGCGACAAAATCGATTTCGGTTGGAGAGCTGGCCACTGAAGCGTAGGTCTCAACCGTAAACTTAGTACTTCTTATGGTCCAGATACGTCCGCAATGTACGCGAAAATTGTTGTCGCACGAACTTTTTCCACTGCTGCGCAAATGTTGCAAATGTAATAAATATCAGAAACAAAGCGGAAATGCCTAAACCAAGACTATGAAAAGACGCAAGAAACGACGCAAAAGGATAAAAAAAAAATACCTTAAAAGTGTGCGGCAATCTTGGCAACAGAACGCCAAAGAAAGCCACGATTCTGTATTGAGCACTAACTAAGCAGGAAGTTGATATTTTCGAGACCTACAATCCGGCTCTATGAAGCGCTGTCAACACGGGGCTGTCTAAGGCAAGTTTCTGTGCGTGCATTCGTGCGTGCGTGCGTGCGTGCGTGTGTGTGTGTGTGTGTGTGTGTGTGTGTGTGTGTGTGTGTGTGTGTGTGTGTGTGTGTGTGTGTGTGTGTGTGTGTGTGTGTGTGTGTGTGTGTGTGTGTGTGTGTGTGTGTGTGTGTGTGTGTGTGTGTGTGTGTGTGTGTGCGTGTGTGTGTGTGTGTGTGTGTGTGTGTGCGTGCGTGCGTGCGTGCGTGTGTGATTGAACGAAGAAAGAAAGAACCGCACGCTCTGACCTTGCTAGGATTCGAATGCACTAAGATGGAAAAACTAGCAAGACCGGAGGCGCCTGCATATGAGTGATAACGATTATCAGTGTACGAGTAGTGAAGTTTTTGCGCCCCGGCAGGTAGCAGTCACAACGTCTGCATTGTCTCGTCTCGAATCTCTGTTAATTTTATCCCATATGCAAGCATTGCTTACCGGAGATCTCTGGAGCCCAGTTGATTGTGAAATTGGATTGTTAATTGGAGTACACTGATGTGAAGTCAGTGTCCTCTCTCGTAATCCTCTCGAAATTGAACGTCTTCAGTTGCTTGAACATCGTCCTAATTTTACACATGAAGACGATTCCAATAGATTAGCGATTATCTGGTGCAAATTCAATAAAATAATACTGGACAGTTTTCAAATGTAGGCCTAAAATAGAGGCATTACTGAACGAACTGAATAGAACTTTTTCGTTAGAGCTTGCAATTGCACCCTTTGCGCTTTCCAAATGATAAGCAGCCCACGTTTAAATATGCGATGCATTTTTTTAATTATGCTTTATTTCGTTCTCGCGCCGGTTACTCAATATGCATTATTAGAATACTGTTACCGGTCTCCCTCTACTATGATTTTCAGGTAGCATTTTATGATTCTACATATGCTTTTCTACGGTGCTCATGAAATATTATATAATCTCAGTTATGTTGCGAAACATTTATGCGTAATTTTGTACGAAACCGTAAGTTATTGAAATCATTCACTACGCTGAAGCGCAAAAAAAAAAAAAAATCAAAGTTCAAAATTAGTCTGCTTCGAACACTTCTTTCTTTCTTGGGAGGGGGGAGGCGATATGAATTCAAAAAATAGTATTCGTGGCGTTAGTAAGCAAGACGATGGAACTAAATCATGGAAAAGACGGAGGCTTTTTGCAAGATTAAGAAAAAGTGAATGTATTGAAAAACACTAAAGAAGTGCCTCAATTTCTTAGTCAAAGCGCATCAGAATTCTGAGTAACACAAAGTATACGCAGCTGAAAAGCCACAGCACAAACATTTTAGGACGCAAAAAAAGAAAAAAAAAATGTGGTCTCAGCGACGCTCCCATATGTCGAAACATGAGAATAATCAACGCTGAGCTTGCGTAGCCAAGCCGATGCGCTACAGACTAAGAAAATAAGAAAGTCTTATATCAAAACATGCCCGGCGCAGAAACACCAAGAAAATTAAAAAGAAATCATCGAACGTCTGAAGAGAGGAATCAGACAGGCATGGGGAGGTGATGGACAAAAAATATCAAGATGGAAAAGCATTGCGTATATATAGATATATCCCTTTATTTAGGAAAGGCCATATAGGGAAGAGAAAAAAGGTGGCACGTGCGCTCTAATTCTCCATGAACAAAGATCAAAGACAGTAAAACGCGGGCTCTGCTTAAAGTTTGGCTGATGAATGCATTTTACGTATCGTGCGTGTTTTTCGAAAGAGAAAAAAATGTAAAATTATGGAGTAGACAGGTTCCGCTATTCTGGTTATGCGGTACACATAAACTTTTAATTAGTTATTTGCATACGGGACGTAGCGTTTCATCGTGACATTTTCACCTCTAAAAAACGATTTTTGATGATTTGATGGAAGCAGAGGTTCAAAGGCAACGTCCTGGTAATCTTTAAATCGCCCCTGTCGAGTGCATGTCATAAAACGTTGTCTCCGTCAGTCTTTCACATGCGCAAAGTCCGCGGTTGAGGTTATTTCTTTGAGAAAAGAAGAGATTCTATCATTGCGGAAAAGCACGTGGCAGCTCAGTAGTGGATCTACGGTATGTGCGGCGATTTTGTACATACAATTTAGGACGTAAGCAATGTTAATAATGAGTCCAGAAAGACGTTATGAACAAACAAGTGTTCATAAAGCGACTCTAGGGTGCTTTTTATAGTTCTGTCTTCGGGCTGGAACCTGCACCGACAACGAGACGTACATGAATAATACAATTTAAAAATATTGAAAGCAAGCTCGCCAGTACTTTGTCTGTAGTGTTTAGACACGTGGATGCCCTTAGGGCGGTCTATTACTGTCGCCACGTGCCGAGCGATTGCAAGATGGGCTGAGAAAGCACAAGGAGAAGGTTTAGACTAAAACGAGTTTGCGGAAAATTCGATTTCGTTTGACCCTGTGAACAAACTTTCCAGAGATTGAGGAGCAGTCACTTCAATAGCTTCTTTTTAAGTCGGGACTCTATGTAGTCACAAGTCGCTACCCTTGAGTCCTTTAACTGTTTGCTATAAGTGACACGACGGACGCAAGGACGTAGTTTGATCTTTAGTGCGAGTTTGTAATGCGGTCCCTGTTTTTCTGCGATTGGTTTTCGTGTCCAAAGGTCATGGGACAGAATGTCAGACCAGACTGCCCGATTTCGATTGAATCTTTGTGAAATGCGAGAATGACATGTTTTGGGAAGAAGCGAACAATGTCTCGGGACCAAATCCCCAGACAAACTCACCAGGCGCCTAATATTCTATATCAGAAGCCAACATCCATTTTCAATTTTAGATGCGTTTAAAATTATGAAATTGGTCAATCCTGATAAATGATGCAGGCACGGTCTGGTCACATTCCTAGGAAGCGACCAGACTGCTGTTTCGTTTCCAGCTGGAAGCGGTGCTTGCATCTTGTAGCAGCTAGCCAACGGTGAGCTGGTGCATCCATGAATTTTCACACTATTCGCTGTGCGGGTTTAATGTATAGGATGCACCTGAATTAAGTATGGTGGAGCTAGCTACCATACAGGTTCGCCTTACTTGAGTAAGCGGCTCTGTTTTTTTTTTTTTTTTGCTTTTTTGTTGTTGTGTTTTTTAGAACAGCAGCGACCTACTCGGGCTATAAAATGTTGGGATATCTAAAATAACATTACTACGGTCAACGACCAACTCCAGCAAAAGTTTGCTTTCTTAAAGGGAGCATTTTTTGATAGCACGTCAAGACAAAATGTTGGGATATCTAAAATAACATTACTACGGTCAACGACCAACTCCAGCAAAAGTTTGCTTTCCTAAAGGGAGCGCGTGATATTCAGGTATTTTGAACAACGCGAACGCCGGTGTAAGGAATTTACAGCTGTGTGAACGAATGCCAAAAAGACAAAATACCAAAACAAACTATGGAATTCCTAATTGAAGTGAGGGTTTCAAAAATCCCTCGCAAAAATAATTGCTTTTCTAATCAAAACAGGAAAGGGTTGGTCAGTAGGTATAGCCAAAAATGACGTTGAACAGGGCTTACTCGGACCCTCATACGAAGTTGTTGTGGCACTTCGGCGTTTCCTGCTACTTTTAGAATTCCTATCGAGTTGATGCGCGTGATATTCAGGTATTTTGAACAACGCGAACGCCGGTGTAAGGAATTTACAGCTGTGTGAACGAATGCCATCAACGATCACGAACTATAATTTGTTTACTGTATTTTGTCTGCAATTATAAAGTGTATGCAACGCTCCCATTCTTGCAAACCGTGCTTATTCGTTCCGTCCACGTCTGCACAGCGTTTCCAAGTAGTAATCGGGGTGGAAATTATGAAAATTTACATTTGTAACGTACCTATGACCGGAAAGCCACGTTTAAGCCACCAGATTTTATTGCATGCTGTCTGAAGCCTGTTAATCGAAAACAGGCCTAGCTTGAGGACAGCTCTCGAGTGGCCGCTCTTGCATCATATCCGGCAAGTGTCCCACCACCGCCACATGCCGTCAGGCGCACGCGTCTTCTGCTACTAACTTTAAAGCCGTGTAACGGCGAAACTACTTTCCTATCGAACATCAAACCTCGGTGCGATAAAATGTAGGACTCTATGATCCCAATAACGGGCGCTGTAGCAAAATTAAAATTCCATTACTTAAGCCTTTAAGAATATGTCCCGTTATGCAAATGAAAGCATTATTATGTTTGGTGGCGCTATGTTGCGAAGCCTAATTTGCTGGGCGAAAGCTCGATTAAGAATGGTCAGATAAGGTTTGCTGTAGTTTAGCTCCTACAAAGCTGCCTGCGAACCTCAAGGACACCGTAACAGGGTCTAGAAGACACTTCGGTGTCGAACGCATTTTGAAAGGGCAGGTCTCAGGAGGCTGGCCAGATGGGTAGTGGGGGCGCTGCAGGGAAAGGAAGGCAAGAGACTGGAAGGCTGTGTGGTATTGTATGAGGCGGTATAGGAGATATATGCCGATACGAATAAAATTTGTGGGTATGTGATCAAGGAGACACAGCAGTCGTGCAAAATAGAATGATTGAGTCAGCAGAAGAATAGGAACAAGCGACCGCCGCCGGCATATTCGATTTTAAAATTTAACGAAAGAATTAGTAGCGTACAAGCGTGAGGAGCTAAACCACCTTCCTGTGCATGGCGATACGTGCCACGCGTTGCGTTATAACCACTGCTGCACGCTGAATTGCTTTTTTCATATGTGGGTTTTATTTCATGGGGTTATATACAATGGAGGCTGTATATAAAATTACTCAAAAATCGCTCAGTTCACTATAAGAGTTTAACAGAAAACAGAACATCACAAAAAGAGGCGCAACGTTAAGCACCCATATCAACAGTAAAAACCAGTCCTTTGTTACGCCATTTTCCTCATAAATATATGTTAGTTTGGAGTAGTGTTTCTCAAACGAGGGTGCGCGAAGAGATTTGTGGGTTCCGCAAAAGCCACACCGACAAAAATGGCGGCCGGATAGCTCTTGCTTGGCTAAAAACAGTTATGTAGTATTAAAAACGTGAAGCTTCAGAGCGAAAGAAACGTGAAAGTAGTGCGGAAACAGAAAGCGGGCGAGAGAGATGGAGTGAGATAGCGTAGATAGCATTTCTTGATGCCGGAACCGATGAAACTCTAGCTCTGGGTGCACTGTAGGACGGGGCTGCAATGTAAATCATCTTGGGCGTCTGACAAACAAGCGACGCGGTGCGGGGGACGTCGAATCCCTTCTAGCGGCCGGAATATCAACGTCAACGCATCGTCTCTTCCTCACTTCTTCGGCGCGCTGGCTTACCGAGTGCGCTTTTTATGGATACCAGTTTAGCATTAAATCAATCCATCCCAATTCCGCAACCAGATCCCGCAACTGCGCCAGGTAGTAGTGTGCACAAGATCGATCACCCTTTCCCCCCTCCCGCAGTCTCAAGAGGTTCCCAACCACTATCAGCCAACAAAGGGTCCCCAACACATCCAAGGCTGCTAACCACTGGTTTGACTGGTTCAGGCTGTTATATACGGCTAAAACAATTTGTTGGTGAAACACCCTTGTTCGACAGTTATGCGTCAAAATCAATAAAACTTTCTCACATTCCTCCGTCTGTAGCGTAACTGGCGCTGTTTCGTACGTTGTGTCTTTTTCTCAAGTGTAGATATTGCGGTTGCAGTCAGCCGACTGCCCTCATTAGCGCGCTGAATGGTTTTGCTGACTATCAGGAGTTGGCATTAATGTCCCGCATCTTGATTACGCATCGGTGTTTTATTCACACATCTCATAATATCATAGTTTAACAGTGTTGTCTAATTTATCATGGTCTTAAAGCGCATGCAATTTTTCCTACATAGAGATGTCTGGCGCTAAAATGCATATCATATTCGCCACAACTTTACATACGCCCAACTAAGCAGCGATGTCATGATGTACTTTCGTCTAAGCATTTTACAGATGTAAACACTCAAGGAAGTGTTGAATGAATGACAGCATTCATTCAGTTCAGTTCAGTTCAGGCGTTCAGTCGTGTCCGACTCTTCGTGACCCTATGGACCATGTCACGCCACGCTTTCCGGTCTCTCACTATCTTCTTAACATCACATAGCTTCATCTGCAATGCCTCGAGAATGCCATCTAACCATCGCGTTCGCTGCCTACCCCTTCTCCGGCGACCCTCAACCTTTCCCAACATCAAATGTTTCTCCAGCGACTCCTCTCTTCTCATCAGATGACCAAAGTAGCTGAGCTTTAACTACAGCATTCATTAGACCATCGCAATCCGTCTATCAAAGATCTTTCATTTGAAAGCCACCGGCAGCCAAAAAGAGAAAAAGAAGGGGGCAAGGGGGTTAAGCACTTATATTGAAAAATGAGCTTGGTGCAAGAGAGTCGGCTGGTGCAACACAATTCATTTGCACAATTCATTTGCCAAATTTCTGAGAGGAATAATGATTAGTGTTTACTGTAGGTGTGATTTATGATACTCGTAAACAAATGCTCTGCGGAAGGCAAACGAGCCAATTTGATTCTGACTCGAAGTGTAGATATAACAGAAACATACGGGATCAGTATGAGTTGCCTAAAGCAGGCAGCTCACTGAAGAAAATCATTTGCGCGAAAGGGGGTTAAACAGGTTGAGCAAAAAAAGATGCTGTGATGAAAAGAGAGCGTGGTGCTTTTCCTGGAAGGAAATCGTCCCGGGGCGTCCAATATATCAGCCCCGATACAGAAAGCTGCTGCAGCGCTGCCAGTAGGCGTTGACGCTCTCAGGGGTTACTACAGGCGCTAACGTGACGCTTTTTGTGTGGATAAACATTTGCCGGCTCTAAGATGAACCCAGTGGAATGAACTTGCTGGGAGGAGCCTCAAAAAAGACGCCCTCATCTGCATTGCAGAACAGATTGAGCGATTGCCAACAGCCGGCCTAGCATCTTCGTTTTGTGCAAGTCTTCTTGCAGAGTTGGTGGCATCAGCTAAGTTTACAGAAATCGTTTCATCGCCTCAGCCATAGGATTCCTGTGTACATGTGCGTGTTTGCTTACAATGGAAATACCATTACACATCGGGAGAAATACTGTTTCTCAGTGGTTTCAGGGCTTGTGTTTCCTGCTTTCGTCTCTGCAGGCTTAAGTTTTCTTGTTTTTCTTTATTCAAGCATATATTTAAAGGCATTCATTTGTCTCATACGCTAACCTACTTGTGAGAAGCTTCAGTAATCTGGAAGGCAAACAAGAACGGTGTCTATCCCTGTCATTATCATAGCTTAGCACATACACCGCAGATACGCGGTTTAATTTTCGATAAAAATACGAGTGCGGGACATATGGTGTAAAACGAACAATCGAAATCCCCAGTAATAAAGGCCTACAAAAGGCTGGTAATTATCACACCCTCAAACAGACATGTACATCTCGCACTTTTTTGCGCGCAGGTGGCTAAGCTACATCTTCTAATATAGTTTCGAAGTTAACGCAGCTGAGGCGCCAGCTAGTAGTCACTTTCAAACCACTATCCTCCACACTTCCGCATTCTTGATACAGTTATTTTTACTTTTGCAGAGTGTCGTTCTTCTCGGTGCCTTCCTTCTTGATGTCTTGGTGAGGCCTATACGTTGCCGAATTGCAATTTATATGACGTCGCAAGTCATTGGCGCATGGTCCGAAACTTTTCTATCTTTGTTAGCTCATGATCTCATAGCACGGGAGTAGTACATTTAGAGCAGGGGGCATCCGTCCACACATAACTTGAAGACATAGCATCATCACCGTCATCATTGTTATCACCATAACTATCATCGTAATAAGTCAGATTATGTAAACTCCAGGGCAAATGCGTCTCCAATGGCTCATATTAACCCAATCCTGTGCCAACAGCTGCCATCTAATTATAGGAAACTTTCTAATATCATCCTTCTGTCTATATTTTCATCGCATCTGCTACGCTTGTCTACCGTTTTGTAATCCTGTCAGCTACCCTTACCTGTTGTCGCCGAGCCTGCCTTTTAACTACATGTTGCCAATGCCCATTTCGTCCCTTTGATTTCGAATAGAATGTCATTATTCGCTCATGGTCTCTGGTCCACTCTGCTTGCTTCCTGTCCTTTAATGGTACACAGATGATCTTACAGTTGCCACTCGCTGTTTTAACTGCAATGAAAGTAAATCGAAATTGTTTCTTTACCTTGCAAGTTTCTCGCCTGCCACATCGGTGAGGCTCTGTATGACACAACTGGTATATAATCTTTCTTTGAGGGATACTTGTAGACGGCAATTTGTGATCTGACAATACTTGACTATTCCCCTCCCCTGTGTTCCTCTAGTAATTTCGCTTCTGTGGTAGAAATCGACGGTCACTACGGCTCTAAGAATATTTATACGTTTACCACCTCCGGCGCATAGCTTCGTAAACTGCTGTTGCCGTTCAAAGCGGTTGAATGCCATTTGAGTCTTCTGCAGAAAATGTTTTCGCCCACTGCTCGGTTTCGAGTGCCTAGGTCACTAAACATGCTTTGAAATTCATGCGCGGAAGTACGTAGCAAACCGATGACATCAGCGAAATTATATTTTAATCCGTACTCCGTACTCTTCCTAATACAAGCCCTCGAACACTTACTGCAAGCAAGCTATTGACACTCAAGAGCGAACGCCTGTTCCAGCCTAACAACTTTCCCAATTAGATTTTTACAGCATTCCTAGTGCAAGATTATCGCTGTGTGCCACTGAAATATATATATATATCTCTCTCGTTATATATATATATATATATATATATATATATATATATATATATATATATATATAATATAATGCTACACCGCTGCCCATCTTCTAGCGCCACCAAGTGGCCGAACGTCTTGGCGCGTGGCTGAGCGTCGTCCTCGTCTGTCTCGAGCTTCGCTTGATTAAAAAAGGGCAGCTCGGTTGTTCTGTTTGCTACGTGTGTTGGTGACATTTGGTGGAGGTGCTGGGTAAGATCCCATGTACGTTGCCCCCGAAGACGTCAGTGACGCTGCCCATCTTCGCTCCGACGCCACTCCCGTCCATAAAGCGAGCCGTCGCCTCCGAGGCCTACAACCCGAATTCGAACCACTGACCACACCGCTGCGAACCATGACATCTACGACGGGCAGCCAGACAAGTCAGCATTCCAGCAACACCCCACCGTACGTCCTTCTCGCACCTCGATCACCGCCATCATTCCACGGTGACCGGTTCGAGGATGTCGAAGACTGGTTGGCCACTTTTGACCGTGTGGCCGCATTCAACCAATGGGACGACGAGCGGAAGTTAATGAATGTGTACTTTGCGCTGCAAGACTCGGCCAAGACGTGGTTTGAGAACCACGAGACGTCCTTCGTCAACTGGGCCGTCTTTCGCCGTGAGTTGCTCACAACGTTCAGCTCGAGTACGCGCAAAGAAAACGCAGAGATAGCAATCCGTTCGAGGTCTCAGCAGTCAAATGAGAGCGTGGCCATGTTTGTCGAGGACATGATGCGACTTTTCAATCGGGCCGACACTACCATGCCCGAGGCAACGAAAGTACGGCACCTCATGCGCGGGGTGAAGGAACAGTTGTTCGCTGGCCTCATTCGTGACCCTCCAAGAACTGTCGCAGATTTCGCGAGAGAAGCTACGAGCATGGAACGTTCACTGCAGGAACGCTGTACCCAATACGGCCGTCAGGCAAGCGTAGCGGCCACACCCTACTGCGCGTCTGTGCCAGCAGCTAGGGACGAGGCATTGCGGGAGCTTGTGAGGAGCATCGTTCGCGAAGAACTGCAGAACCTCCACTTGAATGCACCACCTGCAGTGAATTATTCTACCGGAGACGTCATTCGTGATGAAATCCGGCGAGCGGTGCAGCCACCACCAGCACCACAACCAGAGCCATGCATTATGACGTATAGTGATGTCCTACGTCGACCTGCCCCCGAGCCATATTCATTCCGCCCCGTTGCCGGACCACCGCCTCGCTACCTACGTCCCGTCGAGCAGCAACAAGATCTGCGCCCCGTCGAGCCGCAGCAAGACCAGCGTCCCGCCATCAGCAAGGCGCACTTGTGGCGCACACCCAACAGACGGCCGCTCTGTTATCACTGCGGCGAGCCTGGCCACATTCTACGGAATTGCCCATACCGGAGAATGGGCTTAAGAGGATTTCCACCGAACGCGCCTCGACCTCGCTATGGAGAAAGACCACAGGAGATTGAGGAATACCTCGCTGCTAACGAGATGCACCCGACGTCACCGCAACGGCAGCCGCGATCATCATCCCCGAGGCGTTTTGGGTCACCAAGTCGAAACTCCTCCTCTGGGCAATTCAGAGGTACGTCCCCTCACCGGGAAAACTAAACACGGCGACCTCCGGGGGTGAGGCCGCCGCTACGGCTCAGAATAAACAGCCTCCACCCGACGATTTGACGCGACGGCCCGAGCGGCGACAACCCAATCCGACGAACTCACCGACGTGCTGCCAACGCATTGTTTCCGGGGAAATTTTCGTAACCGCCGACAGTTGGGATGTGACCGCACTTGTGGATACTGGCGCCGATTTTTCCGTCATGAGCAGCCAGCTAGCAACGACACTCCGTAAGGTTCTGACGCCTTGGTCTGGGCCAATGATGCGCACTGCCGGTGGCCATGTCATGACGCCGATTGGCATGTGCACTTGCCGCATAGAGATCTGCGGTCTTACTTTCACTGGCACCTTTGCCGTATTAAAAGACTGCTGTAAAGATCTGATTCTAGGCATGGATTTTCTGCAAGAGTATGGTGCTGTTATAGACCTTCGGGAGCAGCTCACAGTATCGTTTTCAACCAAGCGAGCCGTTGATAGCAACACGGACTTCCGGAAAACAATGTTGCGCGTCTCTGACGACCACATAACAATCCCTCCGAGGGCGAGCAAGTTCGTCACAGTCAAATGTGATCACAGCACCGACACGCGTGGCATTGCCGAAGCTAACATGTCACTGCTTCTCACTCGACAAGTTTGTGTAGCGCGGGGCCTTGTCGAACTTGTCCGTGGGCAAGCCGAAGTGTTAGTGACAAACTTCACGTGTGAACCCCAACATTTGACGGCGAACACGACGGCCGCTTATTTTGAAGAACTTGGAGAATGGACAGGCCAGTACGCTTTATCCAACACGTCAGACCTCGACAATGCGACGTCTACAGCCATTCAGACCGATTTGAACCCACGCCTCTTGCCCAGTCAGAAAAGCTGCATAGAGAATCTTATCAATTCGTTCCGCGATTGTTTTGCATCAACCTCCAAGGTCCGACAGACGCCCCTAACGAAGCACCGAATTATAGTTGCCGACGACCAACGTCCACTATGCCAGCGTCCTTACCGGGTGTCTTCAAAAGAACGTGACGCCATCCGCCGCCAAGTAACAGAAATGCTCCAGGACGACGTTATCCAGCCGTCGACGAGCCCGTGGGCTTCGCCTGTTGTCCTTGTCGCGAAGAAGGATGGAACCTTGAGGTTCTGTGTTGATTATAGACGCCTCAACAACGTCACGAAAAAGGATGTGTACCCCCTGCCGCGCATAGACGACTCCCTCGATCGCCTTCGCCATGCCACTTACTTTTCGTCACTTGACCTCCGCAGCGGATATTGGCAAATAGAGGTTGACGAGCGAGACCGTGAGAAGACCGCTTTTATTACGCCGGACGGTTTGTATGAGTTTAAAGTGCTTCCGTTTGGCCTGTGCTCGGCCCCTGCCACATTTCAACGAATGATGGACACCGTACTCTCTGGCCTGAAGTGGCAGTCATGCCTCGTATATCTCGACGACGTTGTAATTTTCTCGGACAAGTTCGAAGAGCACCTGAAACGTTTGCGTGCTGTTTTCGAGGCCATCCGATCTGCTGGTCTCTCTCTGAAGCCCGAAAAATGCCACTTCGCTTTTAATGAGCTGAAATTTCTCGGCCACATTGTCAGCGCTCGAGGTGTTAGCCCAGACCCAGAAAAGACGGCCGCTGTCGCTTCATTCCCCAAACCAGAAGATAAACGAAGCTTGCGTCGATTTCTCGGCCTCTGCGCGTACTATCGTCGCTTTGTTCACAATTTCTCCAAGATCGCTGAGCCTCTGACCCGCCTGACAAAAGACGCTGAACCGTTCGTTTGGGGCCCCGACCAGGAACAAGCCTTCGCGGAACTCAAGTCCCGTCTCCAATGTACACCTATACTTGGCCACTTCGACGAAGAGGCTGACACGGAACTGCACACGGATGCCAGTAACATTGGCCTCGGTGCGGTCCTTGTTCAGTGGCAGGACGGTGCAGAACGCGTCATTGCTTACGCCAGTCGCACTTTGTCCCGTTCTGAAGTTAACTATTCAACTACGGAAAAGGAGTGCCTCGCTGTCGTGTGGGCAGTCATGAAATTTCGTCCGTACTTGTACGGTCGTCCGTTTCGTGTCGTGAGCGACCATCACTCACTGTGTTGGCTGGCAAACTTGAAAGATCCATCGGGTCGGCTTGCTCGATGGAGCCTTCGGTTGCAAGAATTTGACATTACTATCGTGCACAAGTCCGGCAAGAAACACAGTGATGCTGACTGTCTGTCCCGCGCCCCTACTCCCTGCCACACGGACGGCTGCGACGACGATACCGCTTTCCTCGGTGTTATCACGTCGTCCACGTTAGCCCGAAAGCAGCGGGCCGATTCTGAACTTTTGCCTCTCATCGAATACCTCGAGAGAACCGGGTCATCTCCTCCTCAGCTCTTCAGGCGCGGACTGTCGTCATTTTGCTTGCGCGATGGTGTGCTCTACAAGAAGAACTACGGTCCAACAGAAACTGTTTATCTGCTAGTAGTACCCACCACGCTTCATGACGAAGTTCTTCGTGCGTGCCACGACGACCTTTCTTCCGGCCATCTCGGTTTTTCTCGCACATTGGCACGGATACGCCGAAAGTACTAGTGGCCCAAGCTAGCTGCCATTGTGCACCGCTACGTCCGTACCTGCCGTGAGTGCCAGCGGCGGAAGACACCGCCCATTAAACCAGCTGGCCTCCTGCAGCCTATCGATCGCCCAAAATTCCCATTTCAACAGGTAGGCATGGACTTACTGGGCCCATTCCCAAAGTCCTCAATGGGTAACAGGTATATAGCGGTTGCCACTGACTATCTCAGCCGCTACTGTGAGACCAAGGCCATTCCCCGTGGTACCGCAGAGGAAGTTGCGCATTTCTTCATTCATAACATTGTACTCCGTCACGGCGCCCCAACAATCGTCTTAACTGACAGGGGAACCTCGTTTACGTCGGCACTCACGAGCGAGGTCCTTCGACTCAGTGGCACCACCCACCGAAAAACAACTGCCTATCATCCTCAAACTAATGGACTAACTGAGCGGCTTAACAAGACAATTGCCGACATGATTTCTATGTATGTAGACGACGATCATGGAAACTGGGACCGAATTCTGCCATACATCACGTTCGCATACAACACTGCGCTTCAGGAAACCACACGCTTCACTCCATTTCATTTGGTCCATGGACGCGAACCTTTCACTATGCTGGATGCCATGCTTCTTCCGGATTCTGTTCCCTCCACTGTCGTGGGGGCTGACCAATTTATTCGTGACGCAGAAGCCGCACGCCAACTTGCCCGACAGCGAATTCGGCACCAACAAGTACACGACGCCCAGCGCCACAACCTGCGACACCGAGAGGTGACTTACACACCCGGCGATCAAGTCTGGGTTTGGAGCCCAATACGGTTGCGAGGGCGCTCTGAAAAGCTTCTGCGCCGTTACTTTGGACCCTACGAGGTGCTCCGTCGCCTCAGCGCGGTGAACTACGAGGTGTTACCACAAGGCACTGTCCGCTCCTCTCGGCATCCGAAGTCTGAAATAGTTCACGTCGCCAGAATGAAGCCTTATTACAGTCGTTAAACAATTTTAGGGTCCAAATCAGAGCCAGAGACTCCCGTATAACTTGCCCCGCTTTTCTACTGTTCCCTTACGTTTGCGGCATCGGGTCGATGCCTCCTGGAAGGGGGGCAATGCCACACCGCTGCCCATCTTCTAGCGCCACCAAGTGGCCGAACGTCTTGGCGCGTGGCTGAGCGTCATCCTCGTCTGTCTCGAGCTTCGCTTGATTAAAAAAGGGCAGCTCGGTTGTTCTGTTTGCTACGTGTGTTGGTGACAATATATATATCGTTTTGTTTTATTCGGACATGTCTCAACGTATATGTCTTTGTTCCGCAATGCCTGTATTGCATGGCTTAAGGTTTCCACAAAGAAGTGACGGTTTCTGCACCTCCACGGAGGCTATATATTAGAACAAGCTGTATGAATCTCATTTCTTTGTTAGCAGCCCAATAGCATGGGTATAATATATTTCAGTGCCCTTACGAAATCGAAGTCTGCTGGCTTTATTCTAAGGTTGTCATGATTCAGTTAGCAATAACTTCAGTAAATAGCCTAAAAGTAATGGGCGGTAATCTGACCAGCCTGTAGTATTCGATTTGATTCTAGTCTGGCAGTAATTTTTTCTGTCGTTTTTTACCATTATACTTAATAAAATATCCACGACCGTGTTCAGCTGGCGGCTGTTAAAAGCCATGTTACTCTTCAGGATTTGGAAAGCTGGATTACCCTTGGCTGGTTTGCTCAATGAATTTCTGTCGCCGCGTGCTGCATCCGAAAACCCCGCTTGACCAAGCGGCGTCCTCTAGTAGCAGTGCTAAACAGAGGCTGATTGGTTTTTCTCGCGGGCTCCTGCGCTATGGGTCACAAGCTGAAACGCGCGGCTCAAGAAGCGTTGCTCTGAACGCAATTACCACTTGATATTTTCCGTCCCACCTGAGCGGCGATTTTCGCAGCTCTCGGGCGCCCCTAACAACACAGAATGAAAATCCCGTGACGCAAGCGCCCAGAAATTACGCGCAAGGATTGACGTCGCTAAGAGTGCACCATAAACGTAAACTTCACAAACAGCTTCTTACAGATATTTGACCGCCGTAGTGCTAACGTTATTCCTCTTTCAGTTTATTAAAACAAAATCACGGAGTTATTACAAACTCAGTGTACAGATCCTAGCTACAGCAGTGGGCTTAACTATAAGAGTGAAATAGCTTACTATCAGAAATTGCTCGGTTAACCTGCTAGTTAACAATTTTTGTTCGTTATTTGAGGTCCGCGAATTAAAACGTTTGCTTCATATGCTCAGAAACAGCTGTAACCTGAATAGTTCAGTATATGCAGGTAATTGGTCCAACATTCTTTTCTAACGCGAAATTAACATGCCAATGAAGATGTAGAGAAGCCATGTGGTTAGCTAGAATAGCAGCTTGGACATGTTGGGTATGCATTTTGAGGTAACAGCGCGGAATGTGGACGGGAGCACAAGATTAGAAAACGACGCAACGAGCGCTGTGTCGTCTTCTAATCTTGTGCTCCCGTCCACGTTCCGCGCTGTTACCTCAAGAAGCCATGTGGACCTCGGGAGAGTCACATTTGAACACGCGAGATATTTGTCTACGGGGATGGTTTGCTGCTCTAACCTAGTGGCCAGCAAAACTAATCTGCTTGCGCCGCCGAAGGATCGAAACTTGCAGCTATAATGGGCTTTAGTCCAAGTTAAAGACGGTTACTACAAAGCGACATAATGCGAAATTGCTGGGAGCGGAATGTATTGTTGGCGCACTAAGTGTTTTAAATGAGAAACTGAAGTAGGTAAAAAGCTATACGTCAGGAATAGACTTCAGTGAAAAAAAAAATTGCTGGTGGTTTAACTGTGATTAACCCTGTAGGGAAGTTACGCTCACTGCCAGGCTACGCTCATTGTCAGGCTTGGATTAGACACATTGTGAGACATGTTTTCATTTGGCATCATGTTTATTGTTAGCAACGTGTTCACTTGGTTTCATGTTTATATATTCCAACAAAAAAACGCAGGCGGTCGGTGAAGCAGTGTCTAGGTGTTACTTGGCATATGCTATTTTCGGACATAACGGGGTTTCGTTGAAGGAGAAGGCCTAAGCACTGACGTCACCTCACGTGACCTCGACAGTGGTCACGGGCCAAATGGTGGGCTACGTGACTAAGCCCCAAAGTCATATGGCGACCACCAGGTCACGTGACCTGGGGCACTTGTTGGCGTACGTGACTCTGACCCAGTGTCACAGAAACCGCTAGGTTTAACGCAAAAGTTTGACCTGTAAATATCTCTCCCGGCGGCAGGTCACGTCACCTTGACCTTGAGCTTGACAGCGGTAACGTTCACTTGCATTTTGTTTACAATACGGCGTGTGACGTACAAAAAAATCAAAGAAATGCGAGTTGGTAAGAGTCTATATGAGTTTACAGGAAACGAGAAGCGGAAGAAATAACCGCCGATGCCCCATAGTGGAGAAGTAGGTGGTTGCTACGTCATTAAAAGTTTAGCCGACAAAGTCCTGAATCAAGAATTCTCTGATTACCCTTTTTTCTTTACGCAGGAATCTACCGCCCCGTTCTCTTTCCTCCTCTTTTTGTGGTACAATGTCGTCCTCTTGTACGAGAAAGATATCTTTGTAAGGCACATGAATAGTTGATCGATGAGGACAAAGGTAAACAAGGTTAGTATTGTACAGGAGAAGAGAATATGAGAGAAGCAGCCGAAGGATTGAAGAGCAAAGTCGTTGTAAAGGAACATGCGGTGATAGAGTGCTGCTGTGCCCTTTAACGCCGGGAAACCCGATAAACGAGCGACTATAGCAGCCCGCCTTTGTTGAGAACGCTCTTCTGGGAGTTCTCTTCCCAGAACCTGCCATAGATGCTGTGCACTGTTCTCCGTTTCTGCCGGCAATAGGCGCATGGCATTGAGCGGAAAGAGCAGGAAGTGGGTGCTTGCTTGAGTCTGCTGTAGCGACGCTCTGTGGCGAAGAAGACAAAGCGATCGACACTACCACCTAGTGGCGAGCACTGTCGTATCAGGGTGTCAGCAGCGTTCAGAGAGTGGCAAAGACGGCGAACGAGACAATAGACGATGAAGTGGTCTTTTGTTGTCGCGGTTGTGCTCGTTTCCTTGTATTGACATCTCATCTGGTGTTGCTTCGGCAGCGACTCAAGATCTTTAACCTCATCTCCTGCCGCCTCTCCACCCCCCCCCCCCCCCCCCCCGCCCCCCATTGCCTTTCTGATTTTGCTTGATTCGGGTCGCGGAATTTCAAGTAGGCTCCAAACGGCACTCGATTCGATAACACCTCTGCACATCACTACTCGTTAGCAGTTCAGTGCAAGGAGACAAAAAAGCAAAGCGTGAAAGATAGTGTCAGGAGAATAAAGTAGTAGGAGTTTGGTGGCTGATACTATAAGCTGAAAGGCATCACAAATAATTAAAAGGAGGTCGATTGCGAGACAACATGGTAGAAAGGCCTCTGGTAGCACGAGTGATGAGACAAGCTTTATTAACCTCTCTCATGAATATGAGGTATTGAAAAAATAACACCCAAAACAGCAAACGAATATATACCAATCTGTGGTCAGGTGGTAGTGTTTTCCAAAACTGTGCGCTCTTGAAGATGTGTAAAACTCGGCCATCATAGAAGCGTCTTTGAAAAGAATGGCTTCAAATTTTTCATATCTAGGAAGGAAGTTTAGTGGTAGACATATTTGCTCTGAGATACATGATCACAAAGTAAGCGCGCTAAGTATAGTGACAGGGGGCAACACACGTGTGACAGCTACAACGCTGTCGACTCGGAGAGCAGTGCCTTATTATCGGCAATTGCTTATTCCTTTGTTTACTGATTCCAATTTCAAGCTAGTGTGCGAACGATTAATTATATTTGGAGCTCTTTATTTCTCTGAAGTTCAGTGCGGATTTTCACACCTATCTCTATTGCTATACATAAGAGATATTTTGAAGAATTTCATACTTTCTCGAGTTATCGTATTTCCTTTTCACTGAGGGTGTAATCACTGAAGTAGTGTCATTGATTGTGTTCATAAAGCTAATTATCCGCTCTTTGTTATCAGTCAAATAGTACAGAAACTGATTTCACTGTCCTTTAGCGGCATGTTAATCTTCTGTCAATATCCTTCGTACACGTTCTGCTGAAAATGTAGAAATTCACAGTATGAAGCACACCCTCTGGTTCAAGTAAATGCTTTGATTGGAGGCTAGACTTCAATATTATTGTTATAACCCCTCTCCCCTGCCACCCCCAACCTATACACACAAAAAAATCGCGTTCTTTTTCCAAGGGAATTATTTTTCTTTCCTTGCTACACGTCGAGAACATCAGCACGCCAGTCGTCTTTTACGTCAGTGTAACTGTCCCCAGCGATTACAGGCTTCGTCATGTACTCCCAATTTATTATTGAGCAACGGCAGAAGTTGCTATCGTTGTCTTTGGAAAATGCTGGTTTAAAGGGAAACATAGTAGTTAACCACAGCTTCCGTTTTCGCAGCATCCTCTTTAATTATACATTTGAGCTCAGCACTTCCTCGGTTTTTTCCAAAGCTGCTTCATTCCATATGCACCAAAACTGACCATCAGCCGCTAATTTGGGAAAGTCTGAAAAACAATAGTAAAAATTTATTTTGGTCTTGTTTTCCCCTACGCTAGCTATTTTCTCGCTAAGAACTGCCCGTACAAAAATGCTGGGCTCAAACATGCACAAATAATGAAGTGGCGAACATGAGCTCTCGAAAAAAAAAAAAAAGAAAGAAACTTCGGGTGTTCCGTTCGTAGTGATTTGAGAAACAGCGGCACTGTCACGGAAAAGGCTGCTCCTACCACTCTATAATTCCATTAGTTCCTTTTTCCTGGACGGTTTTCTTTCTTGTTTTACGCCGTTCGATGACTGTTTTCAGCTGTTCTTGAACAATTTGGCTCTGATAGCACTCACTATAGTCCTATAGTCAAGAAAGAACAGCCTTGAGATACATGGTGAGAAAAATGCTGACAACGAATCTGTCAGTAATATCTTCAGAGTAATTTCAGAGACCGACACCCAGATTCGCCACCGTGTGCCGACGCGACTTTCTGAGACAACTAACATTATCGTCCATTTCCGGTTCCGAGTCAAGAGCGATAACGTGCTCAGAAAGCGCAAGAAGGCTTATAAACAAGGACATCGGTTTTGACACCTCAAAACCTATCTATGTAAACGCACACCTCTTTCCAGGACTTGAGAAGTTTCTAGGCATGGCTGTTAAGAAGAAAGACTAAAAGAGTTTCAAATCAGTTTGGGGAATGAACAGCAAGATTTTCGCAAGGCAGGCTGTGTATGCCATTTGTTCAAATAATAGCTGAGTCACACTGATAAAATCTTCTCAAGTGAGCCTAACGTTGCCAATGTGTCCGGTAGCTTTCAGTAAAAAGCGCACAAGACTATCTACCTTATACTACCTTATACTAAATTATACTACCTTTTAAATTGACTCAATTTACAGTATCCTTTTTTGCGATTCTATCCTGCACATTAATGCACGCTCAGTTGGTTGTAAAGATTGATTGATTGAATGTCCTTTATTGAATGGGAAGGCTCATGGCCATGGATGGGCATAAAGGGGAGTAGACATAATCTTCATTGTTTAGGTCGTCACTCGAATCACATTGCTCTAACCAGGCCATTAAGCGAGCCATACTTGGCAAATATCATCTGTGTGTTTGCATCAGTTTCTAGAAGGGAACGGTAGTTCAGGCGGTAGGGTTCGATCTCGGGGCGTCCAGTAGAAAAAGCAGGGCATTCCCAAAGTAAATGAGATATGCCGCCGCAGGTTAGAGTCGTACAGTGGGGGCACGTAATCATTTCCTCCTTATACTGACGCCAGCGGGCCATAATACGTGGCGTGTACGCCTCATGGGCGATGAGCTTATTCAAAAAGACTTCTTGATTTCGGTTGAGGTGGGTTCTTCTCGTAAAAGGTGGGTCTGGTGTGGCCACCTGCATGCGATGCTGACTGAGGCTACGAAGACTGGTCCGAGTATAGTGCATAAGGGCAAGAGAAGGGGTGAGTTGCCCGCCCAAGGTCGAATAAGGATGAAGCAAGGGGGGTGGCGAAGTAAATGTGGACATCCCACCTGCCAAGGCAGCCGCGGCGTGTGCCGCCGCATTGCCCCCTGATTCGTCCGAGTGACCTGGGGTCCAGTGAATAGCGACAGTTCTGGTCGCGAGTTGGTGGCGTTTAAGGAGGCGCTGTATAGCCGTAGCTGTTGCATCTTGTGAACCCGGAGTAGCGATTTCCTTGTAAGCTTCAAAGGAATCAGTAAGAATACGTAGTGACCCAGTTCCGGTGCAAGGCACTCCTGACAAGGCTCCCCAAATCGCGAGGAGTTCAGCGTGAAGAGGGGTACCCTGAGGTAGATGGCAGGCATAAGCGCCTGAAAGGGAAGGGTTGTCATCGCATACCCAGGCCATAGATGCGAATTCGCTTGTAATGGATGCGTCGGTGTATATGTCAGTCGTATCGGGGATTCGCTCTTGGCGGTGATGGGCAGCTAGGAGCTCCCGGGGAATGACAAAATCGCGGTTTATAGGTCGGCGATGGACGCGTGTGACTACTGGCATCTCCCAAGGGGGAAGTGATGCATATAGGGCTGGTGTTTTGTCGTTACGCTGTTCATCCCAGGCCAGCAGGCGACGCCCCTGGACAGTGTTCTCTAGACGTATTCGATGACGCGTCTGTGACTCGGTAACGATGGTTGTGAGCGGTGGAAGAGCGGCCAAACGCTCAAGTTCGGCTATAGGAGTGTGCTTAGGTAGACCGGTAATAGTGCGTAGTGTTGCGCGATGAAGGCGTTCGACCTTAGCGAAGTCAGTCTTCGACAGTTGGAGGACCGGTGTGCCTTAGAGGATTTTTCCGACCGCCGCTGCTCTGGCCATCGCACGGCAGGCATGCTGCCGCGCACCGCCGTGCCGGTTGGACAGGCGACGAATAGTATGTAGCAGTGCTGGCCAAAGGCGTTGTAACTGATGAACCCATTTCTGGGGGCTGTTGCAGCTTGATATGGGCAGGCCAAGAATGCGGATTTGCCCATTTGAGGAGGTGATGGTGTTGCCTCCGATGTGAAGATGGATCTGCATACTGGGGTTGGTTTTATGTTTTCCGTCGATACTAATAGATTCTGTTTTATGTGGTGCGAGTTCGAGGCCAATTTTGGTTAGTGTATCTTCAAGACAAAGAAGGGCCGCCTGAAGTTCAGTCTCCATAGAATATTAGTCTACGTAATCCGCTGCCTCAGTCCAGACGGTAATATCATCGGCATATATAGCGAATCTTGCGCTTGTGCTGATTTCCAGATTCTCGGCGACGCGTGTCATGGCCAAGTTGAACAATATGGGTCCGAGAATGGAGCCCTGAGGTACACCCCTATCCAAGTAATAGGTTTTCGGCACCCATCCCGGAGCTTTGCCATGTAGCTGAATGGGTCTAGATGCCAAAAAATTGCGGATCCAGATTTGGGCACGATTACTAGGAAAGCGTTTGGCGAGTTCCTCCAGGATAACCTCATGGCGAACATTGTCAAAAGCTTTGTGTATATTGACAGCCAGGAGATAGTCAGGTAGCGTTTTACGATGAGCTCTATTCAGAACTCTTCGCAAAAGCCAAAGGCAGTCATGCGTTCCAAGGTTAGGGCGGAAGCCGGCTTGAGCTGGATGAAATCCAGGACTGACGTATTCAATGTAGTGACTAATCCGGGTATGCAGCAGGCGCTCGATGAGTTTACAGAGATGTGAAGTCAGTGCAATTGGACGCAAATTACTAGGAAGTCGAGGGTTTTTGCCAGGTTTAGGGATAGGAAGAATAAGAGAAAGCTTGAGGTTATCCGGTACCGTTCCGGTCTCCCAGTAAGAATTAATGATGTCGAGAAGGGCATCCTGGGCTGCCGAGTCGAGATTGCGAAGCTCCTGCCAACAAACTCGGTCATGCCCGGGTGTGGCGCGAGCTCGGCCTCTTCCGAGGGCTGCTTGCAGTTCTCCCTTTGAGAATGGGCGATCCAGGTCTGGATCAGGGTTTCCGACTGGGAAAATGGAAACTGCTGGTGGAGGCGTTAGGCTGGCGTGTGGGAAAAAGGTGCGTATAACTTCATCTTCAACATCAGCCGGGTTGCCATTGAGAAGGAGATCGGCGAGAGGTGGTGCCCCGCGTGCCTTGCCATTTAGGCCACGAAAGATGCGCCAAAATTGTGATAGGCCCGGTACTTGTCCAAGACGGTCGCATGTAGAGTGCCAAGCTTCACTTTGCAGGTGAAGCTGGTATGCCCGGACAAGCTTGAATTGTCGTCGAAGAAGCACGAGATCTTTGTGACGTTTTCCGCGTGTCCGAAAACGTTGCGTGAGGTGATCCGCGCGACGCCAAAGGTTAGCCAGGTGAGCATCCATGCCAACTGTGGAATCGTCACAGGGGATATATTCGAGAGCTTGAGTGCGGGCATCTCGGAGTACAGACAGAAATGAGTCAATATCCGAGAAGGGGGTCGTAGTATTAGCACGAAACTTGTCCCAGTTGAAAAACGAACGTGTTGTCCGAACGCGAAGACATTTACGATTGAGAGTGAGCAAGATGGGCAAGTGATCACTACCCCAAGAATTAGAAAGGACTTCCCAGCGCCGAAGAAGACGCGGTGATGAGAATGTAAGGTCCAGTGTAGTGTCTGCTTGAGAGGGATGGAGACCGATACGGGTCGGCACGTTAGGTTCGTTGCACAGGGTAAGAAGAGTTTGATCAAGGGCGTCATATAGGTGTTTACCACGTTGGTTAGGCTGAGATGAGCTCCAGGCTGTGTGATGTGCGTTGAAATCTCCGCCAATAAGAATAGGATAAGGGTGTGCTGCGTTTTCAAGGTCAGGGAGCCAGGAACAGGGTTCTACCATGACGTTACCTGGCCGGAAATAGGCCGATGCTACGACGAAAGGTTTTTGGCCAGGGGGGAAGATTTTTACTGCAACAATCTCACGAGTGGAAGAGCAAAGGGATTGAAGCGAGAGCTGAGTGGAAGGACAATCGTTTCGGATTAAGACAGCCGCCTGTCCCTCTGAACGGCCGTTTTTATGTTGGATAGTAGGTGTCTGGTAAGTGCCGTAACCAGGAATTTTACAAGGACCGCGCGTTTCTTGAAGAAGTATGAAAAGAGGACGGCGCTGAGGCACAAATGTACGAAGGGTAGCACCGTTCTGATTGAAGCTCCTGGAGTTCCATTGAATCCCATGAGCCATAGTACTCATGAAAGGGGCACAGATTTACGGCGCTTACTATCGTCTGTGAGTGTGGTACGTTGGAACTCCTCAAACATAGTCTGCAGATGGCTCTGCATAGAAGTGAGGGCAGCAGTAAGAGTTGCATTAACTTCCTTTCGCAGAGTTTCTTCCAGCTTCTGTGTCTCTTGGGCGCGTTCCTGTCGGATTAGCCCGAGCATGTGGGTATAGGCGGAATCAGACGCTGTGACCGGTTGCAGCCGGCGGGTAGGCGAACGGCTTTTGCGGCCCTTCTGTGAGCGGCTGCGTTGCGGAGTCTGGGAACGAGTTCGGGTGTCCATTGTTATCTTGTCCTTAGTTATCATCTCCCGGAGACGCTGATTTTCCTGGCGTAGTTCAGATATTTCTGCTCTGAGGCTCTCAATGACCTCGGCTAAACCTGGAGAAGAGGTCTTTTCAGCATATGATACATGTTTGGAGACAGTATGTGAGGATGTCACCTGATGCGTATTCGGATCATCCGACTCCTTAGGTGCCGATTTGTCGACAGGCTTTGCATAAGCTCGAGCCGGGCACTGGGCACTCAGGGCGATATGCGTGGAAGCGCCGCAGGCTACGCAATGAGGAAACTGCTTGCAGCCGGGGTCCTCAGAGTGCGGGTTCTTACCGCAATCCCGACAAACGGCGGGAAACGAGCAGTATTTGGCTACATGGCCGATGCGGTGACAGTTATAACATGCGACTGGGCGCGGACGGTATTCACGGATGCGTGTAATCTCGTAGTCGAATACTAGCCGAGAAGGTAATGCGTCTGATGCGAAGGTCAGAAGTAGCAAATTTGTCTTGCCGAGCATGCGTATGTCTGTGATTTCAGCTGTCTCGCAGCGCAGATGTGCCATGATATAGTCCATCGTGAGGCCTTCTCTAATTCTGATCACACCTCGCGTGCTGCCAACCGCAGGCTGCTTCAGTGGGGACGTGTCCACATCGAACGCTTGGACAGAATCCCGCGTTCGCGCGATTAAACGGGTCAATGTACACAGCTTCTTGAAATGCTCAGCGTCCCTGACAGTTATGCGGATGCAGTTAGCAGCAGAATCAAAGCGGAGAATGGCCATATCCGAAAAATACTGAGACGGAACGCTTTGCTCTATTGCGTTGGTAATAGCCTGTTTCGGGATGTTTGTGACATGCACTTTGTTAAGTGGCCTGATCAGAACAGTGAAATGAGGACGACTCACCCGTTCTGTGTGCAGACGTTGCGGGGACACTTGACGCTTGCGATAGGTTGAAGTCATGCTGCATCCTGTAGTTGTCTTAACCTGAGCAGGAGGGCTTGCAGAGACAGTCAGAGCTGCGGCATCCATTTCCTCTTGCACCGTCGGCAATAGCGGGTAATCAACGCTCCCTGTAGCTTGTGGCGTTTGTGGCGTCGGAGGCAGCGTTCGGCTGGATGCGAAGTACGGCGCCGCGTCCATCTGTTCATGCCCCGCCGGTAAGAGCGGGTAATCACAACTTCTCGTAACTTGGCTTGACTGTGGGGTTGTAGTCGGTGTAACCTGTGGCGTTTGTGGTGTCGGAGTCAGGGTTTGGCTGGATACGTACTATGGCGCAGCATCCATCTGCTCGTGACCCGCCGGTAACGGCGGATAATCGGAACGCCTTGTAACTTGGCTTGACTGTGGGGTCGTAGTCGGTGGTTGGCACAGAGTGAAGGTCGCCGAGCGTAAAATTTTGAAGGTCACATCTTCCGGATGCGCTGTGGCGGCAGCGCCGCCCGGCTGTGGCCCGGGAGCAGCCGTGGTCGTGGTGGGCCCTGAGGGCGTCGATTAGGCTTAGCCCGTCAGAAACGCTAGTCCTTGAAAGCTTCGAATCGAACAGCGAGCCGAAAATAAAATTGTTGCAAACAGGTGCCGAACACCTTCACTGACTGTTTCGAGTGGGTTCAGGCCATATCGGGTCTAAAATCCATATACACAATTCGAAAAACACGGAGCCGAGGTGAACCGCGTCAGCTCGCTCTCTTGTAAAGATGATAACATCACTCTACTGTTACAGCAATTTTGCTTTAATTTTAATGCAATACTAATGTCTGAAACGTGGTATTCAAGCAGCTACACAATGTTGAACATCGATGGACGCGAAACCTTTTTTACTAAATCGTTCAGCTAGGCGTGGAAGTGATGTTGCAATTTTTATTACACCGAGGAAAAATTGTGAAATCATTTCATGCTCAACACTGTCAGTGATTAATATGAAATGCTGACGTTACAAAACAAAAGGACGTAATTTTTGTAGTTTATCGTCCACCCAATGGAAACGTTATGCACTTTATTTAGTTTTATGAAATGCTCCTGAATTTTCTCTGGCAAAAAAAAAATTGAAGGTTGTTTAATAGTGATGATTTCCATATCAGTGTCAATAAAAATAGTATTCTTGTTCAAGATTTCAATTCACTGCTGCTTCGTTTGACTCCTCGAATGTTATAACAACACGAATTCGCATTATGTTCGAGAGCTTCGCCACTTGACCACTTGATAACTTATATTGACACTTCTATCCACAGTGCTGGCACAATTGTTTCTGACATCAGTGGCAATTGTCCAGTTGTGTGAAATGGGGAAGGGTGTGGAATCAGGCTCAGGGCATCGCAAGACGTCCGCATACGTTGGCCGACAGTACACTATTGAAAAAATTGAGGTTCAGCAGACGGTACCGAAGGCCCAAATGCTTGGTGAAGCTCTTCGCGGACGATACCAGCGACAGAGCCGACCGTTGACACGGGAGCACCGAAAGGTGTCTGGGGCTCTTTGCGCAAAACAAAGTGGATGATGTCGCGAAGAAGATCCGGGCTAACCCCGAAGGCCGAAAGCAATTCCGTGAGCGAAGCGGTCAATACTGGCCTGTCGTAGGTGGCAGATCTGTGCTGGAGCATCCTTTCCATCGTGATTGTTTCCGTAAGAAACTCGCCAACCGTGCTCGGTGAATTGCGCAATAGGCTAGCGAACAGTTGCTCTTTAACGCCGCGCATGAGATGGCCCATCGTTTTCTCTTCAGGCATGGCCGGGTCAGATCGTCAGAAGAGCTTGGTCATGTCCTCCACGTACATGGTTACAGTCTGGTTCGGCATTTACATGCGAGACTGCAAAGACCTACCTGCTCATTCGCGGCGACCCGCGCTGTTGTGGGTCTTCTGATGCGTCGGAAGAACTCGCGCCACGATGTTAGAGCGTCTTCTCGCTTCTGGTACAAAGTACGAGTGCCAACTTCGAGGGTGAAGAAGACGTTTCTAAGCTTTTTGGCGTCATCCCACTGATTATACGAGGCGACTCGTTCAAACTGGACGACCCAGTCTTCGATGTCTTCAATCTGACTGGCGTGGAAAGGCTTGGGGAGTTCTGTGGAGTGTAATAATATGGAGCGTTCATGGCAGGTCGATGGTATTCCAACGGTCCGTGTTCCGGAGGCAGGCCTAGGATCTTTCAGCTAGCACGGTACACAGGAGTGTCGAATGGTGCAGGACTTGAGTCCTGGGCGTGCGGAGGAGTGCGGGACATATACTGAGACCGCCACCCAGTACCTCCACCAAAATATGTCGCGAACAACAGGGCGAGACGTAACTAAGAGAAAAGCCGAACGTTCACAAGCAAGCAGAGCTCGGCACACAACACGCGAGCCACCTTCAGCGTCCCTTTCTTTAAGGCGCCTCCTCACACCACCAGAAACACCAGGTGGCAATATGGCATATCGCCGTAATTAATTGGGAATTAGTGAACAGAACCAGTCTTTTTGCATAGTGTATCACGGAGAATAGCTTAGAGGTGTTTAAACAGAAATTATGTACCAATACTGGTTAGTTGTAAAATCAAGACAATACGAGTTAAGCATAAAAAGAATGTATTAAGCTCTTCGCAGCTATTTATGTGAAGCCTTTTCCATTCAGGACTATTGATCATACTAAGAAAGTAAAGAGAAAGAGAGAAGCCGTGGGTAAAAAAAACAGTATCTAAAAATGATTAATATATAAATGCAAAAACAGACTTTATCAATCGTTCCTGCGTACACCATCTGAACCAAAACTGAGAGAGCTTAAAAAGTTCCGTAATAGCCGAAATGCTGAGCTGAAGTGTGCACAATTTGCATATTATGAACAAATATTTGTAAACATCACTCAGAGCGCCCTGATACCGCATGGATCGTAATAAACATCATTCTAGGGCATCAAAACAATGACTCCTTTCCAAATACTTTACTGGTAGATGACCGTGAACGTAGAGGAAAAGTACTTGCATATTATTTAAATTATTTTCTTGCGATAGTTCCTGTCCCCAGTAATCTATTGGAAGAATAAATACACACAGGTAGCATCAGTGTTAGCATATTCTTTCAGCCGACCGATGACTCCAGAGTTCATAGTACAGTTATGGCCCTGCAAAATATTAAACCTTTAGATGCGTATCACTTTTTTTGCAAAGGCCACAAAATACGTCTTAAGCATAATTGCGCATATACTGGTTCATATCTTTAACTTAGCTTTAGAATCTATAATTTTTCCAGATGCAATAAAGATTGCTAAGTTATCAGTCCGTTATTTTTAAAGGAGGAAACCGAAACTTGCCAACGACCTACAAAACAATATCTGATCTCACACGTCTCAGCATATCACCGAGAAAGAGTATATATTTTTGGAGTTAGAAAGTTTTTGAAATGCATATTATTATAACTAAGGTTTATGACTATTCCAGGGTGAATTATAAGGAAATCAGTGCAGGTTTAGAGGTGGCGTTTCAGACATTTACACAACATTCGCCTGAGAGCGCAGAACTTCTGTGGACATATTTTAAAGCGGCGCTGTCATCACTGATCGAAAAACACATTCCTTTCAAACAAACCTCAGACAAACTGAAAATAGACAAACCCTGGATGACTTATGTAGTCACACGAAGGATAAAAAAAATGACCCGTGCAGTCAAAAATACAAAAAGAATGCTTCAAGAAAACCTGGGCGCTGTCCACAGGAGCTACATACAGCCTGTACCGCTGCTATTGCTACCGCCAAGGACATTTATTTATCTGGACTAGCTGAATCTATTAACACTAATTCTAAGGCATTTCGGAGGTACGTAAGAAAGATACGCAAATAGAAAACAGGCACCCCAAAGTACCTCAAAACAACCCCTTATCTTTCTAAAAGGACAGACCAGAGCTTTAAGATACGGTAAATGGCGTATACAATAAACAACAAAATGTAATCATTTGTTCGGCACTATCTTCCCTGCTATTATGCCTCGGCGCTGCAAGGTATACTGAAAAGAAATAATGACACTAGAGGGGGGGAGGGGGGGGGCTTTATAATAAGTAAATCCAAAGAAATGGCTTTATTGACACTAAAGAAACGCATTCAGAATAATATTAGTGATGAACTATGTTCTAGAGAGCTTTTTTTGTGGATTTCAGTGCAGCATTTTACGCCCTCGACCATACAGTAATAATCACCAACTTCAGCCTTGTGAAATTCGGGACAGATTTATTCAGAGATTGTCTAAACAATAGAGCGCAGTTTAATGCCTAAATGAACACAAATAATCGCTTTTGCCAAACAAATATGGTGTACCGCAGGGCACAGTGTTAGGCCACTTCCTTTTTAATTTCTATATTAATGGAATTGAGAGTATAGACAAAACAATATAATTTATGATATACGCAAATCATAGC
Source organism: Amblyomma maculatum (assembly GCF_055883805.1). Lineage (NCBI taxonomy): Eukaryota > Metazoa > Arthropoda > Arachnida > Ixodida > Ixodidae > Amblyomma > Amblyomma maculatum. The sequence continues at coordinate 61,099,756 of NC_139349.1, read as the reverse complement.
ACTTCGCACATTTCTGGTTTTAACATTGATAATCTGGCCCTCAAAAGCAACCTGGCAAATTGTTCGGCCTCGTCAAAAATAAACAAAATTAGGAATAATGCTACCAAAACAGAAACAATAATTTTTTTACTAGGATTTTTTTACTCCAGTTAACGTCACGTTTCAGTTTGTCAGCCAGCAAATCGAGGTTAAAATTCCTGGTTTGCATTTCATTTCTCATTTAAGCTGGGACACTAACGTCAAACACCTACGCAAGAAGGTTTCCTCGATTACAGGGGAATTATCAATATGTCGACGCATGCTACAATATATCAAAGCATCAGTTAATTCCGAACTATATTACTCTACCTTGATGTAGTGAACTACCACAAAAACAAATTTGAACAGATTACTTACCATACAGAAAAATATAATCCATCATATAGAGAACATGGAACAGATGGCTACTACAAAAATGCTTTCAGATTTCTTGTAATAGTTCCGGTTGTGCGTATGTGTGAATTCCGCTTACTAAAACCGTTTTTCTCCCCTTCTGCTATTACTATAACCACATATGCATGTCTTGAACGCCGAATCACTAGTGTACCGACACAAAATCTGGACATATGGGAGATACCTCGTTACCGCACAGAGTCGATCAGATTTGTCTAGAGCGCTTGAGCGGTACTATGTGGTTGAAGTAAAGTGACACTCTGAGGTAGGTGCAGACGTTAAATGATAGTACTTGACCTCTAGCTCAACCTCAATGCCGTAAGAAGCGCGCAAGAACACGCTCGTGGGCTCTGATAAAGCAGCTGTATTAAAATTTTAGTTAAGGTGCTCGGCGGCGCACCGCTCAAGCGCTCTAGACAAGTGTGGTCGACTCTGTACATTCTACAAACACCAAGGTTTGTCGCATAATCTTCCATTATTACTAAACAAATACACACATAAAATGGGTTTTATTTGTAACCATTTTGGGTCCTTAGTTCAGTTGTAGTAATACCCATCGCCATCAGCTCACGCTCCAACCCAAAGAGGTAGACGAAGTGGAGCCGGAGCCTTGTTGGCACTGCACTGTTGGTTCGAACGCTACCCCCGTCGCTTTGGTTTGCGGACGTTGCCTATGGTCTTGGTGCTCCAATAAACACCTTACACAGTATATAGATTAGGTTTTTTTTTTTGTCTTTACGAACGCCTGCCTGATTTTTTCATTGTTATTGTTTTGAAATGTAATTTTGTATGAATGTTCTGTGCCAGTGTTGATAATTTTCAAACACCTTCCAATTTGGTATTTTATTGGTGAGAACCATTGATGTATTTTATTTTAAACAGCTGCTGTCATGCAGTGGTTTCCTGGGCCTTAGTAAAGATGCTTGACCAGCTTTTAGCCCAGGAGCTCCGCCGGGTTGCGCAGTGGTTGCGGCGCTCGACTACTATTCTCAAGGATGCGGGTTCGAGTCCCGGCCGCAGCAGCCGCTTTTCGTTGGCGGCAAAAAGCAAGGCGCTCGTGTGTTGTACGATGTCAGTGCACGTTAAAGAACCCCAGGTGGTCGAAATTTTCGGAGTCCTTCACTACGGCGTCTCTCATAGCCTGAGTACCTTTGGGGCGTTAAAACCCCACAAACTACCAAACCAGCTTTTAGCCCAGGAGACCCATCCAGGGTTTCTGGAAAATAAAATAAACGAAATTTAATTTAGAGCATACAACCGTATCCTGGAGAGGCTGCATTGTCTATGATATATTGTTTGCTTAGTGGTACTGATTTTCCCGGCATTAGCATCACAAGTTCCGGAAATTGGTAGTGTGTTTTATTTATTTATTTTTTTTCGTTCATGTGGCAGGTTTTAATTCGGACCTTGAAAAGCCTGTTCATTCGGTTCCGTGGTCGTCGGCTTTGAACTGTAGAACGAAAGCAAATGATACTTCGCTTTGTAATCAATCGACATACATCTAACATCGATATACATCTTCCACCGCAATCAAGCTATACTCAAACCGCTCACTGAAGTCCCTTTGCCACAGCCGTCCCAAAAGAAACTACGTGCCCTCCCCTTCGGCGGGCGGATGTTTTAGTGTGCTGTCGGGAGTTAGCAGCAGCCGTACATATCAACGGCCTGCAAAAAGGTGGCCGCGATGCGTGATGTTCGATCGATCCCATGAAAAGCACAGGCGCATCGGAGGCCTACGCACTTGGGGAAAGAGGGTTTAGAGAGGGAAGCAGGCTAATGTAGCCGTGCAGCCGAGCCTCAGGAAAGAAGCGAACAGACACGCACCAGTCCTTCTGCCAGTAAGGATGCCTCTGGAGAGCCATCGATCCAACAGAGTGCATCACTAGACACAACCGATGATATCCCACTGCACACTCCACAAGATGACGCCGCGCCATTATAGCAGCAAAGCGTTGCAAAAAGGGAGAGTATCTGCCTTCATATCTCCTTTTCTGCAGGCTTCGTTTTCGCTTTATATTTTGGTTTACACGCCTTTCGTTCTTAGAGCTTGTGGCGCTGACGTTGTTTTCCTCTTTTCTTTTTTCCTCACAACAATCAGTATGGCTTCGGTACTCTGACATGGTGAGGAATTTTTTTATATAATTTAGGAAAGATGGTTGACTTCCGCTTTTTCCTACCTAATTTGCTGAAAGATGTGGATCATAGTTCTAATAGAGCCCGAAAGGTGGATTAGGTTTTTAGGAGGTAAGAAATTATTCTTTAGCATGCATCTAAGCCTAGGCATAGAGCCGAACACAAAATGTATGACTTGAGCTCAGCGTTAATGTGCAGCACTTGAAACTGCCAAACATGGTAATTAAAAACTTCCTCGTAATTAAAAGCTGTCGCACGCGTTCATGTCGAACATATTTACTGCACATGACCGAAAAGTCAATGCTACAGCGCCTGACGGAGAGGAATGTCATGATAAGTGGAAACATTGGAATAGGTCGAATAAACTTACCAGCAAGAAATCTAGCCCCGACTTTTGCTGCCCGCAAACCCCGTTTCGGACACCTTCAATTTTAATCACCTGTATAGCGTATGCAGAAGACAGATGACCGAGGTTTTTACTGAGTATTTGTTCCTCATAACTTTGTATCGACAACCTTATCAGGAGTTTCTTTACACTAGCATTTTAAAGTGTGTTAAGCGCATGTGCATTGAGGCTCCTGCAAAAACGTTTTCTAAACTAACACATAAACGCATCCTGCTAAGGCATGGCTTCACGCCAAGCACATCTTGTGCACTGATCAGTGAATTGTCCCCTGTGTAACACGTCAGAGACCGTTGACGATTGCTTAATCAGTTACGTGAATCTTTGTTTTTCTGGGACTTTTCGCAACGGACGCTAAAGAAGGACATCAAAATCACGCCGTAGAGTGTTTGTTTTTGGCCAGTTCGGAACAACTGTGATGTGCCTTATGATTTGTATATGTTGATGGGGCTATTTAGTTTACGGAAAAGCCGAATGATGGACCACCATGTTGAACCACAACGATCAACGAATTCTTTACTGCGAAAGCAGTGCGCTTTGGGGCGGGGAGTGTATGCTGCCTTGAAAGAGCCACCTAGTTGTCTGCCGCATCTCGATGCTTGTGTGTAGTACCTCCCTGAATTTTGACAGTTGTTATAGGGGGAATTACTAAATTTAGCATGCTTGCATTATTCAGCCCAGTAACTTCAGGCATGAGCTGTTTTTTCTTCTGCTCCTAGTAAGGTTTCACGTGCAATAAAGAAAAACAAAAATTTCTGGCGCGGCTTAGCTCAAGTCCACTAAAATGGTTGTGTTAAGACGTGTTTTAGTTGCGTGGTGTTGTATATTTCAATTGAACTTGTTTGACCACAGGCTAATTATATTGTATATAATGTATATAGCTGTTTTCTGCCTGTAAACACGTGTAATAAATACCATGCTGAAAAAATCTGGCATGGCTTAGTGGTTAACGTAGAAACCGACGGACCACGTCGTACCGAGTTCAAATTCCCACAGCGCTGCTGTTTTTTTTTTCTCTTCGTAATTACTTTTTTCTCGTTTTGAGCTTTTTTGACGTACTTGAGTTGCTTCATTGTTTTTAGGGTTTTACTTTTTGCCCGAGAGTCTTTCCTTTTTCTGGAGACTAGGGCTACCAGTACGGAGAGTAGCAGTAAGCCCCGTCCCAGTATGCCCTGTCTCCAGCGCTACACATTGCCCATAATCAGGTATGGCGCTGGAGCACTGAGACCTAGCGGCGCTCGTTTTTGCAATAGGGAACTGTCCACGTTTGTACTCTCAAAATGATGCCAGACGTGATGTTTATTGTTAATATTATAAAGCGTGTTATGCAGACGGCCCGCCCTCGTGTGCAGTGATGTCTCTGGATACTGCCAAAGGCCAATTTTAAAACATATTGTTTGAAATATACGGTTTTACGAGCTTGTTAATAGAACGTATAATTATTTCAGCTGGAGGTTTTATAACCGTGTTTGTGCAACCAACAGCGCCTGTGCCGGAGCATTGCGTAAAAACAGAACGAGCTTCATGTCGAATAGAGTTGGTATGCGGTAGCATTCGTGCTTTATGGTCGGCATGTAATGCTCTTATGAGAAGCTTACAAAGATGGGTGTTTCGATGAATGCGTATGAATTCGTTTTTAATAAGCAAATAATGTCACTCAACCAACCGTCGTCACATTCTGTTTAGCTTCTTTCTATTCAAGGGTCATTTTCTTGATATTGTGAACCTCGGTGTGTAAAAGGAGCATTTACTACCTTGTGTTCATTTTACAACGTAAGTTCCTTCTTATTCATCCTACTGAACAAACTTAAATGACGGTTGTCTCGCAGTGAGACACTCACATGTTTTTAGGGTTCACTGAAATTCTTCCTGATTGTAGACAGTTAACAGTGTGCAGTCGCAGCTTTTAGTCACTTCCCTCTGACACAACACAAATGCAGGGCCGCATGGTTTAAAAGCGGGTCAGTGGTGAGGAGGATTGTGTGCTCCAAACTATTTTGCCAAAATTCTACAACGTGCGGTTCGGTTCCTCTTAGAGCGCCATGTTCAACGTGTTAACTGTTTTTTACTATGACAGCAATCACACCTTTCCATGCTTCCCATGGCCTCCTTCAGGCGCTTTAGTGCTCAAGAGTCAACACAATGTTTCTTTTTCTTTATTTGTTCTTAGAACCAATAACCACACAGTTGATTGATCCCATAGCCTCTAGTGATGGGTCCAGATATCAAACAAGAACAGTAGTACTGCCAGACCGTATCATGGCAGGACATAATCACAGCACACTCCAGTAATGTGCAAAAAAGTTGGAAGGCTGAATTTTGTTCAGTTGTTCCTCAGTGCCAAAAAACAAAAAATCTATGAACTTTGCACTTTCTATTTCTGTGCATTGCATTTGTTTCAGCTGTCTTGTACAGCGTTTTTTTTTTAGTCTTATATCTTTGAATTTACATAATATTTTCTTTGATATGCTTTTGTATTTGTCTGTGAACCTTGCTGATATGCATTGGGCAAGGCTATCCGCGTGGGGCGGCGTTTGGAACTAATATAAAAATAATATAATAGCTGTAAAATGTAAGAAAGCTGGGCTTATGCAAGCTTATATTTCTTAGTGAAACTTCCTCAGCAATGAAGTAGAGTTTGAGCTTAATCTTCTATCTAAATCTCCCGTGTAGCATTCCACAGGGTCTTAAAGGTATTTATTTGTCCAACTGCGGGAAACGTAAGGCTCCATGGGCAATGCGGGTGGCTGTTTTGTGCGAAAAGGTCAATCTGCCCAACAGTGATCTTGCTCGTCCCCATCTGTACTTGAAGTTTCCATTTGGTGCTCCAGCCTCTTTGATAAGCCTATGTATTCACTCTTAAGGCCTCTTGGCATGTGCTGAAAGCTTACGTCGCATCACCATCTATATTGAGACTGAGCAACGCTACTGTTACCTTTTGTTATTGATGAAGATAGATTTAAGGGGTCTTTGACATTTGAAATCTTTGTGTACAGTTTCTGGCCAGTTTTCACATGCCAGCATGTTTAATTCCATACGCTAACCTCTTTTTTTTTTTCACTCGTAAGCAGCTGTACACATACTTTAGCAAGACGAAAATAACTCTGTATTTAAAAGGTTATAGTGTATGTAGTTCTCCCGTTGGAGCGGAACTAAACTCGCTGTCTGCGTCGTTCAAGTTCTTACGGAAAAAGTCTATTTAAGGCACGCACGTTTTAGTAGGGGAAAAAGAAAACCTACAAGAATACACACCTTCACAGTTTCTGGTAACAGAATCTCATTTAAAAAGTGCGAAGTTAAGTATGCCGCGTAATTTATTTAGCTATATCGCGGGTTATGTAGTGAGTTTTGGCGTTGCGAGCGTCGTTTTGAACAGTCGAGAGAAATAGGGAGGCAGTAAGAAAACTGCAACAATCAGGCATCTTGAAGGTACAAGGCGAGAATCGATTCGTCTGCAGGGCTTTTAGATAGTTAAGGACCTTGCGGAAAACATGTCGCCGGTAGTACCGTTGTGCCACCCTTTTATGTATTCTATTGTTGGGACGTGAAGACGTGCATTCGGTTAACGTAGGCGGGCATAACAAGGTCGACGGCAGCACCACACCCAGGCAGCGATAAAGGTTTCGGCCCGAGCACGATGCGGACGCTGCTTTTCTGCAAACAGGCGTAAATCAATGTCCGATGCCAGGGGTGGCACCGGGAGCACGTAACCATACCAGAGAGTGTTTTGGAACGTGACCTGCTCCTCATGCGCGTCGTATGAGGCGAACGTAGGGGCGCACTTGAGTGTAATTTGGGCTGAACATAAGCATCCACATAAAACTAGCTCGAAGATTTGGAAGCGCGAGTGTGGCTACGTGCTCAGTTAAACTAAGTGCTGTTTCGTGTTGAAGTACGGAAGTGTAGTATTGTATGCTAGGGGTCCTTTTAATCTTTCGCAGGTGGGTGGAGTGATGACCAGGGAGGTTTAATTATTTAGTAGCATCCTGTTGGGGGGGGGGGGGGGGGGGGGGTAGAATAGGGCTGTATGTTACGGGCACGTAGAGGTGACAGCTGTTTTTCCTTTCTAAGACAGGGAACGTTCGCAGCAAAAATTCTCTGGAAAACATTTTTGTAGAGAAGAACGCAGGAATGGATTACTTGATTAGGTTTCTAATCGGGCACTGCGGTAATTGATTCGGTGATATGCAATACCTTGAGTGCCGCTGATTTACACTCAGGTCATTAAACAGTCATCGCTCAAATTTTAAAATTTATTAAAATTTCAAATTTAAATAAAGCTCTCAAAATTTAGTTTTCATTTTCGGATATTCCCAATTTAAAGAGCCATTGCTGTCATTTTGTGCAATGAAAGTTGATCAAGCTTATTTTTTTTCTTACATGCCTAATTTCAAAGAATCGTTGACTTGCAAACTTGAAAGGCCATACCTTGAAGAAAATATCGTGTCGCTTATCGATACCATGTGCAGGTAGCACAAGGCCAAATCCGGTGCTGCTAGACACGTATAGCCAGCTCCCCGTCTATTGGCAGTCTGTGTATTGACGATAGAATTTGGCGATATTAAAACTGAGGCCAATACATTCTTTAAAAACACAGGCAGCACAAACGGAGTTTGTGACAACTCTTCAAGAAAAATATTTTGCAGCATCTTTTTTGGACATTTCTGGAAATCTACTAGACAGACTACTGACCTCGATGCCAAGTCTAACAAGAAATCACGTGATATATTAAATTACACTGTTTGTCACTTAGCATGCCAGCTTTCGCCAAGGTGAACAGACCACGCCACTAGTAGGGACTAGTGGAGGAGTAGGAACAAAGCACCGCTAATTGACCTTGAAAGAAAACGAGAATGAAAAACTAAATAACAGTTATGAAAGTGAACTGAACAAGTGAAGAGGGGGAGCCTGAGTTCCCAAACAAAGCCTGCGTTTCGACAAGGGGACTAGCTCGCCCCGACGAAAAGAAGCCCCTCACAAACAGGGCCCCTCAATATTTTTTTAGTTGTCTTTCATACTGTGAAGCCATCGCTTTCCTCTCATTCTACTTTGGATCCTAATGACAAGTTAAGTTGGCTATACTGATTTTACAGCTTTAAGCAATTGTGGGTATCCTAGCCCAAACACAAAGAACAGAACGCCTATATATACCCTCAGGTAGAATAGCAGCGAACAGTTCTGGTCAAAATATTTACAGGGAATGCTTGTCGCCACTAAAGGGAAACAAAATGAGTTGACAGGGACTTTGCTAAACCTAATAAAGCGCGAAATTCACACTTTATTTTTGTCTCAATTCTTTACCTCAGTGTATGTGCTGTGTTTTACGCGATACTAACCTGAAATAAACTATTTTGGGGGGCTATCGGCCCGCCGCACTCCAGTTTCATCTGTACATGTGGCGCCATCTGGGAGCCGCTGCTTTAATTGTAGGAGGTTTAACCGTGGCCTTCGTGTTCACCTCCGGCGTGATGACGCTCTTGATCGCGGAGAGCACGTGTTTAACCCTACTTCTCGTGCAATCAGGAAGCCTCCGCGCCAAATGGCGAAGCCTAAACGATCTTAAACCTGGTTAACACGCGAAATCAACGACCGAAATTGCTCGGCAGTTAAAACAACCGGATACTCACCCTGAACATCCGGTTTCGAACCCGACCGGATCCATTCAGCTTTTTTTTTTTTTTTTTTGCATAAAATCACTATGAGAGGTCATGGTCAGTCATTGGTCAGATAGGCTCTACCGATTTGTCTGTTGGCTCGCGAACTTGAAAGACCTGCCGAAAAGACCCGCGCGTTAGAGCGGCCATACCGGATTTTGTTTGAATTATACGTGCGGGGCAATGTGATTGGGCCATCACGGAAAAGATTAGCCAATCAGAGTGACGGCACAAACAACATTGGAGAATATTCGTGGTTGGTGGTGCTGGCGGTGGAAGGAGGTACATTTCCGGAGGCACTGAAGGAGAAGCATGCACTTGCTGTCTATTGGAATAAAAATTACAATGGCTGCGTCACTGGCTGATGTGTCGTTCGGATTGCGAACGCAGTTGTTCTCATTTTTAATATATTAAGCAGGGCGCTGCGCTTCGCGTAACATGCATCCATAGACCACTGCAGTCGTGAGCACTATAGAAATGCATGTTCGTGACGGCAATGCTTCGGGGAAAATAGTTTTGCGTCTAACAATCATTGATGTGTGTGTGACGGTGATGGACATGATAGCATTTTCGATAACGTAGACAGTTGAACCTCTTATCAATGCGTTCGCGATATTAGCTTATAATAAACGCAGAAATATTTTTATTCTCGTAAATAAACTGGAACGATAACAGGTGCTTCAAAACGGTGTTTACCTATTGACTGTATTGTGTCATATGCTTTCTTTTTTTTTTCGCCACTGCATAGAAGGTCACTATAATTAGGCAGCTAAAATTTCAACAAAGAGCGCCTGTTTCATCATATTACGAACGAATAAATACTAAGATACGAAGCCTAGTTCTTAAATTTAGACGAATCGATCTAACCCATATTATTAAACTAAAGGAGTAAAGGAAAACACGTTTGGCGCCTTCTCAAGCTTCCTGAAATATGCTATTCTCCCATAACGAATGCAGAAATAGCAATCCGAGTAAAAGGCCTGCCTCGCCTTGAAACAGGAAGAAAATATGCTTCAGTTCGACTATGTATTCATTTTACTTCGTATTTTTGTATTTGCAATATCTACTGGTCTATTTGTTCTGCTTGGATCTGTACAATGATCCGCAGTATTAAATAAATAAAAAAAAATAAAAAAAAATTTCGGTCAAAAATTTTCTAAATGCTGTACTATTGTTTCAGAAAACAATGCACTCGAGGCTCACAGTGATCGCGTATATCGTCCTATGAGCGCCCATTCTTTAGAATTCATCGCTGGCTTAAGGCTCAAGGCAGCTAGTGGAAAAAACATATATATGACACGAGTTTCAATTCCAGACGGTTAGTTGAAAATAGTACACGTGCTCTTTTTCTATTTTTACCAAAACACGAAAGCTCTAATTTATTCTTCTCGCCGTATAGGCACGTGCCATTGTATGCAAAACGTTCAAGGACGTGTGAAATGTCTACGCCATGGTGAGTTTTATTAGCGACAAAATTGGGCTAAGGTCAAGTAGTTCATTTCACAGGTCTTAATTATTTTGCTTTTTCAATAGACGTATGCCTTGTCTTATGGTTGTCTTTCGCCAACCATTATTTATACGTACAGCACGTGGGCTTCTTAAAATTTTCTGCGTGCCTTCAGAACTAAAGATAAGAGCCTGCTCAGTTTTGATAAAATTGAAAAAAAATGCTACGGCACAGCTCAGCTCAATTAGGTCATAGCCAAATTAATAGTCCTGAATCGCACGCCGCGAGGGAGCAGTGATTAGGGAGTTCAACTGATGTTACCTAAAGGTGTCAGATTGAATTTCTGCTGGGGCGACCGTCTTTTAATGCGTGTGAAAAGCATGGTGCCCGTGTTCTGTGGGATGTCAGTGCACGTTAAAGAAACACAGAGAGTCAAAATATTCGGCATCTCCACTCCGGCGTCTCTCATAGCCTGAGTCGCGGTGAGACGTTAAACCCCACAAAACAAACAAAGAAATAAACAAGCAAACAAACAAAGATTTCTCCCTTAATTTTCTGCTTAATAGCTTGCGAGGGTCTCGGTTTTGGCAGCCATCAAGCCATAGGTGTATAGCACAAAAGGGTTCTCGCACAACTTCCACCTTTCCCTGTTGATCACATTTTAAGTGACACTTACGGTGCACAGGAAGTTGTACGTCCGCCGCTATGGATGGATTGTGCTGGTGAACACCCTTAAGGTTGGCTACAGGCCGCACTAATACCCAATAAAGTAGAAAGTTCAAAAGCGTGGATTTAGCGCATTTGGCAAGAAAACCGGATGCGACACACGGAGGTCGTGGGTTCGGTCCTCAGCATCGCGCGTTGCTTTTCCTTCTACTTTGATTTCTTGATCTTTCTTCCTCAATTGAATAAATCACTAATTCAGATCTGTGAGAAAACAAAAAATAAGAAAAATCCCCTACGCTTTCCTTGCCCTCGCCGACTGCTGGCTGCTTTCCTTCACACACACCCACCTACCCACTTACCCACCGCTTTATTTCGTTGCACGCTTTATTTCGTTACAGTCCATGCCACCTCCTCGAAGAATGTCCTGCAAATATCTCTGTGCATTTCAACTGTAGAAGTGGGCCGTAAATTAACACACTAGGATCGAAAAGGTCGAGCATGACTGGTATAGTCAGGTCATTTTTAGCAATAGCAGGTGATGTGAAGTCAACTGCCTTCAACACATCTTTGGTATTGCACTATTATTTTGCCCCTCCTTCCGGTTGCTTTCTTTATCCCTCTCGTCAGTACAGATATATTGGGAAGATATGCTAGCTCACGTCTATTTTCTCATACGTTTTATGACGTCACCTTTAGCTCTGGTTTTCTCCTGCGCTTATAAAATACCCATGTTGATTCCCTTTTTCTTTACGAACGTTGTACATACACTACACGCTGAGAATACGCAATATTTTGCATTAAAATTGAGAGTGAGAAGAAAACAACAAATTTGAAAAAGCAAACAGGCAACAACTAAAAGTGTTCCTAGCTCCTTGTAGCATAACGTAGATTTTTATTGCTTTGAGTGAGTGAGTGAGTGAGTGAGTGAGTGAGTGAGTGAGTGAGTGAGTGAGTGAGTGAGTGAGTGAGTGAGTGAGTGAGTGAGTGAGTGAGTGAGTGAGTGAGTGAGTGAGTGAGTGAGTGAGTGAGTGAGTGAGTGAGTGAGTGAGTGAGTGAGTGAGTGAGTGAGTGAGTGAGTGAGTGAGTGAGTGAGTGAGTGAGTGAGTGAGTGAGCGAGCGAGCGATAACTTTACTGAGTGTCCGGCAGAACTTAGCGCTAACGCGCATACTTCTTCCACGTTTTAAAGTCGAGATCTTGTCTCTGCCGCTTCGAGGACCTCCTGGACGATCCGTAGTTGGTAGTTGAGGCTGGAACTCCGCAAAGCGATGGAGGATATGAGGTGAGGGTTTCGGGATTAACACCGGTTATTTGTGTCTTACACTTGCAGCGTATGTGTTGAAGTGCGGCCATGACTGTCTTATAGGCTGTTATACTGCGGGTGGTTCGGTATTTGCTTCTAATTGCCTCCAGGTGGCTGCCTAAGCTGTTCATAGGTTGTTGCTTGATGGAGATAAGGTCCGGCTCACCATATAGAAGGCTTTGGTTAAGCCATTCAAGCTTATCAATCTGTTTCTCCCCCTTATCCTCCATTGTCCTTTTCGGCACGGTTTGCGAGACCTCACGCGAAGGAGTGAACGCGCGTATGTACTTGGTTGCGTGCGGGTGCACATAAGCTCGAGCGCGCGTACTTAAGGTGTTTGATCTCCGCATGTTCTATAGAGATTCAGGGGCGTGTCCGTAAATAAATAATGCCTATTGAGGCAGCAGGCAATAAAATAGGTGAAATAATATTGCTTGCCGTTGCCAGGTACTCTAGCGGGCTACTTCCATAGGTGCGTGGTATATATACGACACTTTCGCTGCTACAAGCAGGAGAAGCTCAGATCAAGTCAAGATTATCGCTTGCCATCTCGATGTTTTCACTAATTTTCACCTGTCTTGGCTACATATATGGGACCCACCTCGATGGCGGAGTGGTTAGGGCACTGGACTGCTGTACCCAAGAATAAGGGATCGAATCCCGGCAGCGGCCGCTTTTCGATGGAGGGTTAAAAGGAAGGTGCCCGTGTACTGGGCGATGTCAGCGCATATCAATGAACCCGAGGTAGCCGATATTTCTGGAGCCCCCAACAAGGCGTCGCTTTGGGATGTTATACCTCCCGAACCAACCATACCTCTTTGGGTGAGTGTAATATTTAGTGCTTTTATCGCTACATACACTGAGATTTAACAGTGCATCTATCTAGGTTTCACAGGACATTGTTGTTGGTGATAGCGCGCACAGTATTAACGTCGCTCGTTGGGTCCGTTAGCAGTCATATCTTGTAACAAAGGTGCCATGTTCATCTCGACCATGAAATGAAAAGAATGGCTGATGCGCTCCTGGATGTCGGTTTAACTGCGTGGCGCTGACTTGATGGCAGTTTGGTCCTCCTGTCCCGGAAGGAAAACTCGTGTGTGGTACATAGGGGTTTCAATTCGCCCAACCGACGTACTCGTACCTCAGTCGTGTATATATACTGGCGCACAACGTTTTTGTTATCATTTGGAAGTTTTCCGTTCATATGCTAATTAATTATTTCTTTGTGAGATTTTAGTAAGGTAAATTAGCGGGCTGACATGAGTTCCCGAGTTCGTGCATGATACCCGCATTTCCTGTATTTGTGGAGCGTGATGTGAAGATGAATGCTCGACTGCCATCGGTTTTTCATTAAGCCCGCATTTCCTGTGCGTTTAGAGGCCGTCTCCGTGCGGAGGCTACTAAAATACTGGTCGCCCGCAAATAAATACCCTAAAACATTTTATACGGTAACGTCGTGGCGAGTCATTGCCGCTTCGACGATCGCTTGAAATGTAAATCAAAGAATTATATATACATGAAGCAATGGACTTGTTTATATTACGTAATATATGTTATGATGATCACATAATTCGCCGTAATACAGTTCGCCCAGCACCATGTTATTTTTATATTTCCCCTCCAAAGCTACGTCGTCGTTCATGTAAAAATATTTCCCCAGCTAATTTAATTAATTTGCTAAGTAGTCCTGTTTGCTGGTTCGATGCTCTGTGTCTCCCCCTTCCAGTACACGACTTAGTGTATACTAGCGAGTTCACAACGGGGACTCTTTAGATAGGGCGCTCCGCTGCTTAGCAGGCTAACCTCGTTTGTATTCCCGCCGCGGCGGCCGAGCTTCAATGGCTAAGACGCCAAAGTGCAGGCTGATATCAGCGAATCTTAGGACACTAGGTGATGAAAAACATTCGGAGACTGCCACTATGGAGTCGGTTATAGCTTTATTGGCTTTAGAACTTTAAGCCGAAGGAACTATCAATCTTACTTAAAGAACACTTTCGACGGATCGCCGTCATAACTGGTTGAAATATTCATATGAAACCGGGTTGGTGTCAAAATGCTTGATTCTTAGCAAATCGTAATTGGTGTAAAATCATACCAAGCTTAGAGTCTACTTTGTTTTAATGCGGAAGCATACCCTGCCTCATGTGTGGCGTTTACATGAGTTTCACCACGGGGTGTCCTCATGGAGAAGAAAATAAGAAAAATAAATAGATTGCGTTAATTTTTCCGCTGACCAGACAAGCGCGCAAACCACTATCTACGGCTACTTCCTGAGAAGCAGTCCATAATTTGCTTTCTCCTGCGTAAAGAAGCCCGTCGGTGCTCAGAGCAAATGACAGTAGTGGCAATAAGTAAAAAAAAAAAAAAAATAAATGAAGAGAGAGAGAGAGAAGTAAATAAAGAGAGAAAGGCAGAAAGAGGGAAATAAATTTAAGAAAGGAAGAAAGAAGAAAACAAAGAAAGAGAAAGAAACGAATTGAGAGAGAGTGAGATAGAAAGAAATAAAGAGAGAAAGGAAGAAAGAAAGAAAGGGAGGGAGGGAGAAAAGCGAGCAAGAATATTAAAATGACAATAAATAATAATGGAAAGTGATTTAAAAGGAAAAAAACTGATAAATACAAGTAAATTTGTAGATTTCGTAAAAGGAACGAAACGCAGAACTAGCTCATAACGACACTAGTCGTGGAGCTCACAATGCTTTCCGTTTTCAGCAGGTAACGAGAATTAAGTGCAGCTAAGTATTTTTTTCTGGTGATAATCTAGTGAATGAGCAATAAGTCGGCTTTATTTTAGCATCTAGGCTTTTCAAAGAAAGTGCAAGGCCACATAATGTTGTTTTTTCTTTCTCCTGTCTTCTCTCTGCACCGCTTAAGCATTTTCATTGATATTAAAATGTTGCAACTTTATAGGAGAAAATACGGGCAGCTGTCATGACATTGTAATGTATTGTGCGCCACCTTGTAAGAAGCTTTACTATTATGCCTTACTGTTATTTTCCCTTTCGCTTACGGAAGCAGGCGTAGCAGCTACAGATTTCAGCCTCCCGATGTTTTACATGATCGACTTCGAATTGGTTTTTATGTTAGTGCCCTTTAGAGAGAGTTCATATTAAGCTCCAAAGATTGTTTATTTATGTGTTTATCACAGCGTCTTGGTAAGCAGTTTTAGCGGTAACGTGTTACAAGTAACGGCGTTTCTGGTAACGCATTCCCGTTTAATAACGTACTCAATACCATATGTTGGACCGGTAACTGGTAACGTACTTATGTTAAAGTTTATTAGTAACGTGAAATGTCACGTCAATTCTTACTTTTTATTCCAATTTTCTCCCCCTCTCCATCTGACTTCTTTTCCAGATCAAAAGCACAGACACCTAAAGTAATGTTTACACAAACAAAATGTACAGGTGCTCTCTGAAACTTTTGGTGGGAGCAATAATGCAAACTACGTGACCTTGAAGCGCACTCAAATAAAAAAATACATAATGCCCATAAAGCACGAACACGCTTTCCTTCACCTACATTCCTTTTCCGAACCACCGACGCACACAACTCTCTACAGTGGAAGCATGAAGACCCATATATTGTGGAAAAAATGGCCTGAAATTTCTTGACAAGCAGTGACTACCGTTGGGATAGGTACTGCAGTCGCCACTAAAGCTTGATGAAAGCCGCAGAGTCCACCATGCGTCCCACAAAGACACGTTCTTTCACAGGAAAGGACAGCTGCGAGTGGTTTGCTGGCACCTGTGCGGCTGCCTCTCGTCCATGGACCTCACACTAAAGTAACATCAGCCTATTTACTTGCATTCGGTATCTGGTGGTGAAGAGCTACAGATATTAAGGACAGTGCTTTAAAAAGGCATAGCCCTCTTTATTCGACCTATAGCCGAGTTGAGTGAATTAAACATGAACTTTATAAAACTGTTATCGTGAGTTCTTGCTAGCAAGGCGCATTGATTAAAATTTATGGCCATAGAGTAACGGCAAACTAAGGTGCGGCACTTTTTTCGGTAATGAATGGCAACACGTTACGTTTATTTTTTTTTTTTTGTAGCTTAAGACATGTTCATTCTTTTAGCATAGCGTGTATCGCAAGTAGTAGCTTTAATTCGGCAACGCCTATGAAATTGTTTTTAAGGAATTGCTGTGAGAGTGAAGGGAGGTGGGAAGACAAGAGATTTTGCTCTCAACAGTTTGCAGGTGCATTACACATGAAGCATTGATAAAAAAAAAGCGTCAACACGTACGACAGAAACGGAAGAACGCTAGCACTTGTCAGTACGGAAAAAATATGTACAGTAAATTACACAAAAATATGGCTGCTGGTATCTTGTAAAGCAAACACACTCTAGGTAAGTACACGTTCTGTGGGAAGTCTGTAAGTCACAGCGAGCTGCTCCTAGATTACCACCAATAGCAGCTAACAATAACGACATCAAATAGCTTTTACCATTTGTAAAGAAGAATAAAACGCGTCACTTCGTGTTTGAGCCTAAACGCCGACATTTCCTTCGAGCTCGTGCTCAGCAGCGGAGTCCAGTAGCTACTGTGGAGGACGCAATAGAAATGTTTGAAAAATTTTATTTGGACTAATGACTATAATCTGTCACAAAACCTGCATTTTTGTATGACTACCCGATAACTAAACTATGAAATTGCGGTAATGAAACACAATGCTCGGTCTACTTTTGCTCTTCTCCCGCTTCTGTGGAGACGGAAGAAGAGGGAAAAAAATGCTTCTGCTGTCTTAAAAAAAAAAATGATCTTTCTCACAAGGGGCTGCTTGCTCGACGACGCAGGAAAGATAATAGCGTTGGGGAACATGTATGAAAGTATGACAAAAGACCTCATGTCTGTGAAAAGATCGCCCAGGAAAACATCCTCTATGAGAGCGCGATGAGTGGCCGGCCGTAGCAGAGGAAACCCAGTGTGGGGAGAGACACGTGCTTTCAGCGAGATAACGATGTTCACGTCAGGGAGCAGCGGGATCGGCGGCTGTGCGGGGCCAATAGGCTTGCCTGGTCAATAGAGCGCAACCACTTATCTTCTCGCCCCTGAGGAGCCGCGCAACCTCGATCCAGTGGCAAGCGGATCCCGTCACGCTTCAGCAAGGCTACGTCTATAGATCCGTGGATGACGTTTGTTACATTAGTTTTGCTGGCGTGCAGAGTGCACGACCCGGCAAGTCATCAATTTTAGGCACAGGGGATTCTGTTATGCTAGCGAGTGGAGTGTAACGAGGAAGTAATCTGGCTGCGGCGAGATGAAATGGAACTACTGGAAAAGCTTGTTTTTGGCAGTGCGCGCAGTATGCTGCACTACAGGCGTACATTACCGGTGAAAGCCGCCGTGTCCCATTTTATGCATTCCAAGTGTATATACATATGCTTTCTTTTTTATACTACAAAAGGGCGTGGCTTAATGAAACAAGTTTAGAGCGCTGAAACAAATGCAACGAATCGCCAATGAATATTAATTTCTCTAAAGCCGTTTTCATGTGCTTTACTGCACACACCTTTGTTTCACTTTTAATGGTAAAGATTAAAAAAGACTCACAGAATTTAAACACCTTGGTTTTAATTTTGGTAAATACATGTCATGGTCTAAGCAGACAGGTATAGTAGTAGTAGTAGTAGAAGACTTTATTGAAGCGCACCGCTTAGGCGCCTAATACATCGATGGCCTGCTGAACGAGCAGGCGCTGTTCTTCCTCACCCTGAGAATCAAGACAATCCATCCAGGTCCAGATATTATTGGAGGGGGTGAGCAAGAAACCCGATTGCCCTAAAACCGGGCAGGTAAATAGGCAATGAGAAAGGTTGGCATAACGGGAAAGGCAGTTGAGGTATGAAGGATCGCGGCGGAATTTGTACAGATATAGTCGCGCAGGGGTTACGAGTGTATTCAGCTGTATCTGCCGAAGGACTTGAGCCTCTCGTACGGAGAGATTGAAATGAGGGTCGGGGTAGAAATAGTGGTCTAAGTGAGCAGTATTGTAATACTCCCTGTTGGCGCCACGAAAAGGCAGTCTCGACCACCCCCCCCCCCCCCCCCACCCCCCCCTCCAAGGACCTGGGCCAAGGTCTGAACGGTGCCGGATTACGAGCTTCAGGGATGAGCTGGTTCGCTTTTTCATTGCCGTCAATCCTTGAGTCTCCGGGGATCAGTCGGAGAAAGGCGCGTAGAGATGCTGCGAAACAAGTGCGGCCTCGAGCTCCATGGATAGATGAGGTGTGAGATTTTTAGATTTTATGGTACGGATAGACGGCTGAGAGTCACTGTAGATTATAGAGACACAGGTGAGAGAGAAGGAAAACTTTGAATGGCATGAATGATGCATGAGAAAACCTCAAGCCAGATAATATCCGGAGGGTGGAGAAATGGGCAGCTAGTGTGAGTGACAGTGGTAGATAGATGAGGATGAAAGAGGACCTGGCTTCCTGACCTGCGAGGAGCCACATAAGAGGCATCCATGTAAGCGGCTCCATGGGTATTGAAGGTCGGACTAAGATGAGAAGCAGCAGCGTGTCCGCGGCCTGCATGCAGGACCGGTGACATAGTGTCTGGAAGAAGAAGTATACGAAGGTTAGTAGCCTCCGGCAGGGAAGAGGTTGGCAGAGGGACTCACTGGCCGGGGAAATATTAGCCTGGTTGAGAAGCCAGCATCCATGAACTGTGGCGGAGAGGCATACCTGTGTGTCGTGGTGAAGGAAAAGGAGACTGCGAAAAGGATGAAAGAGCCTGGTGGCATAAGGCTTATCGGTGGAAGTTGGTTATGGGAAGACGGAGAGCAGCTTTATAAAGACCGTGTAGAGTTGTTGTAAGTGCGTCTAGCTGGCTCTGGGTGAATGAAACATATGGCACGAAGTAAAGGATTTTGTTAATAGCTAGCGGGTGCGCCAGTCGACAGACGTAAGCTTCCCTCAGGCCAGAAGATCGTCTCGCAAAGCGGCGAAGTAAATGAGGGACAGACTGCCGGGTAGAAACAGCCGCATGGAGAGCCCGGGCATTTTTGGCGGCATGCCGGGGCATGCCAAGACCGCGACATTGAGAAACGTTGGGGATTGGGGTGCCGTCCACGTTAAGGGGTATCAGTGAGTTGTGAGCTCGTTGATAGGCAGAGTGTGTCAAAAGTAAAAGCTTTGACTTCTTTGAAACATTTATCTGCATTTTGAAACATTTATCTGCTCTCATGTCACGAGTCTAACGCTGAACCTTGCTTCCTATTGTTGTTTTGAAAATTTTGGCAGTGGGCGACCTTCAACAATCCTTCGGGCACGTCCACCCACAGTTTGTGCCCAGTACCAGAGCAGCTATTCATGAATTTGAAGTCTGTATTCATAAACTTCGTAAAAGCTTCGTCGATTCGTAAAAAGGGGTAAAGGAGCAGGGCAAGAGCAGGTAAGTACAGATTTGTTGGAGGAAGGGGGGGGGGGGGGGTATCATGCTAGAAGAAATGATCCCCCTTTACACGCAATGCCTGGTGACATCGACAGTACCGACAGTACCATGAAGGATAGTAGAACGCTAGCATTATCTCAGTTTATAAGAAAGGGGACCTCAATGACTTTTAAAATTACAGATCACTTAGCTGATTATTCTTTACGTACGAGGTATTTTACCATGATAATTGCTAATATAACCAGAACAACCTTAAATTTCAATGAACCAAAACATCAAGCAGATTTTTGGAAACCTTACACTATTATCTATTATGCCTATACTATCAACCAGGGGATCGAAAAATTCTCGGAATAAAACCAGCCCTTATACTTAGCAATCGTGGATTACGAAACAGCATTTGATTCAGTCGAAACCTCGGCAGTCATGCATGTACTGCGAAATGAGGGTATATATGAGCCATATGTGAAAGTACTGGAAGACATGTATAGTGGCTGCACAGGAACCATAGTTTTGCATAAAGAAAGTAATAATATTCCCATAATGAAAGGGATTTGGCAAGAGATACAATGCCCCAGCACTACACACAGTTTTTTTTTTTTTTTTGCTTACAGGAAGTACTCAGAAACTTCGAATGGGAGCAGTTAGGGATGAGGGTTGATGTAGAATACCTCATTAATCTGTGATTCGCTGATGATATTGCCTTGCTAAGTAACTGAGCAGATAAAGTTAGGACGTATAATGACCTTGATATGAGAATTAGCAAGGTAGGCCAAAAATAAATATGCACAAGACAAAGGTAATGTTCAATAGCATCGGGATGGAATACCGGGAAAGAACGCCTACCTTAGGTAGGGAAACACTGAAAGTGGTATGCAAATATTTCTATTTAGAACAGGTAGTAACCCCAGATCCTGACCATGAAAGGGACATAACTAGAATAATAAAATTGGGATGAAGCGCATATGGCATGTACTCGCAGATTATGAGTAGTAGCTTACCTGTATCGCCAAAGAGAAAAGAATACAACAGTTGCATGTTACCTGCACAAACCTGAGGCTGAAACGTGGCTTTAACGAAAAGGGTTATCCTTAAGTTGAGAGCAATGCAGAGAGCTATGGAACGGAAAATGGTAGGTGAAACGTTAAGAGATATAAAGCATGCAGCGTGGGCCAAAGAAATAGGTCGATTTAATGACATTCTGGAGGAGGAAAAGAAGTATGAATATGTCAGCAACGCATGTAGTGCGAAGAGAGGACAACCAATGCGCAGCAAGGGGCGACAGAAAGTCAGGCGGGTAATGAGGTTAAGGAGTTCGCAGGGTCAAAAGGATACAGCTAGAACAGGGCCGGGTTAATTGAGAGAATTTGGAGAGGTCTTTGCCCGGGCATTGATTATATAGACCGAATGATGATGGTGATTATGATTCAACCGTTAAATATGCGGCCCAATATCTTCGCAATATCTGTCCTTTGATCAGTCCGTGCCAGCACGAAAACTTGAAACTTGGCCCTATGGGAGAAGCAGGAATCCTTCTGCTGTACTGAAACTGACTGCTGTCTTTAATAGCCTAACATATTTTTGCATGGGAACTCTCTAATTTTCAAAACAATCATCGGCCAAAGGAAAGATACTGGCAGTCGTAGAGGTGTTCATGGTGGTTGGGGTTAGGGGCGGAGGGAAGGCTGGACTGAACTACGATTTCTTTTTACCACAGCAATATGCACGCATAAGCTGTGCACAATTAAAAGCTAAATATACTAGAAATGTAGCACTTTGAAGACAAGGACAAAACAGAGTGGACTGCACATGCGACAAATCATAGACTACACAGCACGTGCACTCGTGCTGTGCACTCTTAAGTTTTGTCCAGTTCTTAAAAGTGCTGTATTTGAATCATGATAAAGCAACTCGCCCGAACATCCACCCTAACCAGACATACTAACAGCCTCAAAAAAACGACTCGCATGCAACGAAACTATAAAGAATGAAGAAGGCTTTGAATCTCCTGACTCGAGCAGCAAGTAGTTGCAGACAAGGAGTTGGTACATGAGGGGACATCGGCTCAAATGAAATAGCTGAGACTAATATTAATCATAGAAAACCGAGTACCAGAGCTCCATTACTCTCCACGAGGCAGCGTACAGAAGATCAAACGAATAATCCTTACGCAACCAGTTACTGCTTCTCCATTAGTAATGACGAGAAGGTAATCCGCGGGAACACGGCCGGCAACATTGATGGTAATTGCCTAGCGTACAGCGGCGGCGTTGGGCAAGCATATAGCTGTATGTGCAATGGCAGCTTTAGACAACGTTTGAGGAAAGATGTACTGAAACGTCCAGTGCACCGGCGAACCTCACAGAAAAGAATAAAAGAGGTTGAACATCAGTATAGTGCATTGAAGCTCATTTATTCAATACCCGTTTGCTGTGGCTGTCACTTTTCTCGCTTTTGTTTTCTGCAGGCTGTTCTTCCCATTCTCGTCGTCATTTATTTTCCTAAAACAGGGTTCGGCTTGGTCAAGACATAACCAACTCAAACACAGTAGAAAAGCTAGACTAAATATATTTTTACATTTTATTGAGCAATGAAATCCGCAGCTATTTTATTCTTGAATTTGGGATGTGCAGAAAAGTACTTATCAAGGCCAGCTTTGTGGGGGACTATATGCTGGGAACAGGGAAAATGAAAAAAAAAAAAAAACAGAGAGACTGTCAGCCCTGTAATAATGTTGCTGTGGCTGCTTCACTGTTCGTTTTTGGTTGTAGCGGCTTCTTGGCTCTCAAGGTGTCCACCCCCTAGGACGGCTTGGTATCCTTTTGCGATTCCGATCTGGTGAGAAATCCAAAAAATATTCGTAACCTAATTCTTTAGCCAAAGCTTCAAGTGCTTGTGAGAACGCCAACCACAACAGCCGAGAAGACCGACGTGCACTAAAGTGAAGTCTGTTAATTTGCGCCCCCCCCCCCCCTTCGCTTTTCAAAAAAAAAAAAAAAATAAGGATGAAAGGAATTAAGACTGCAGCAGCGATATGCTTCTCGTGCTTTTCGTGAGGTGCCGGGAAGGATGAATTAATGTTAAGAGCTTCCTCTTTGAAATGGCAGGGGGGGGGGGGGGGGGGTGATAGTAATCACCATGCTCAACCTTTATTTTTACGCTTTTAAACTTGAATAACTCTTCAACCTTAACGACTTTACTTGTAGACCTGGGTTATCCCTCAATATCCTTGTTTAATTGTTTAATTGCTATTTTGCTTCCATGCGTTCCCTCCCTGGTATTTATCCAGCAATCTCTAAAACGTCTCTTGCTAACCTTTACCACCCATTCATTCACGCTTTCTTTGTTACCTCTCAACTTCAGGGCCCTAGCTAGAGTGTATATGTCTGCATCGACATCTAGATGTATACTGCCGCACTTCAGTATAAAGGATTCAATTGTTTCTGGGCATCTACCGAACATCGCACGAGTTTCATCTTCTTGATTAAACTGCCTTCTATAGTTCAGGTTCTCAGACATCCTGATCTAGCTTCAAAAAAATGGCCGCTGCCTCTTGAGCTGTTATAGAATATTTACTTCTTGATCCAATTTTCTCATTTTCTGCACATCTCTAGGGTCGCATTCTTTCCACTGAATTATTCCAGTTTTAGTCTATATGTTCTATAACTGTCGTTTGATGTTCTTTATTTTTCCGTCCTGCCTTTCTGCATACTTACTGGTTAGTTTTCTGGCCCTTTTCATCCAGTGTGAGTCAATGTCCTTTAAGTATGAGTATTTAAATATTTTACCTGCCCACCTATCGTCCATTTTTCTAAGGCGTTCTTACCACAATAATTTGCTCCGAGCTTAACGTGCCTCGAAAGATGACCAGCGCATGTCTCCCTGTACTGCTTCATTTCTAGTTTTGCCATGGGCTATGAGTTCTAACCTCCTCATAGATCATTGATTTATTTCCAACCACGGCTTTATTTCTGCCCTTAAACACAAAACCGGGTTCACAAAGGTAAGCCCTGGTACCATTATTTCCTTGCAAATACGTTTATGTACTTCATATTTGTTGTAACTCCATAATGCTATGTGCCTCATTATCGCGCCTCCCTTCGTCCCTTCGCCCTGGTGGCCTATTGATGCTTTTCAGTGTATACCCTTCGTTCGTTTACCCATACCCCGAGATATTCATATTTTCCCAGTCGATATCTCACTCCCTTGTATTGTACAACCACAAGAACTCACTGAAATCTTTGAATACCACCAGACCCGACCTAACTAGGCTGAAGGCAAAGCCGACTGCATCTTCATTGTATTCACATATACTACCGATGCTTGTAAATCTTTCTGGCTCTTGTATAATTGAACAATGTCGTCCGCGTACATTATTCCTGGAAGCGTTTGTTCTACATCCATTCTCCCTAGCTTATACGAGAGATTAAGATCAAAGTTGCTTTCTTGCAGACCATTTTCCGTATTCTTCATATAAATTATGATCAACAGCCGTCATAGCGGGAATCCTTGCCTTAGTCCTTTCGACAGTAGGCGTACTTCTTTACCCCTCCCATGCAATCTCAATTTTGTTATCTCTGTATGTTGTCTTTAGTAATACACTTACATCCTTACTGATGATTTCAGATTCGAGTATGTTTCACAGCAGTTTTTTTTTACGTTGTCGCATGCACAACTTATGACCAGGAAGGCTGCATACAGCCGTCTGTTTTCCCTTTTGTCTATTTCTATGCATTGGGTTATTACGAAACTGCTATCATTAAGGCACCTACTACTCCTGAACTAGTTCTGCGGTTCGCCCAGTACATTATTATTTTCTATCCATGCCTGCATTTTCAGGTTCATGGCCTGCATTGCAAGCCTGTACGTAACTGACGTTATCATAATCAGCCTAAATGATTTAATGTTTTTCTATCTTCTTTTCCTTTATAGATTAAATTCTACCTACTCAGTCGCCAGCTGCCCAGAATTTCTTTATTTATGACTGTTTCCAATGCCTTAAGCCATGTGTCATTGCTTCTTGGACCAAGCCAATTAATTAGTTTGATCGAAATTTAGTCCATCCCTGTGGCTGTACACACAGGAATATGTCTTCTGGCTTCTTCAAGTTAAGATTTGTAATTGTAATCTCCTTTGCTTCATGTTGTTTGACACTGTTTCTTAATTTATTCGGGGAGATTACCCCCATAATCACGCCTAAATGATTCGACAATAACTGATGTAATATATTCTATGGCGTCATCTCCCTCTAGGCATTTTTCCTCGGCACCCATAATCGATTCTGCTTCATATGATTCATTTTACCCAGGAAACTTATATTGCTCCATAATTTATTTGCCGCCTCTTTAATTGAATCACGCACTTCTGTCATCCAGCGATCGGTGTGCTTTTTTATATTACTCTGCACCAGTATCTGCATGCCCAGTTTCTTTTACCGATAAAATTCCTATTTTCTGTCTATTTCCTCTCGAGATAGCTGCGCGTTCATAGCTTCTCTATGTTCTATGGAAGCCTTTCGTTTTCGTTCGATTGCCTGTTTACTTTCATTACTCCGCAAGCTTCGAGGAATCCTCCTACCTTTCACCTATTTGACCCTTTTATTTGTCAAATTTTTGTACGGATGAGTTGTGCTAACTTATTATAATACTATTCCTACAAAGGTGTTTATCATATCCTCAATGCCCGACGCTATTAGCTCTATCTGTTTATCGGACAAAATTTACGTTTGTTCTTTGTGCTTCCTGATTTTCTCTTTCGACCAGGTGTCTCGTCTGCAGGCCAACACGTGTAAGGTCACTTCCCAGGCTGTACGCGCCTTTCTCAACTTTTTCCATTTTTGCGAGCTTATTATAGATTCCTGGTGACATCAAGCAGTAATCAGTGGTAACTTGCCTATTCCAAAATTTCCACGTGATCTGGCCTTCACATTTGCTTTCTTGTTAACGGTAATTAGGTTAAACTGCTAACACATTTTAGCATTGCCTTCTTGTTGCCGTCGGTGTATTCACTCAGATCCTCAATGCGTTGATTCATATCACCCAATAAAATGATCTCAACCCCGTCTCCAAACTGTTTGATATCTTTATTAAAGCATTTAACAAGATCCCTGTTTTCCAGTTTGCATTTGTCCTCTGCCCATAAATAGGTTTCCGCATAGCCATATCTTTTTAACCGCTATCGTTCCTGAAAATCCAGTCTTCACAGGATCAGACATGTTCTTTGCAAGTTAGTTTTCCCTTTGCCAACTGATCCTTAGGTGTATCAGCATACCAATCCCACCACCCTTCTCCGTTGTTGTTCTTCCGCTCTATTCCCAATCATAGACTTCGGTAACCGATGCTTCTTGCAGATCTTTGAGGGGCGTCTCGCACATGGCATATACACTGACTTTTTTCTATTCTAACAAATTCAGTCTCCTTCTCTGCCTTACATGTTTATGAAATGGATAGTGGAGATAGATTAATTTTTCTTAGCTTTTTTCCTACGTCTTCTTCTGGTCGGTTGGTTGAAGTTATTCTTCAGCCTTACGCTCAAAACTGCCGCGGATGCCCCTAAAAAATCTACCGCACGACTTGCCAGGCGCCAGCCGATCTCGGCGCCCACTTGTTTTCTGAAATAGATTCTATCTCGCTGAAACTCCTTGCCTTAGCTCTAGGTACTTCCCCGTTGACATCTGTTACCTCGAAACGCATCTCTCGGCTAATGAATGGATGGGTTGATGGAATATAGAGCGTCTCCTTTGAAACGGGGTGGTAGAAATTGCTATCATGTTCATTTTTCATGCTAATGTTAAAAAAGGGCTAAAAAGCGCCTTCTGCTTGTAGTGCAGATCCTCCGCGGGCTCTGTCGAATGCATTCAGTCAGTACAGACCTGCAGGTTTCAGTAGCATTACGGCGCGGATTACACGAAACCATAGGCTATGAAGTTATTGAAGGTTAGTCCGATGCTAAAAAAAGGCAATAATGAATCCAATCTCAGGCATTCATGACATTCATGAGAAACAGGGGGCGAATTTTCACTGCTCTACCAGTCGTTTCCCATCCGACACAAGTTTAACATTCATTAAAGAAAATTCTGAGAACATTTTTGCAGCTTCGCTCTCGCAATTTTTTCGTTTTACACAATTTTCCATAATGATTGGCAACTTGTTGTGAATTACATCTGCTCGTGTAATTCACGTTCTGAATGCACTTGTGCTCGCGTGCGCGCCCGCCTGTTCCTCTTTCGTGCCCCCTTTTGCAAGGAATGCTTCTGTGCTGTTTCGACATCTCATTTCGATAATGACAAGGATCACTGCGTTCTTCAACCTGTCTTTCAATTGCGTAAACCCTTTTCATCACTGGGAGATGTAAAAGATCCATAAATCATACGCGTGAACAAAGTTGGCGCAACCTTTAACGAACTGCACAGACAGAAACATGTTCCTCGTTTCACACATGAAATTCGGCAAAGCAATGTCTATAGACTTATTTCGCGGGTGTCTGGTGACGACGTGAACGTTCAGTTATTCTCAGGCAACGGCTTCACATTTCGTTCTCCGCTGCCAGCTTCATTCCTTGAATTGAAACAAGGCGCTTACCTGGGTTCCCCACTTACGTTTCGTCATCGCCCGCATATTTCAGACAGGAGCCTTGAGGCAATACGAACGGGATCCGAAAGAAGGAAGCAAATCACCTTCTCTGAACATCGCCATTCGTCTTCCTCCGCTTTGGCATATTTCGCTTTCGACATTCTGTGCTTCAAAAGGCGCAACCGGTGCACCGTTCTACGCATGTCTTGTTGGGCAAGACGGACGTTGATAGAATGGAGAGTGAAAAGGTAAGCGTTTGTTTTTCGTTTTATTCGATCGGAATTTACTGGATGACACCTTGTGGAGTGTGCATCCGAAAATGCTGTAATTCCGCACTCTTGTTTTTTTACTTTTGTGTTCTAATTGTTTATGCATTATGCTTATGAGATCTACCTAAATGTCTGTTAAGAGTATGGCCGTCTGCCCATCTGTCTAGAGCGGCTGAACGGGCTGCTTCTTGCTCCACGCGCGACGTCTACCGATAACGCCTCCCTTGTGAGAGCCTGCATCTGAACATGCGCCCCCTGCCTTGTCTTTTATCGCCGTGCCGGTTCACAGCCACGGTTGCCAACAGTCGTTTTTGAAGGTGCTTCAGGGCGGGAAACAAAGTCGAGGTAACAGGGGCCCTGTTTTCGACACACATGGCCGCCGTTCGGCGCTATGTTATTCCTGATTGGTTGTTAAAACGTCACGTGTTTCATATTTATAGAGCAAATTTGTGGTCTGTCGAAATGGATTTTTGTGGTGACCTAAAATAGATGTGAGCGTGAAAACGGATCTTTAGCAGCGCTATTCATGAAGCCTGAATGATATATATAAGTAACTGCGGAGGCAAAATTAAAAGTGTAGATGGTTGAGAGGAAAGCACTTTCGTTAGTATTACGAATGGGCATGGGGCATGTCAGACGTGGGCAGAAATGGGCAGAAATGGGCATGGGCAGGACATGTAGCGCGAAGAGAGGATAACCGATGGTCGCTTAGGGTAACAAACTGGATTCCAAGGGAAAGAAAGCGTAGCAGGGGGCGGCAGAAAGTTAGGTGGGCAGATGAGATTAAGAAGTTCGCAGGGGTCAAGTGGATGCAGCTAGCACAGAACCGGGTTAATTGGGCTAAGACATCTTATTGTAATTATAGATAGCACTGAAACGACGTCATAAGGTTACGTTTTAGCTACGCAACATTTAGAGGAATAATAACCAAGGCGGAAATTTACAGCCGCGCGACAGTTGTAGCTGCCCTATCGTTGCAAACGATTTGCCCTCATAAAGAAACCATCGATCCGCAGTGTTGTTGCCAAGCAAAGCAATGGCAGCCTGCCAACTCAAGTCGTTGATTTGCGTGAGTTGTATTTCAGAGAGCGCTGCTATGCTTTCGAATTATCTGTCTGGACGGTTCACGAGTACAACCTGAGAGGGCTTGTGGGGTGGTGGCTGGGCAGGAACTGGGCGCGACAGGCAGCGAGGGATCACCAAAGACTGTCTTAAACGTCGGCCATAAACACTGCTTTTTTTTTTGTCTAGCCCTATATGGACTCACTGCAGGGTTAATGAATTGAAGAACATTTACAGAAATATGGAGAGGGGGAGATCAAGCAAAAATACTGGCAGTTTCTATTTTAATAAAAGAATATGTGCAATGTACATAAAACATGTCTGCTTGCCATATGTGACGTGTTTCATGGAAAGGTTTGTTTTGGTATGCATGCAGGGTCACGATTTGCTTATATTTTAGAAAAAAAGCACTCCAGAGCACTTTATGACTATACGCTCTAATCATGTGATGCCTGTTAACTGATTTTTTGTATTGATTGCTTTTAATTGCAGTCAGAAAAATATCTCCCTTTATTAATTGCATGTTATCATTTCGACCGTAAGGATTGCTTGCGAGCGGCATCGCCCCAGTTTCATACCACGATTTCTTGAGTATCTTTCGCTTTCTTTTCTTTTTCTCCTCCGTAGCATTCTAGGCATCGCCCACACACGCACGCACGCACGCACGCACGCACACACACACACACACACACACACACACACACACACACACACACACACACACACACACACACACACACACACACACACACACACACACACACACACACACACACACACACACACACACACGCACACACGCACACACGCACACACGCACACGCACACGCACACACGCACACACGCACACACGCACACATACACATTATCTCTCTAAGCTGTTTTCCCTCTCTATACACAATTCAAGCCGCAGACGACTCAAGCCGATTCAAGGTGTTAGAAACTTAAGCCGACTTGATGACCTGACTTTAGCTGGTCATAACGCGGCTGTTTGAAAAAGAAGGGCAGCACAGCCGAAGCTATGTCATGACACACTGAAACCGCAACGCCACACCATATTTTAGTCGCCCTCACTACAACTCGAGGATTTCAAATCGCGGAATGCACCGTAGCGGCGCTGCTCCTGGATCATGGTTGTTTTTCACACTTGGCTCCAATATATAATAGCAGATGACAGCGATTTTTCTCCATCACTTTTTCTTTTGCTTCAGACCGCGTAATTCAATTTTGTGCTTACGTAGCCGGACACGGTCCTCAACAGACGTCACGCGTACGTCACAATTTGAAAAAAAAAAAAAAAAAACGAATAGTCTAGAATAGTGCCCCAATTCAGGACATACGGCAGCGATAAGACTGCAGGTACAGTGACCTGCTTGCGTGGTTGTGGGGAAACGCATTACAGCGCACTTGCAGTTACGATAGCCAACAGTGCCTCATATGCCATATCCTGTCTTGAAAATGGCGCCCATTGCCTAAATTATAGTATGCTAAAAGTTTTGGGCACGTATGCCGGGAACACGCAGAACACGACGTGAAGCTCTTGTCAGATTTGGCGTAGCTGTTGGGTATGGTGCTTCGCCTGACAAGATTGTGGAGTTGCAGGCGACGATGATAACTTATCGCGCTGGTTGAGAAGCGTGGTGTTGCTTAACATGACCGCATACGCGCTTTAAAGTGGCGCCGTGTCTAATTTCCCGCTGTGCAAGAAAGAAGTACTGGCTCTCCCGTAAACGACAATAGATGCATGCAGAAACCGCTACGGGCATGCCACGTTTTTGGCAGGAGCGAGCAGTTCTCTGCTTCGGCATATAACCATTTAGGGATTGTTTTCTGACAAGCGATTGCTAATTGTCCTTTCATCATGCTTCAATTCTCAGATTAAGCAGCTGTGACAGTGAGGTCATTGAAATCAGAACAAAGCAGAAGCATACACTCCCACGATGTGGCCCAGGCCTGAGAAGGATTCATGAGAAGGAGCAGGTTCAAGTGCTCCTCAAGCGCATATTCATCCGCAAGCTAAGGGGGATAATGCCATGAGCTGACGCTACCGCAGAGTAAAATACTTCATTCCAAAGATCCGAAAGCGCTTTGCATCGCTGCTGTCTCGATCACTGGCCACGGGTCTGTTATATACACGCATGAGAGTGTGGCACCGATGCACCATGCTTGGAGAGGCCACAGAAGCCTTAGGGAGCAGAAATTCGTCTAATTTAATCTCGCCCCGGGCCAGAATATTCACGTTTCGGCTCCACGATGAGGGGCAATCACTACATGGCTAAAGCGAAATCACTGCCCGAATGTTCTCTCGATATTGGCTCGACGGCGCCTCAAGATTACCCACAACGGGACCGAGAAAAATTTGATGCCTGATATCACTCGAAGAAACAGCACTCGACCGATGTCATTCGCACAATGATGTCCTAATCTATGTGGCCGAGAAAAAAAAATGTCACTTTTGGATGTCTTATTAAAGATGTTAGAGAAGACAAAAAAAAATCACACTGCTTGCAACAAACTGGCTCGGAATACTGCTGGACACAGCGTTCAGCACAAACTTGGAGGCAAGGAAAAATGCCGGAAGGAAATCGTTCCATTAAAGACCGAACCTAGGGCAGGTATATGACTATAAAGAGAAGTTTACAGCTTCCACTAAAACATTGTAGCTTAAAATTTCCCTCTACCGTTGGGTTACAATGTAGAATGATCGTGTGAAGACTAAAGTTGTGTTGATTTGGAAGTTTGTGTCAAACTTTTATGCCTCTTTCTTGTAGACGTACGGCTGTGTGTGCGAGGAGGCACAAAAGGAGTAAATATTCTCCAGTTACGAAGTACACTGGTTGCTTGTTGGGCACAGAATGAACTCGTGCTCTTAGAGCTCAGATTTCAACTACTAAATTTGCTCGGAAGCTGCGCATGCTTACTGTGCTGTCGAGCTTTCTCTTGTGTGCATGATATAGTGAACAATATTACAAAGCTGCAACGTTTTAGAAAATTGTACGAATAATTAGAATGAAAGAAAAGATCGCCGGCTAAGATCAAAAGCACACAGAAATGAGAACTTTCATAATAAAACGCTAAATTTATTTCTTTTTTAGTTTACCTTGCCTTGCACGTAAACATATGAAGGAGGCATAACTGAGCAAGTTTGTATAAAACGCTTCCTTCTTTGCCATCAAGTAGAATAATTTTTCTCGTGTTTCTGCTCACTTTCAGGGAACCGAGAAAGCTTTTCTGCTAGGCAGATGCTCGATCGTGTTTTAGCACGGGGTAGACTACAGCAATGTCTTGTTTTTTTGTTTCTTTTTTTCATTATTGCTTGCTCCACAAAGAAATATCGGAATGATATACGGTTGTACGCTACGTATCCGAAGAAATAAGAGTGAGAGCAGAGTAGGTGTAGTGCACCCTCAATGCTGCTTTCCGCATATATAGGTCGAAAAGATAGCAACAATAGCAGACTTAAATCAAATTTGAAGCGGCTCTATGAATCCGTTTGTAGGTCGCTCGACTGCTGTAAGGACACGGGATCAAATGAAAGCCGCGGCGGCCACTTTTCGATGGATTTCAGAAGCAAAGCGCCCGTGTTCTGTGTAATGCCAGTGCACGTTAAAAAACCCCGCTGGTCGAACTTTTCCGAGGCCTCCTCTACAGTGTTCCGTATTCCTCTACAGAGTCTCTTTGGGAAGTTAAAGCCTCTAAACAAAACTAAACAATCATATCAGACCTGATCTGATCACCGCAGTTACCAGATATTGGACGCAAATATATTACATTGATACATTGAACAAACTCAGAAAACACAAATGCAGGTGAAAGATATTTACCTTGGAGCTCGAAAGCGTGAAAACGACTTGACGCTGAATTGATCACGAAGCAATTGTTGTTGTGTGTTTGTTGATGAAAGGAGTTTGTATACCAAATCTTGTTTGCCAAACTTTAATCATGGGGAGGCCAGTTTCAACATTGCGAAAGCTTTGTTTATGTTTATTTGCTTCTTTGGACAATAGGAAGGCATTGCTGACGAGGCAATATATAAGGAGGGGCTGCTTAACAGTATTTGCAAGGCGTATACTGCAGTTTTCGGCCTATACTCCGCACGAAATTAAAATTTTTTTGGATAGATGCTCCAAAAAGGTGTATAGTGCACAAGGACAAATTTCAGCGAAAATAAAGTTTTCTTTTAGATTTTACGCATGCTTTATATAATAAATAAGCAAACATCTCTTTACCAGTTCTGGCGTTACATGTACATTTATGCTACCTTTATGCACTCGCGAATCCACTACTTACTTAAATTGATGACATTTTCTTGTGCACGAGCTCGCAAATAAAAGCCTATGCTCAATGTGTGACCAGCTATGTGTGACCAGCTATGTATGCGAATTTTAGATATCTTGCTTTTTTGTTCCAGTTTTCATTGAGCTCTTTTTCAAATTAAATCGACTTTATTCAACATATTTTATCCTGATGAACAGAAGAGAAATATTAGGGTAAGAACAAAAAGCTACAAACGCAGTAGCTTAGCGAGACCCCTACCGCTGTTTGACATGGCCGACAGGCTATTATATTACTGCATCTCTCTCTCTCTCTCTCTATATATATATATATATATATATATATATATATATATATATATATATATATATATATATATATATATATATATATATATATATATATATATATATATATGCATGTAGAACAAGCAAAAAGGTATAAAAAAGAATGTACAGTATAGACAGGTACTATGTCTGAAATAATATTGATGTAAGAAATATATGTATGCATCAACTTGCCACAAACTATTACATACAGAGTACAAGCACATTCTACTCACAGAAAACGAAGCAATCATATTTTACTGAAGAATAAGATTGCGCCAGTAGCTCAAATGAGTCAGATGCAGTCGAGTGTACACAAGTTCACCTACTGGAAGCCGGAGAGCAGATAAGAAAAGCTTACAATACATCTCCAATACAAAAGCAATTTTTTTCAGAGAAATCAAGATAAAGAAACCCATATGTCTTCTAGAATAAGGTATTTCTGCAACGTGTATTTTCTAAGCTCGTTTATATCTATATTTTTTCTTTGTAGGAAATTCAAATAAGTAAGCATATGGTACTGCAGCATGTGTCGCCCTGATTAGCGTGGGAGGAGGGCTTAGACCAGCATTTTCTGTTCCTGGATATGGAGGGTGCTTATAAAGGCCTTCGTAAATTACATAAGTTGAGGGAAGCGTCTTTGTTAGTTTTCAGACTGTGTTTATACTTCCCAGCAAGAATTGGTTTGTGTAAGTGGTGTATGGGGGGTACTTTAAACGAAGCAAAAATTTCTCTTGCATGAGCGTCATATCAGGCATGGGCTACATGACGAATTGGCTTTTTTTTTTTTAAATAATTACAATTTCGTATGGCTCGATTGAGTTGTGTCCTTCCATACAAGACTGCAGTAAGTATTATGAGGAGCGAAAATTGAAATATAAGGAATAAACTTATTTTAGTCGGAAGCATCATTCTAAACATACACAGCACGCCGCAAGCTTTTGCCAGGTTTCCCTCCACCCGTTCAAAGCGGATATTCCGATGTAGACGTTGAATGAAGGTCACTTACAATGTTTTTACTTCTTTAACGACTTTTATTTGTTCGTAGCCGAGTTTTGTATCAATATCCCGACTAATAATCTTCTGTTAAGGAGTAAATAATATGGCTTTTGTTTTGTGAACGTTAATTTGTAAACCATTTCGGCCGCCCAAAGATGTCACGTCGGGCAACATTTCAGAACGCAGAGAGCCCAAAGCGTTTGCGGCATTATCAGCCTCATTAAAAAAAAAAAAATATCTGCAGCACTGAACAGTCAATGTGAATGCTACTTCGATCTGAACTAACACTCAAAGCTTGCTATCTAGGTTAGCTGCAATGCTCGAACTTTCTGTGCGACACACAGAATGGCTAAGTGCAGAAACTTGTCTATCGGATGCCTGTCAGAGAAGCGCTGGAGGCTCACGTAGCATGTTACGACTTCCGCTGACTCGGGAAATGCAATTACCTCTACTGCTGCCTCGTTCGTTGCCGCCGCTGTCTCTTAGTGCTGACGAGATAATTAAACAGCCAGAGCTTCTTTGGTCACAAGAAGTTGTTGACGTCCTGTGGCCTTTCCCTTAATTCGCTGTGAAGTAAACAGGAGATTTAGTGGACATGAAATTGGGCGCAGTGGATTGTAGGGGCGATTAAAAAGGCGCGAGGTGAGGTCCTGAAAGATTACGAATGCCTGTAAATACACGGCGGATTTATCTGCTTACTCTGGTAGCAAATGGTTGCAATCTAAAAATTCTAAACTATTGTTGCTTGTGGCCCTTGTTGGGTTAGGTTCATTATGTGGAATTTGTTTTGTATCTATTATGGAGTAGGAGACCCCAATTTCTTTATTCAGTCTCTCTAGAGCGGGCATTTTGTTTTATTAAATTGACTTCCTCGTGACGCGTGATGCTGAGTCAGTAATACATTGTAGCGGCACTTCCTTGCATACCATAATGCCACGTGAGGTAGCGGAACGAACTTCCATAAAGCCTCTTCAGCTCCATAGGTTCTACCGTAATGAGCTATTTCTGACACTGAAACTTATGTCGCCGCATAAAGCGGGCTAGATGACTTGAGCATGCAAAAAATACAAGACAGTCACATACAGGCTCGATCCAAGCAGCTTGCAAATATTCAATCAATTTATCCTCCCTTATTTACGCGGCAGAAAAGGCGCGTAAAATAACGCTTGCCGAGTTTGATTTCAAGAAGTACTATTGTCGCACAACTGTTACCAAGTGAAATGAGAATGTATAAAAATAACTGCAATCACGCGTATGAAAGTGAGTATACTCCCTGAAAAAAAATGGAGAACGAGCTTTATTATTTTTTTCCAAAGTCGTCATCCATTTACCTGTGTTTATGTATCAGATGTGTCATTTGAAATCTTATCCCTCTGAACAGAACTAAATAGAGTTTGGATGCAAGGAAGAAATTACTATCCTACATTAAATCATACTGTAAGGTAGAAAAAACGCGAAGCAAGCCAACATGCTTCTGGACAACAGATGAGTGATATGAATCCGAAGTTTCAACGACCCGTGCGCTTGAGTGCGCAATCAAGCGCCTACTGTATATTTCGATGCAACGAATATAACCAGCATCCAGAGAACGAAACGCACAATAAACTCTTAGATCTCATATGTGAAGGACAAAGGAAGGACGCTGTTATTACGTTAACTGATGTGAAGCAGAACCAAAACTGTGTTAGAATACGTACGGACCCTTGTGTTCCGCTCCAGCTTTTCTGCAGCTAAATAAGATGCGTGGTTGCGCTAACATTGCCTTTCTTTGCTCTGCAACTACAAAACCAGATGAATCGATTTCAGTGATTTATTCGTTGCATCATATGAAACGAGAAAAAAGAAGCACCATTTGCCCTCGCACCCGAGAGCTAGTGTCTGTGCCGTACGCTGAAACATCTAGATGGACGCTCATTGATTGAAATTAAGATTTTAGGTCCCTGGCCACGGCGATTGTCTGCGGTGAAGGCCTTCCCAGGCACTGCTCCACTTTATGAAAAGCACAAGCCTAATCGAAAGACTATGAGTTTGCTATGATATGACTGTGACGTGATGTGATGTGGCGTGTCTGTTATTAGTGTTATGTGACTGCACTAACTTCAACTATTCCTCTCTCAGAGCTTTTTTATCCACTCATCCCCTTCTCCAAGTGCAGGGTAGTAAACCGGTTGCTTTTGCTGGTTAACCTCCCTGCCTTTCCTTCTCATATTCCTCCTCCTCCTCTGCCGGAAGGGGCGTGGATGCGAAATGTGGTATCGGACAAACGACTCCTAACTTTCAAATTTAACTATGTAAGTGAGCATCAAAAGCGGTGACGAAAACCTACTCCTCGCATGACGCAGCTGGTAGAATGTGGTCTTGTCTGCATACGGCGAGTAGAGACAAAGCTTCCGAAGGCTTTCTTTTCACTTTGGTTGAGCGTATGAAAAAAAAAAAAACGCCAGAAAACCTTCGTTATATTATAGAAGGAATTCGGCGTCGATAGATATGGCATTGAAAAAGTACTGCTGAAATTCGGTTAAAACTCTGGTTGCTAGTATCTGCAATTACACGCTTGCTAAGAGCATTCAACAAAATAGAGCAATCCGCAATAGCGACCCCCTCCGAGTTTCTAGTATAAACGTACACGCAACCTGTAGTTCATGAGTATACTAAATGATATTTATTAACTCTGAACTTGGCAATGAAATCGATCAAGGCACATTTTCTGTTCTCGCTCTCATAGGTTTCGTGAGACGGTGATTTTGATAAGCTCCGGAGTGTTTATAAATGTTTAGAGAAGAAAGATGAATTTTAATATACTTTATACATGCGTTGAAGTGAACTTTTCTGCATAATGCGTTTGTATGGCAATACAGCTAGGTAACAATAAAAAAATTTAACTTTTATGTGAATGTGTTTAACAAATCTTCCATTCATAATTTCATGAAAGTTCATGAA
Organism: Amblyomma maculatum; assembly: GCF_055883805.1. NCBI lineage: Eukaryota > Metazoa > Arthropoda > Arachnida > Ixodida > Ixodidae > Amblyomma > Amblyomma maculatum. The sequence goes on along the minus strand of NC_139349.1, from coordinate 61,062,875 downwards.
TGATCGGCGAAATATATATGGCCAGTTCTGCAAAAGGCGTGGTAATGAAGGTGAACCAGAGTATACAATACAAAGTAGATTATAGTCGCAAGTGATTGAATGAAGTGCTATTGTTCTCGCTTTTCAGGCAAGTTTAATCGGGTTTCTCGGCTCCTAAACCTTTCGCTCGGTTGAATATTTAATTTTCTACAGCTGGTCGCTCACATTTGGGAGAGTTCGCAGCTGGGTTGGCATGATTTGTGTGTATATTATTATTTTATGTTCGCCAAGAGAAATTCAACCAAAGCGCTCAAGCTCCTGAATACATTTCGCAAGATTCTTCTTTCGTGGAAAGGCGCTTTTGCAGATATTGCGTAAACACTGTTACAGATTGGGTAGCGTAAGAACGTTTCTGTAATAAAAAAAACTTCATTGCAAAGTAGGTGGGTAATAAAATAAGAGGGCACTGATAAGCTCCACCTTAAAAATATTGCGCGATAGTGGCCTGTGATGCTCTATATAGAACTACAAGCATATTCAATAACCTACAACACAACACATGACTATGAACGGCGCTTGTTCCCTAGTCTTAGAAGCTGACCTCTTATAGCCAGTGGGTAGTGTTTGGCTTGGAACTAAAGGGCCATAGTTACAGCTCCTACTGAACCCTAAAATGTTTGAAACGTTTCTTCAAGAGAAACTAGTTTCTTTACAAAGTTCAGTCACTTGAGACCTTTCATTCAATTTCATGTCACATGCGATGCAATATGCGCTATCTTTGTGGAGTCTGACATTTTTGCACGATATAATGCGATTGTGATGCCATCACACGGTAAGCTAATTGGCTTCGGCTTTGAAATGGCAACGCTGATACCAAATTATCTGCGGCACGAACCCTTCATGCTGAAGGGGAAAATGAGCGCAGGAGATATTAATTAGGTGAAACAAATGTCACGTAAACAACGCTGACTAGGGCAAAGCTGTAACTTGAGTAGGTGCCCAAAGAAGGGGAGTGAATGATCACGGCGACACCGCGTCGGCTAAAAAAGAAAAGGTGGGACCAAACTCTGCCTTCTTCTTCATTAGTTGACCTTCATTTGAAACAATATTAGTTGGATTCATGCAAATCGCTCATAAAACAGGATATGCTTGGCCCTCAAAAAATATAGTTCGAGCCTTACAGTTCAAATTGCACTCTTTTGCTTCCGACCCCTCTCAACGAAAGGAAACTTCGATTCTTCTGCTTTTACATTGACTGCAGCTCAATTTTTATTAGGTAGAGCTCATCTCCAGACACTATCTTAGTTGTCCAAATGAATCTTCCACGCCTTCTATAAAAACACTCAGTTACATATGTGGTCTCACCATCCCAGATTCTTTTGAACTCAGCGATTTTATCGATATGATTATATGTCCACAGAGTCTGTCTTCTTTAAGCGCTGACGCGTTAGAACGTCAGGTGCTTGAGCGGTAGTTGATGGCAGCATTTGGAAGGAAGGCGTCGCACGTTGTTTTCTAAAGTCCAAACGATATCGACATACGTCAAAAAAGGGTGATTTGTGGTCGGAAATGTGTGTCCATCCATGGGCCGGGGACATTCTACAATCAACTAGACCCACTTCAGGAAAATGTTAGTTTTGTCTTTAGAAGCATATATAAAGAACCGAACCTAAAAGGCAAACGTTTCTCGAGAACTCACATTTTTCACACTTATAGTTCGTTGTTAGGAGACAACGGCCATTTTTTGAACAGTACCTTAAGGACTGACATTTGTTCAACCAGGAAGTCATTTAGGTGCGGCATCCAGCTGCCTTCCTCAAAGTATTTTTGATACACACGTTTGTCTTGCCTTCCCATTTTAGTTTAACTTTTTCTGCCTGTGGATAGGCGCTGACATGAAATTTCTCGTTACTCCGAAGACACATTTTTGGCTGTCGTATTGCTTCCTTGCTGGCCATTTTTAAATTTTATGTGCTGCTTTGGATTAATGTTTTTGGTCCTATTATTGGAAGTCCACCAACTGACAAACTCTGTCGGTCACATCTGCAACTGCAGGTCTGATGGCGGAGCCATTGTCGTTATTGTGTCGGATAATTCATCCACATCTGAACAGTTGGTGTGCTATGGATAATAAATAGTTGGTGCAAGCACTTGGTAGCCCTAATTACGTACAGACATAAATATTTGCAATCCTAAACGTCCTGTGTCCAGCGAAAAACAACCGTCACCTGTTAATCTTCTTAGCTTAGCGAAGCTAACTCCATCACACAGCTTCAGTGTCCACAAGTGAGGTACAAATTGCTACCAGTTCTCTTACAAAGCGAAAGCTAACTTGCGCGCATTAGCTAGACAGTAAATGCATCTGTTTATAAACTACTATCCCTGCACGTATAGCTGGCCTTTTAGGTCGCTACTGGAAAGTTGAGCTCGGAAATGTACATGAGGGAAATGCCTTTGAATTAGAAAAAAAGAAAACGGGCTCGGAAACTTTAGCTGTCCCTGAAAAAGAAGAGCAAGTTTGAGCACATGAATATAATCTGTGCAGCCTAAGCGGAAGAAAGAAATTATAGAGCTTCAGCTGTCCTTGAACCAAGTTTCACGAGATTTAGGCATTGGACGCAGCCGCTGTCGTTGCTGCTGCTTCGAACTTGGACTTTAACGAGATAGCTTATGTGTATGACGCATTTCCCTAGCTTAAATGAATAAGCTGCGCAGATGTAGCTTGGATAGAAGACGACCATTGTCTATGCACAGTGCGAGAATATTCTGCAGTTCGAACTTGTAGAAAAGCCGATGTTAATTGCACAGCGCTAGAGTGAGTTGAAGTTTTGCACGAGGCGTGATCTACTGCTGCAGTGACATTCTGCAGTCGTGCCTGGAAGCGATGAAGTCGACGATGTTGGCTGCACAGCGCGAGATGAAACAACACACTGCGCACGAGCACGCGGCGCAATCTGTGGAAAGCGTGATGTAACAAAGGGAAGTAACGCGAAACTCGCAATAACGCAGTAGAGGTAATGCTCAAAAACACTTAAGTAAGGTAAACATTATTTGCGCCATGAAATTATAAGCATGCTTTCTTGTATGCATGCTCCCTTGTATGACAGCGTGAGCACCGATGGACCATTCTGGACGCCACCTTGTTACGATCCAAATCACTTTTAAGGCACAGGCCCTGAGGGGACTACGAACTGTCGAGTAAATTGAAGGCTGTTTGTTTATGACGTATTTAGTCAAGGCTGGATGCGAGAGTTGGACTGAGAAAAAGGCTGACGGCCGAAGTATTGACGCGTTTGAATTGCGGTGCTGGCGGAGACTCTTGAGAGTTCCTTGGACGGCCAGAAGGTCAAATCAGTCGATATTGTCGACCATAAACCCTCACTGCTCATTGGAAGGTCAAATTCTAAGGTTAACGCTCAGATACTTTGGTCATCTGATGAGAAGAGAGGAATCGCTGGAGAAAGATTTGGTTTTGGGAACGGTTGAGGGTCACCGGAGAAGGGGTAGGCAGCGAACGCGATGGTTAGATGACATCCTCGAGGCGCTGCAGATGAAGTTATGTGATGTTAGGAAGATAGTGAGAGACCGGAAAGCATGGCGTGATATGGTACATAGGGTCACGAAGAGTCGCACACGACTGAACGACTGAACTGAACTGAACTGAACTGAGTCCTATAAAAACAGTTATAGTTTCTGAAACGTACTGGGGTTTGTGCTGCCATTAGTAAATGGTAGGATAAAATCACTAATTTAGCGAGTTCTAGAACGGTTACGACACAAATAAGGTAATCGCACCGCATCAGCAACGGTAGTTGCATGGGTCATTGTATGGGATTTCCTTTAAACAGTTGTTTCATTCACGGGTGCAAGTCTCATATCGACTAATAACAATCGATATGCTGCAGGCCAAGAAAGTCTCGCTCAAACGGAGACAGCTTTAGCGGCGTGTTGATTAATTTGTCATGCAGGATTATACACTTGTATTTTTTCTCAAGAACTGCTTACTGAGAATATGCTGTTTTTTCTGGCATCACTCTTTTTTTTAGTGCTCCTGCTTCTGTAAAGTATGCGAACTTGCCCCTCAAACTGTTATTATGCGAACTTGCCTTTGCTTTACTGACAACAGACACATAAACAAAAAAGGATGCTTCAGCACAGCGACAACAATATGGCCCGTGCGAAGCAAGTTCTCCTGATTAGGAGCGTGAAGGAACTCCCGCTACCAGCCGCGGCGATATGATAAAAATAGGAAGTGGAGCCACCATGCACCAATCATAACGCTTTGGTCTTCGCCTCGGCTACCGTCGGTCATACTAGTCGAGTGGATCCCAGAGCCGACCCAAATAAATATATGTGCGCTCACGGGGCTTTCCTGAACGCTCTGTGCATGGCTGCTAACGTAAAAAACAAGTTAATATTAACTGGAATTGCATCCTAATGCGCACGAAGAGAGGAACAGGCACTTCTGATGCTGGAATGCAATATTTGTAATAAAACTAAAGCTGTGATATCCATGTGAACAGTAAATTGCGAAGGAAGATTTTAGCTTCTGTAGGCTTCTATCAGAAGAAAAATGCACATCGCGGAGGAAATCCCTTCAATTACACGTTCTTATAATTTCTCACATTTAATATTGAGCATATTAAAATTCTCGCCATATGGTTCCTAAGTAAGTGTAAAGGATGAACCTAAGTGGAGTTCGTTCTGTTTCTTATATTTGTTTGGAGAGGGGGGGGGGGGGGGCGGGGGTCACTCAGACACCCTAGTCATGCTTTTTCATCAGCCGTTCACAACCTCTTTGTTTGGTAAAATGATGGGCTTTTGCATAACTACTTGTTTTTTGTTCTCACTCATCTCGCCTTCGCCTCCAGCTATTGTCTAATCTGTAGCCGTTTCTTCTTGGTAGACGGCTAATGTTTTATAATGCATTACGCTTTCTTTTTTTTTTTTAACCTTTTCACTTTGCTGAGCTCCGCCAAGGCTGCAAGACTGACTCCAATGTCTACCTGAGTGGCGGTCTTGCAAAACATCGGTTTAATTCGCTAAACGTTAGCGAAACGCTGGTAAGGGCATTGCTCAAGAGACGAGAAACACTAAGACTGCATTGTAATTTGGTTTACCTCTTCCTCTAATAAGAAAAAAGAGCGAAGAGAAGTGCGTTACACGAATAAAAGCCCGCAAACGCTTGCTATTTGTTTTCGTTTCTGTGGCGAGAGCTGTACAATAGAATATTCATAGAAGAACTATTGCTCGTGGCTGCAACACATTTTTGCTGTTGTGGTCCAAATAACATATAGCACATACCCATATAGAGGGAGCGGCCAAGAAATTGGTAGTTAAGAAAATGTTTTGTATTATTTCATGTAATAAAAAAAAAGCAACGGGGTTTGAGAGGTAGAGGAAAGAAAACAAAAAGGCAAATAATGAAATATAAAAGTAAAAGTGGCAACACACACAGGAGACTGACACTGAAATTGTATGACACGTGATTGTTGAAATATTTAGCAAGGCAACCGATTTTATTTCAGTACAAAAATTTGCATAGCGGTATAAACAAACCTGTGACTGTGTCCAAGAATGTGGCACCAAATGAAAATATCGGGCTATTTAAACTGAGGCCAAGCTGTTGCAATGACCTAATGATTCCTCTACTCTCTAATGATTCCTCTTCACAGCAAAATGCCTAAGCAGGAGAAAGTGCCAAAGCAGACCTGTGAAGATAGAAATTTAAAGGTAGGATACGGCATCTCAGCCTTGTTAGAGAAATCTCAAGTTGTCGTGAATTACATAATTTTCTATTCAGAGAATAATTTAGATGCAGGCAGTCACCAGGTGGTAACAGACGTCCAGTTTGCATATTTAATAGAATGTTTCTCCGAAACCGCGCTGCGGTGATGTACGCTTTTGCCAGAAGGATAGATAATACGGGACCATTGAGAGACTCGTTTGCCAAACTATCAGCATATTCATTTAAAGTCACATTACTGTGGCCTAGTACCTATATTACACATATTTCTCCAGGATAACGTCCTGCCTGTATTTTCCTTCTTTTGTTTTTCCAAGTTGCTCGCAGCACTGGCCGACATCTTCGATCATTTTCTTCTAGAATGAAGTACGATCTAACGTAGAACGAAGTTTAACTTGCAATAGATTTATTTTCAGTCTCAATGCATAAACAGAAAATTAATGGCGATTGCCTCTGTCGTTATGCATAAATCACCAATAACTTATCCCACCTGAGCATGTGCATTTACTGTATTTGCCATGTTTTGATCGATTTCTCTGTGGTGTATTTGAGACGATCCAACGATTCTCTCCTGAGAGTTGACAACGTCTCCGCCATTCCGGTCTGATTTTGTTGTTTTCCCGTTTCGCATGAGTATTGGCTAACTGGTAACCGCGCCCGGAAGGTTGATGGGTGTAGCGCATGGCGAAGGCTATCGTCAGTGTTGGAACCGGGTGCAATGTGATTTCAGCGATTCGCTGATCAGTGCTCTTGTTTGATGCTACCGTCACGCTGACGTAACTTTAAATAAAATATGAAAGACGTTCTTATAAAAGAAAGCCCCCATCTAAACAATACGAGTAAATATGGCATAAAAGGCAGCATTAAACCAGTGATCCCTTTTGTGCCCACTGGACAGAGGTAAATAAGATCACTTTCTTTCTCAAATATCCGCTACAACGCAATGTAGACAGCACAAAAGGCGTACATGGTGATGGTTGATACACAATATGTGAGCTGTAGTATCAAGTAGAAATTGATCGCACACTTTGTAGGCAAATATATGAAAATTTCGACCGGCATTAAATGCATCTGGTCATTAAGACTTTTTACGTGCAGTACCTAGTATTTCATGAGTACATTTTTTGAGAACGCAAATTTAGAAGTTAGCGAAAGGTTCAGAATTGGGGCTAATTAGAAGCGGGTCTTGAGGCCCCCGCAAGGGTTGAATTATTTCAATTAATTAATGCTCTAAAAGCGAAATATTCAAGTTGACGGGCAAGTTAGGGTGATGCTGCACTGCTCCCGTGTTTTTAAATGTCTCTACGTCTAGTTTAACACGAGCGTAAAATGCCTGCAGAACTGGGAACCTGCTGCATAGGGATGTAGTTTGGTCGACTAATATTATAGCACAGTCGTCGTCCTAACTTCTATACCGTTGCATATATTATGCAGAGCATCTCATCCACCTCCCTCAGACCACGTAAACGGCAAGGCGATCAGAAGAACTCGCTTTAAAATTTACGACTCGTGACGACTTCATTAAATTTCGACATGCGCCTCACACTTGACCTTGAAACGGCATGTATGCGATATACTTGGGGAACCATCACTGGCACAAGGTTCTTTCGACTCACCTCAAAACTTGGTAGTTTAAAAGATATTTTCGATACCCTAATGACACCTCGAACATGTTCCCGTGTATTATGGTACCAAAGCTCCGCGGGCGCATCTTTCGACTTATCCTAATTCCATGAAGCAAGCCTTCCAGATCGCCAAGGAACATTTTTCTGCGCATGTTTTGAACGAAACATGAAGGACATTGATGAAACACTCTATTCCAAGTTCCTGCAGAGAATGATACCTTGTGATTACTAAAGCTGATCAGAATCCTTACGATATAATATTTTCCCCCTGAACTCCACAGCCTGTAGTAAATGAGCGTGTTGTAGCGCTACGCTGTACCTATTTTTAACCCAGAGTTCCTTCTAGCCGTTGATGATCCAACAAAAGGTTGTTAACGAGGAAAATGATTTTACACCAGACTGGTTTTACTGTCGATACGGTGTTTTTCCTTCGTTACTGTCCTTTTAGTTATATTGTATTTTGTGTTAACCTTGTGCATTAAAGTAATTAGCAAAGTGCGTTGTAAACGTCTGTATGCCTAGCCCCCTACTACACATAACTACATATAATAAATGCCATGTTTCTTCATTGCTGTCCTTTTAGTTATGTTGTGTTTTGTGTCAACCTTGTGCAGTAAAGTAATTAGCAAAGTTCACTGTAAGAGTCTGTATACCTCGTCCCCTACTATACATAACTTCGTATAATAAATGCCATGTGTAAAACAAACGCTTTTGTAGCCAGTGGGCTGCATGACTGTCTCGGCAACTGTAGGTCTTGAGTCCGAGTTCTAATTCATCCCACTTTGTCAAAATTTTTGTTTCACATTAATTACTTTCATCTGATTACAGAAAGCTCCCTGAGAAATTTGAGGCCAAACAAAAATTTCATTACACATTCCTGAATTGTAACAACCTTTTGCCTCCTCGATTTTTCACTCACTGCCATCAACGTCGACGCAGATTGCAGCAAAGGCGTCTTTTACAGTGACCTTTCTGAATTCCTAAAATGCAGCGTTAAATACAGCGCGCTAAATGAGAAATGGAGAAGCATGTCAAAATTAACTAGAAGGCCGAAAACAAAAACAAGATCAAAGAAAGTTCCTAAATGGGCGTGATTCAAGGGAAGCTGCTGGCCTTATAACGAGATCTGCTTTCTGGAAATATGGTGCCACCATGCCCTGTAAAAGGAAACAAACATGAGTACAGCGGCGAAAAACGGAGCCTAATGGAAGAGCGGAGGGGAGGCAGAAGGGTGGGGTGCGTGATCTTACCGCAAACGATCTGCGGGGCAGCAGTTGCGCGCTCATAAATAGAGGACATGTTATTCCCGAGAAGAGTTTACAATGAGCGAACATTTTTCAGCGACTTTATTTTGGATCAATTCGCCACCGCAAACCGCAAGACCACATGTTTTTGTGGTAAGGAATATCTAAGCGCAGAACTGGCGAGGCAAGCCCTTTCTTGTCGGTGTGCCCTTCAAACCGTTTGTAAAATGAGCGGTAACTAGTCGGCTTTGGAAGTTAAGGCACAGCCGACCAGTGTTATTCCCGCAATCTTCTCGTCGAGGGTATCCGCTGCTCTGCGCATTTCCAGCCTTAACGACCAACTCTGGGCCATCCAGTAAGTCCTCGAGGCGGCGAAGAGATCTCGATGTTTTCACACGGGAGACCTCGACCCGGTAGCGTTAAACCCAGCCGGACACTAAGTAAAGATAACTCACTCACTCACTCACTCACTCACTCACTCACTCACTCACTCACTCACTCACTCACTCACTCACTCACTCACTCACTCACTCACTCACTCACTCACTCACTCACTCACTCACTCACTCACTCATTGGATGCCGCCTTTCGTCACGTGGTTAACCTGGTTACCCATATAAAAGGGGTTGAAAGGGTGTTATGACGGTCCTCTCGCATCAACTCATCATCTTAGTGGAAGGGGAAGCTTTTGCGTGCGTTGTCAATATATTAGTTGCACTGAACGAATAACGCTATATACGTTGAATAAATAAGCTTCAGTGAAAAGTTTATAACATTAGATATAGTCTTCAGAGCGCAACAATTATGTAATAAGTGTTCATAGTTCGTGCTCATAATACACATAAGGTGTTTTTGCGGAACAAAAGCCCTTTCTTTAGATTTACTAAATGAGTTCACTAAACCACATTTAGGCAACTCTGCACCCATTGCGCGGATGTTAGATATTTCTTTAAATGGTTTCACGCTGGAACCTTAGCTTGCAAAAAGGAACAGCTTTGCTTGTTTGTTTTTTGCCCATACAGCTGTACTTAATGTTCTAGTACCGCATGCTGGATTGATCGACACTGCAGTAACCAAACATTTTGAAATACTTTACAGTAAAGCACTGCCCCGTGTGCTGAGGAAGAATATGTTTAACCCCGTTTTTTCTTGGTACTGTTCTGGCAGCAGGTATTTCCGCGATGATTGCCTCAGACCTCAGCCCCGCGCACGCTCAGGACCTTCAGAACCTTTTGTTATCCTTCATCGATATCTTTCACTTTGCCACGCGGTACGAGATCGCTGGCGCTATTCGAACCAGTTGCGCCACTGACGTTGCTGACTTTTTTCGGCACGACTTCATACTTCACCATGGCGCTCCCCGCCAACTACTTACCGACCGTGGCCGCTGTTTCCTTTCCCGAGCTGTTGACGAAATACTTCGTTTGTGCTCCGTTCGTCACAAATTCACGACCGGCCTGGCCCCCTCAGACGAACAACCTTACTGAACGTCTTCTCACCGACATGCTCACCATGTATGTCTCCGACGGTCACCGCGACTCCGACATTAGCTGCAATTTGTCACCTTCGCCAGCAACTCTTCGCGCCATGATACTGCTGGGTAGTGTCCATTCTATCTTCTCTTTAGAAGAAACAATCTACTGCCCTTTGACACTTTGCTTCCCGCAACTGGGCCCGTAACTACTTATGCCCGTGATACCATCGCCCCAGCAGATGCCACCCGGCAGATTGCGCGTCACATGCTTTCTGCCTCCCAAGAAGCACAGAAACGCCGCTACGACGCTCACCCCTGTGATGTTCATTATCCTCCCGGATCTCTGGTATTGCTCTGGCTCCAGTCCTGCCGTGTGGGGTTGTGCGAAAACCTTCTGCCCCGCTACGCAGGTCCTTATCCTGTATTACGGCCAGTGACTGACGTAACAGATTACGCCGCTCCGCCCAAAGTAACCGTCCGCTACACCCACTTCCGAAATAGTGCATGTGGCCTGCTTCAAGCCATATTATTCCCCTTCTACACCGCATGCCTAACACGCACCAGGACGGTGCTTTTTGCAGAGGGGGATAGTTGTACCTCGGAACGCGTAGCCGACGAAGTGGTGGGGTCGCAGACGATGACGATGATGACCGAGAAGAGCATGAAAGGTGAAAGGATGTTCCAGAAGACGACGACGCAGTGTGAATGCTCGACTATGCACCGATTTCTGCCCCTGGCCGTACAAGTCTTAACAAATACATTCCCGTAACAATGTTTTGAAAAATTTAAAACAAACCTGAAAATATGTTTGTTACAAAACAATTTACTATTCGCTCGCTCCACTAAGGACCTCCATGGTAGCTAGCGGATGTCTCGTAATTTTGACAGGCGTTTTCAAGCAAATGTGGGCAGTTGTGTGTGTTTTTCAATGCTTAATGTTTTTGTCATTGGCGTGGCTTTACCAAAGGACAGTTTTTAAACCTATTCTTTAGAAGTGTATTCAGAAAAGTGCTTGTGACAGCGAGCTTTACTGGCACCGTTTATGTTGGGCGATGGAAGGCTATACGATCTTTCTGAACGAAGTGTATTATGGATAAATTGGTCTTAGTGATGTGGAAAGAATGATTTGGTATATTAGAATCTAAGACACAGGGTTCTCACATTGGCGGGAAGGCAGCAAGCTTTGTTCAGCCCTTATTATTATGCTACTACCCTCTTCGTCATCCGTCGCATTGCAGGGTCGTCTCTTTGACCGCCGTGCTGAAGGACATAGAAGCAAGCATAAATAGAAAAAAAAAAACATAAGAGAAACTAAGTTCTTTCAATGCATTATCGAACATTTCAGGTTGAAACTACAATTTCAGTTTCCTCTAATTACTCATTGGGCTATAGTATATACAATACATCGACTGCCATTAGTCTTCTAGAAGATGGCCGACTATGGACATAGACTTGTGCTTGCTTGCCAGTAGTGACATTAACACACGCTACATAGTTGTTTCCATCTTCCTGCCCAGTGAAGTAAAGGAATTTGAGTGGTCATATAGGTATACTGTTATTTTACTATAGGGTTACGGAGTGATGTTTTTAACAATAGCTATTATATACCGGCTACACAATTTCAGACTGTTTGCAACTAGGTAACAGTTAAGAAATGTGTTCGGTTTAGGCGTGAAAAGCGGTAGTCTTACTTTTCCAAATAATCACCAATACTACCGCCACGTAGTCCATTACCCAATATAGGCCTGTGAGAACTTTCCTCGTTTTGGAAATTTTTACAAGTTTACTGCAAATGTTTTCTCGTATAATAGAAAACACTCTTAAAAAATAGTAGTCTTTAGTAGTGCTTCCATCGTATTTTTTATCTTTCAGCGGTTCTAAGTTATTTCTTAAAACTTCCCTATTCTGCATACAATATTTCAATAGCCGAAGTGCTCCAGGTCTGGCTCCTCTAAACACGTCAACAAAAAATTGAGAATATATGCGGCACATCGAGAACGCCTATCTGGGACCGAGCTTATGGGATTTTGTTGATGGCAGCAGGAACTGTGCATCTCGTTCGTGGATTCTTCTTTCATTGCGAGTTGATCACAAACCGTTTTTTTTTCCTTCAGAGGCTGATTCAAGTCTGGCTGATCTCTTTTGACTGCAAGTTTCGACATCATTTTGATCAGCAGCATCTTTTCTTCATTTGCTCCGGAACGTTTACATCATGTGGCACACGAAATTTGTGTGTGGTTTCCAACTACTCCCTCTTGCTTATCGACAGAGGTCGTACGAATCTATAGCCTTCTTATGCTTCTTTGGGTGCGTTTATATTTAAAAAAATTATTTAAAATTATTTACAGAACATTAGGCAATGAGCGTTTGAAAAAAACATATTTCCATCCTTTCAAGCACATTATTTGCTGCAGGTGCCTCTTCACATCTGGATGCACATTACTGACACTCTTTTTTTCAGCACTGGGGAGTCGGTCGTCAGATAGACGGGCCGTAAATTCTTCGCTGAAAAGACAAACCGGGGCAACTAATTTCTGCTTACTGCGTGATCAGTGTCCGTCGTCAGTTATAATAATGACAGAATCGTGCTCTCGCAATTTGCATGTACCGGATGTGTAGGAACGACCTTGTGTTTTAAAAGAAGTTAGATAAATTCATCTATGTAACGATATTCATACAAGTCAACAAAAAACACTAATTAGTCAATTTTTAACAAGGATTATTAGAAAAGGATATATATGCATCAAAAGTACATTGTTCTAAATTGTGAAACTATCTGTTGTCCACTCTACAGGTTTTAATAACCCTCAGAAGCCATCACAATTCTGCAATGAAACAAAATGAGGCTACATCCTTTATAGTGGGCAGTGCTCCCCACAAAATGAACTCTTTAGGTACTATTTAGAAAGAAAAAAAAAATGCTCATTGTCACAAATGTCTGCGTTACGACATCCATCCCATATATATTAATCTTAATATTAGCGCAGCACTCCTCAGTGCCTGTGGGTACCTTACCAACTCTGGCAAACTCACCGCAGTATGTAGTCTCAGATTAATAATAACGCGGCCTCTTGAACACATGCCACAAGGGACTGTCAGCTAACCTGATGTGGCAATAAAGTCATCGCCGAGCGAGGTGAATGTTGCAAGCGCCAACATTTCCCGCGGCCTGCACCCTGTTTCCACACTTTCTCAATGAGACGTTGCAAAAGGGCCCAGATAAATTGTGAGGAAACCTTCATTAATTATAGTATTCGCTTTTGCCGGGTACAAACATGAAAATAGGCACACCGATGAAATCCTTACGCCTCTTTAACCCTCACCGCAGAATCTAGCAGGCAATATGACGCAGGCAATTTGAGCCAGCCTATGTTACCGGCCAGTGGTCAGACTTACGCAAATATAAAGTTTCTCTGTGCACGTAAATGTTGGACAAATATATTATTTTGGAAGTCTGACTCAGTAACGAGGAGTTGGTTGTTATCACTGCTATAAGAAGGTCAATCTTTGAATTTATATGCAGACTTGGATCCATGTTCTTCACGCCGGTCACCGTGTTCCTTTACACCTCGCGCAAGTTATCATTTATTCACTTCTTGCGCGCTGCTCTGGATGGCTCCTCAGTGCATCGAAATTGCTTTTGTAATCATGTGTTTTGAAGTGTTATGTTCCTCTGCTTGAGATGCCGTATTTTGTACACGGGAAACAATTATGCGTTTCGTACTTCCAATCGAAATCAAAGTGGTTCTACGGTTATACATTTTGTGGCTTTAAATCTTTTTTACAACATCTCTTTTGAGAAGCTCTCTATTCTCAAACACATCGCTTTCCAGACTTATTTTGCAAATGGTTATACATATAGTTACGATCTGCCTTCCGCTTCTCATCCTAATACATAAAAGCGATGGTTTGTGCTGCACAGGAAGGTGTTTACTACCCTTCGCTGGTATTAAGATCGAAGTATTGCTTGTTTTAAAAGTGCAAACGCGGCAGATCTCTTCCTTCCTTTCATCTGAAGAAAAAATAAAGAGAAAACATTGTTACGAAGTTTTTTCGGCGTTCAAGAATGCAAGTACTAGCACGTTTGAACTGAAAGCAATTAGTTTAAATGTTTTAGTGTGTCGAAGCTACAGAGATAATCTGCGGCCCCCTTAACAGTAGCATTTCAAAAACTGGTCGCTGCCTAAGGTTCATATATATGTATAGAAATCTGCCCATTTGGGCCTTTTTGTATGGTTACGTCGGTTGAACGCCAGGTCCTGTGGCCTCAACTAGCCTTGTCTACTAGGGCTCAAGGTAAAACGTTCCACTTCTACCTTTGCAGAGCGGCGGCTGTCTTCATCAGGTCACAACTGCATCATGATTCAGCAGAACGGATATTAACTCCACTGGCACCTGTGGAGTCTCTCAAGCCTCCACTTATAACAAATGACACTGCTTAGTAACCACAAGTATCACTGTGTGCCTGGCAATGAACAACGAGTCTGGACCACTACATGATATTTAACAGATGTGCAAGTGTTGTCTATGCTGCCTTTATTGTTTATGAACAACGCGTTTCTTACAGCCGTTTCCTGGGAATACGTAATGCATGGCTAGCATTCAGTGTAATGAATTTCATCGAATGAAGTCCTACTGATTCCGTATGGAGATGTTCACTCAGCAAAATAATTGTCGTAGCCACTACGATGTTTCTGAAAATATAATTTTTCTTAATGCTCATTCCTGGGATAACCTACCAAATAGAACAATGTTTGTGTATTTCTGAAATTGTGCAGCTGAAACATTTGACATGAATTGATCGCTTTAATTCGCGACTAGAAGTAAAGTTTGATCATGTTGGTTGGATATCCATTTTCTTAAATCAGCGTTCGCAGTCTGTATACTTTAATTCATCTATTTCCACTCCTGTTAGTGTTTCATCCGGCGTTCCGCAAGGTTCCGTTTTAGGCCCGCTTCTTTTCTTCTTTACGCTTTCGTCTTTACGCTGATGACTGCGTCTTATATCACGAGATTAATACACCACTTGACCATGAAATATTTAACGACTCATTTTCTAATTTTTGTAAATGGTGCAAGGAATGGCAAATGAATATTAATTTCTCTAAAACTGTTTCCATGTCCTTTTCTAGATGCCCATCTCCTTCACATTTCACCTACAGTTTTCACGGTCAGGATTTAGAACGAGTCACCGAGTATAAATACATCGGCCTTCATTTCTCTCATGACATCTCATGGTCTAAACACATTGACATCATATGTAATAAAGCTTTTAAACGTCTCGGATACCTCCATCGTACACTGCGTAAAGCCCCAAAGGATACCAAACTGCTCACATATAAAACACTTATCCGCCCCATTCTTGATTATGCCTGTATTGTATGGAACCCTTATAAGAAATCATATATCAAAAAATTAGAATCAGTTCAAAAGAAATCCGTACGCTTCATCTTTCACAACTACGGCCGCGATTTTTCCCCTTCTTCCCATAATACAGATTTAGGTCTCACAGCCCTATCATCTCGCCGTCAAATAGAATGTCTGAAGTTGTTGCACATACTGGTTCACTCTCAGCGCCTTCCATCACTAAATAATTATTTGAACATTAGCAAGCCTTCCAATACTAGAAGTTCCCATAGCCTAAATCTCACCCTTTCCTTTCCCGCACTGAGACATTCAAACATAGCTTCTTTCCTCTGATCATTGAACTCTGGAATTCGCTGCCTGGACACGTCCGCTCGCTACCAATTGAACATTTCTTGACAGTCATTGCTTCCTAATGCCTTTTTATATATATGTATATATATCTGTATGTGTGTATATGTGTATGCATATATATATATATATATATATATATATATATATATATATATATATATATATATATATAATGTTTGTATTTGCTTGGTACAGTTTGCTTTGTTAGCCCACTCCTGCCATAGCCTCATCGAGGCTGCAGTATGTATAAATAAATAAAAAATAAATAAATAAATAAATGTTTCTTGACAAAAGATACATGAAAGTGCTTCTGGTTGTTGTGGAATTATGATTTAAGGTCACAGGCTCCAGAAACTAGAAAACGTCTTTTCCTATTTTGTGTTGTTATCTTCAATGCAATTACGTTAAATATGAATTTGTATAACACAGTGCACAATATGGGCAGTTGAAATTGTCCTTTACAATATAGTAAGAAAAGAATTCGATATATTGTAAAAAGCCAAGTTCAGTATGTTGGCTTGTCCTCAATAGATACCCCTTAATATGACCATGGTCATGCACAATGCAAGGCAATCTAAAGCATATTTTTTGAATTACAAATCTTCTGCATCTCTCATAGCCTGAGTCGCTTTGGGACCTTAAACCCCACAAACCAAACCAAACAAAAACTTCTGCCGAAATTTCATACGTTTCAGAGTCTTATCATTATCCAAATATTTGTCATTAAGAATATCTGCCTTCCCTTAAGAAAATAATGTATCAATCACTTCTGCGCATTCTGCACGTTTTCTCCACATAAAATATTCACGGAACGCAGTAGTCTATTGGCACTGGTATATGCGCTTGGAAAAGACGAAATAAATGCAAGATCCTAAAAAAAAACTTCTGTTTCTTTCTTTTTTTTTTTTTTTGACTCTCGGCTGAAAAGTTACGAAAGGATGCTCTCTCTGCTCTAAGTTTTCTATAAATAATATACGAAATATCCATAGTGCACTATACCGCATAATTGTGTACTCGAGACAAGGAAGCACAAAATGGGTGTGCCGATAAAACAACGCAAGAGAAACATTTTTTAAGTAATATCCGGGTACCTGTGCACTTGTGGGACAATAACTTGCCTTCTTGAAAGGGTCTTGAACCTCACAGGCAGTCCCAAGCGAATGAAG
Source organism: Amblyomma maculatum (assembly GCF_055883805.1). Taxonomy (NCBI): domain Eukaryota; kingdom Metazoa; phylum Arthropoda; class Arachnida; order Ixodida; family Ixodidae; genus Amblyomma; species Amblyomma maculatum. Next base: position 61,045,923 of record NC_139349.1, on the reverse strand, counting down.
TTATAATTTGAAAGCGCGGGTCACGCTGGGATTTGCATGGTATAAAGTCGCTCTAGATGTATATTGTGACCTTTGGTTTGGCTTTCTTTTATGGGGTTTAACGTCCCAAATTGGCTCATGCTATGAAGGTCAGCGCAGGAAAAGATTTTGTATAATTTTGACCACGAGGATTTTTGAACGTGCACTGAAGCCGCACAGTACGTAGATGCTTTGCGTTTAGGCCCCTTGAAATCGCCGCCCAACGGCAGATATAGAACTTGCATTCTCGGTGTCAGAATTCGAGCGACCTAACCACTGAGCCATTACGGCGGGTCCCAGTTGTAGGCATCGTCAGTATAAATAACAAGCAAGAAGCTAAAGCTCATATCAGCTCATGAAAAAATAAATTTTCAGCCATCTCAAAGCTGGTTTGTGCTACCAGTTGTCTAAAATCTTTGTAATGCATTTTAAGCGTCAATACGTGGCAGATGGTCCGCGGAGAATATTATTTACACTCTGCGGAATATTCCCCGTTTGCACCAAGCGTGAAATCTGGTTTAGGACAGATAAGGTTGCTGTCTTGCTTACGGTGCTGCAATGACATATAAATTCATGAACCAAACTTAGAGAACGCTTGAGTTATTCCTTTAGAGTACATCGCGGAAAGATTGATTGTGCCCCGTTGTCATCGTTTTCAACACTCGTACACCGGCCAATGGCAACGGTGCCTTGACATGAATCGCCTTGCCTTGTTTCTGTGCTCGGCCAAGCATGCCGCACACGTGTGCATATTGAGCTTAATATGAAGATCTGTGTACAGTTGGACCAAATACTATCCCATCATACCCTTAAGACGGGGCTTAAATCTCGGCTTCCGCTGCCCTCAGCTCGGTGCTCGCTTGTTGCTGGCCGCCACTTCTCTGTCCTTCGTTCCGCATCTTGCTCATATTTAAGGGGCTTGCCTCATCTCACCCTCTCTAGTCCTACACCCGTTTCGTTTCAACCCCTTGTGCACCTAGTTCGGCGTTCTTACGCGTCTTTAGTGGCATGACCTCAGCATGACCTCAGCTGCTTAGCCTCGTCAAGCGTGGCCTGGCCCTTAGTCGAGCGCCAGTTCGCGTAGATTCTCTAACAGTACTCGACTAACACTGAATATAGCCGGGCGCTGGTAGAATACATCAGATACAATAAGCACAATTTATGTGGAAAATTAAGAGCTTTCGCTGCCCATGGGGGACGCGCCCTGTTCGCAATTTTGTGGTCCTGAGCTCGAACCTGACCCGAACACGAATCGACATAATTTTATTTTGAGATGCATTACTTGTCTCTGGTTACAGAAGCTTCTCCGAGTACTTTGGAACGAAGCCGAACATTCTTCGTGCAGATTTGAATATTTGTCATTTTTTGTTTCTGTCGGAATTTTTTGCTCACTGCCTGTAACGCCAACTTGTCTGCTGCAAGGAATACTTAATTTGTTCGAATAACGGGAACAATATGCACTGCCACTATGACTTAGTGGTTACGACGCTAGACTGCTGAACCAGAAGACACGAGCCCGATACCAGCCTCCTGTACCCCGTGCATAAAACTAGAAACACCAATCGATGGTGCATTATAATTCGAGAGCGTTAAAATCTAGATCAACTTCGGCCCCTTGTGTCATAAGAAAGATCAGTTCATTTGTTGAAAAAGCATTGTAGAAGGTTGGAAAGTTGTATGCTTGGCCTGTTACACTTCACTGGGGAAGGAGAGGAGCAACAGGGCAGTGATGGATAACATATGTAATATTTCATATATATATTTTGAATAATATCAGCAGCAACAAAACCGTAGTGGGGAGTAATAACGTTCTTTCTGCAAAAGATAATTACCGTTGTCTTTATGAGATGTTTCGAAAACGTTTCCATACAAAAACCTTAATTATACCCATATTTCGGGGCAGTAATGCCAACGGGAGTTTCTCTGCTCAGCCTCATAAAAAAAAAAAAGAAGAAAACATGCAAAATTCTTTAGAGCGCTTGGTGTCAGACTGAAACAAGATGGCACGCATTTCCAACGATAGCAGGAACCAAATACGCTACATTAATGATTAAGAAGAAAAGTATTTTATTCAGGTGAAATGAGCACGCACAAGACAAACCACTAAGACTATCGTTAATCAATCTGACTTGTCTCTTTCTGTGTCTTGCATCCGGCCGCCCTTCAAAATATCCGGAGGGACAAGCCTAATACAATTCTATAACGCTTCCGCCGTTGGTATGAATTTCTCACCTGTTTGGGGAGTTCACAAAACTTGTCCTCGAACGGGCTAATCGAACTAAGTCCGGTACAGACACTCAAAAGTGCGAGCGTCCGACATGGTTCTTTCAAATTCGTCAGCCGACAGAGACAGCTATGTAGCCTGTGACTGACAAGTGAGTGGCTTCATGTAGTGTGTTCTGACACACTAAATAATCATCGGAGTGAATTAGAACTACTCGGGTTTATTAGTTTAGGGCCTGAACCACTGCGCCATCCCAGCGGTAGCTTCCACTCATTGTAACAAGGTTTAAATAGGGTTAGACCTCCGCCATTCGATGCAGCAACTTTCAAATGGCACCACATGTGTAGCTGGAACTGCAGCGAGCTAGGCGACTCAGGAGATTGTCCCAGAAAGTCTGTGTAACGTCGTTTTCGCAGAATATTAGATTTCTAGACATAATTATTTCGATTTTTTTTAAGTTGTCTAGCAAATCGAGCCTAAAATTTAACTCTCTTAATTATCTTAGCTCACCCAGTCTCCGCAAGTAAAATATGTGGAGAAAAAGAATCTACAAAAGTAAATTTACTTACAAATGCATAATATTCAATATGAAGCAGATAATTTTGCATGAATCGATTTTAAATATTTAAGCGTTATTTTATTACTTAGGCTGCTTAACATGCCAAAGCCACTTAAGCTCTGACGCACGTCATAATGGAAGAAATCATCTTGAGTCCTCCAACACGGTGTCCTTGATGAAATGAGTCCATTTGAGACGGTAACACCATAAACATATTTTACCTCTTTAGCTTAGTGCATCATGTTTCAAGAAAATAAAATATGTTGGCTATAGGTTCATATATAACGCGGTAGCGTACACAGCTCATGCGGTCGCTAATACGTGGTCATCGCTTTACAAAGAAATGAGAAAAATGCGCCAGAAAAGTATGCACGTGATTGTGCACCAAAATTTTCACCCAAGAATTCTTTCCACAGAATTCACAGTTTTTTACATGACTCTTTTCTTGATTTTTTATCAATCTGCTTGTTGAGTTGAAAGCTAGGATTGGATAGCGAGGACATATGTACCTTGTGTATGCCGGCAATTCATTGTGTAAGATCTGTCGAGTATAGTGGGGCAGATACGAGTACCTTTTTTTTTTTTTAAACAGTTAAACCACCTAAGCAATATAATAATTTGACAAAATACACAGGCGCTATTACGTTTTATGTCCTGGTAAGTTTCTTTTTTTCTTCGCATATTTTGCTTGTGGAGGCCTGATTTGCAAGACATTTGACGGAGTTAAATTTTGGACGATGTCTCGCTCGAAAGCTTCTAAACCGGTATAGGGGCAGCTTTCGCGGCGAATAGATATTTTAGAATTAAGTTTCCTGCCTCTCTTTTTTCTGTTTTGAAGAACGATGAGTAGCTTCTTTTAGATTATTGCTTTGCGAAGAAACTAGTTTCTATTCAAACCGGTCTCTTTGTTCGAACCGTTATTCAGAGCAAGAGCTTTCCGCCTCAAGAGGTATGAACTTTTCAGCCTATTGTTCAAAATTTTCCCGACTAAACCTGACCCTGATGTTAAGCGCAACAACGTTTAATAATATCTTTCTATTTTTTTTTCTTTGACTAATTTAATAGGTACATGACTTGAAAAAAAAAACAACAACAACCTCTAGAAGGAAAAACAATCTCAAGAGGAAACGACCATGAAGGAAGAACTATAATTCTGGGAGTAGTAAATGCGCATGAATAAAAAGAGCAAAGATTGGATACCTCTGCTTTGAAACAGCAGCTGGGAATCATTCTTTATTAAATTCATTGGAGGCCGAGATTGTTCAAGCTGGCAGGAAATGTATTCTTGCGCGGCACCCTCTCTTTTGTAGAAACGGCATGTACAGAGACCATTACTCTGGGCTTAAATGCGAGAGAAAACTGCTATGGTTAAGACGTTCTGGTGCAAGCTAGGTTCTAGCCCAATAAATTGAGGCTTGTAGAATCCGGAAGCTCAAAAATACTGGCAATATAAACTTCATATATATGTATTGAACACAGTGAAAAATGGCATCGATTTTATAGTTTTTATCGGCCATGGTTTTCTTCAGGCTACGAGAAAGAATGACGTCTTTATCGGAATTCTGTCAGAGCTTCCCGGTATTATGATCAGAAGTCATTGATTCTTTTAGCGGTAACATCTTTCTTCTTTTGATGTGGACCGAGAATTTCGTGCAGTTGGGATGCTGTGAGGGAGCAGGACTACCAAAGGAAAGGGAGCTACCGAACGACAGCGGGCCTAAATATTGGCTATGCCTCTCAACATATCACAAACATTATATGTAAACTAGTCAAGTTCATAAGCTTAATTTTGTCAGCATACACTTCAGTATTGATTCGACGAAACACTTTTCAAAGCTCATATCAATGCATCCATAAACCTTGCAAATATATTTAGGGTAGTGTTCGCACCAATACATATTTTTCAGTTGCATTTTGGGGTCCATTCATAATGCTAGATAAAAAAATTAGTGCACATCTTTAAGAAAATAAAACCACGAACAAATAGTGAGAGTGTAGCACAGATAGTAAGACAGCAAATCTAAGGACCCTAATTTACTAGGCGTTTATTTTTTGTGCTCAACCGGAACTTCCAGGCTCATTAAAGGCATGCAAAGCTTTGTAGCAGTTGGAGATCTTATTCATGGCGAAAAACTACTTTTACACGTTTAAACTACAGTTACACAACAAAAGATCCTGACATGAATCTCGAATGTTTTTGTATTTTATTTAACACTTCATATTGATCAGGAAGTTTTCTGCTCATATTTCCTTACAATGCCTTTAGCAAGACTCCGCTGAGGTGGTTTAGTAGTTACGGATCTTGACCACTGATACCTTGGTGCGGTATCGGTTCCGGTGGCGGAGGCCACGCGTGAAGACGAAAAGCAAGCCGGCCGTGCACAGTGCGATACCACCCCCCTAAAGACCAACAGGTGGTCGAAACTTTAAAGGCCTGCATTACGCTGTCCACCACATTCCGGGTCGGTATGGAACAAAAAAGCCCTATAAACCAAACCAAGCTAAAACCACAACCAGCTACCAAATGCATAACCGGTGCAAAGATAGAAAAAAAATGAATAATATTCATGCAGCCTTCTGTACACTCGAGCAACGCTGGAAGGCGGGCTTGTTAAGCCCTAGAAGGTTTTATGCGGTCGACAGTCACCCTATTTTGAGTTGAAAGCTACTCGTGTTGGTTTCAACTGATGCGTGAGAGAGTAATGACCTTATTTAATGTCTGGCAGGGCTTAACGTGACCACCGGGCCCAGGTCGCCCACGTGGGAGCGTCGAGATATTGTTGTATATGCGCTTTGAAATACTCTAACGTGCTGTTTATCGAAAATCTTCGTCAGGCCAGCGGCACGTAAGCTTCTGTATGGTTCTGTATTTAAATGACGTCACCGCCAAAGCTGCTAATTAGCCATCAAATGGCACCTGATGAAAGAATTGGTAGGAAGTGTTTTGCTGAAAGCGATCGCTTCGCGAGTTATACGTCACAGCTGAAGACTGCTGGCCTTTGTGACAAAGTGCAATGCGCGTAATCGTTTCAGGTTAACATATATTCTCGGTTTACGGCAGAGGCAGTCATTTTGCGGTACAGAAGCGCTTCAGTCGAAGCAAAATAAAAGCACGGAGTAGTGTTGTCCTGGGCAGCCACAACGGCACCAAGAAGACAAAATGATGAGACTGACTGAAACCATACCAATTTCTCAGTCAGCTTTTCCGCAAGGCATGTTTTTGATGAAATAAAGAAAGCCATTCCTCTTCCGCGTAAACTCAGTATGTCACCAGTTGACCAAGATGATTTAGAGGGTTGTCGAAATGGTACGGTGTTTTAATAGCATATACCTAGAAAATGGAAGGGATAAGGATTGTCTTGCGTCTCGCTCCTGAAGTGCCGCTAGGTTTGCCGGTTTGCTACTTTCTCTCTCTAATTAATCAGTGCTCTAAATCCCACCGCTTCGGCCGAAATCGAGCTTGCGACATCCGAGGCTTGCAAGTACGAATGGTTTGGGTTGTGGGGTTTAACATCCCAAAGCTACTAAGGTTGCGAGAAATGCCGTAAAGAACAGCGTCATAAATTTCGTCTACGTGGAGTCCTTTAACGTGCATTGACATCGCACCGCACACGAGCGCCTTTTGACTCCATCGAAAAACGGTCGCCGCAGTCGGAATTCATTTCTGCATTCTTGGCACAGTCGACGAGCATCGTGACTACTGCACCACTGCGACAGCGTGAAGCGGTCTTTTGGAATACCAAAATTGGAAAAAACAGATCAGGAAGGAAGAGAGTGCCCTGCAGTAGACAATACTTTAATATGCCTTAGAAGACCCAGCTACAAAAAAAGATTTAGCAAAAAGGTGACTCATGTGCAGTGCGTAGTGCATCCGTAGACCCAACTAAACATCTTACACTCAAATGCGATGCTATTCATTGCGCATGTCGATGCAGGCACCGTCACTCTTCCTGAGGCCTTAGGTCTTAGAAACAAGAATGGCCAGATGAACGAATCTACCGAACATGCACTTCGCGGCTGCCTTAGTCAGCATTCTTTTAAATTGTGTCTCTATTTTCTCGCACATGCTGATTAGCATAGGGCTGGAAAATGTGGCATTATGTTAAAGACCACCAGACTTGGATATAAAGTACCGCTTCAACTAAACCCTATGCACGTGTCTGCGTGGCCTAGAGGCAGCGCACCTGCCTCGGAATCCAATAGTCCTGGAAGGCTGCATTCACATCCCTTCCATCTCAATGGCGAAAGAGGATTTGGCAGCGCGTGCCAGCTAGACCATGTCATGCGGTTTCATTAAGTAACCAAACCTAACGACCATTCACTGTATATCCATGTCGCCGGCAGCTACTGCCTTCCAGAGGCATGGAAGTAACTTGTCACCAATATTTCGGATTTTCTGGGGAAAAGAGACGTTACGCTAGCGCATTAAACCTTTTCCCTTTTTGTAGCGAAAGCTTAGCTAGCTAGAAGCTGATCTACACTGGGCTAGGTTTTCGCATTTCGCCGATGCCACCAAAGGGGTTGCTACTGTGCATGCGCTGTTACCATGGCAATCGGCTCAGCCGCTGGCGAGCGCGCCGGCGCCTCCAATGTGTGATTTTTGTACGTCAGGTCTATACAATAGCTTTTACATGTAAAGAAACAAAGAAACATCCTACGCCTATACCAATGTCTTGTAGCATTCCTTATCGCGCTTGGGTGTTTCCTCATAACCATGCACAAATTTGCTTGCTTTTTATGACAGTACTATATAGTCGACGTGGTCGAATCTGATTGCTGCTCATTTCGCAGGGATACAAGGCCGTTTCACACAAGTCGTTTGCAGAAATAACCTATACCACTTAATTTAGTTACAGCGTCGGAGGATAGGTACATAAGGATTGAACTGCCAGAGCTCCGCGTTCCCCTTCGCCAGATGTGCATGTTTCCTTTGCTCCCGTTCGCTGCCTACAAACAACTCTATGCGCCCCTCTTCACGTCTCGTCATTTCTCAGTTCCATCCTAAAGCCAGGAGCAGGAGGAAGCAGGGGCGCAGGGAAGGAGAGTTAGCTTCATGACATGACTGGTCAAACAATTCTCCCATACATAAATCATACCCATTTATCAGTAAACTACGTCTACATCATATGAAACAAGCAGTAGGACATTAGGGATCGTCCCGTCCCGTAGTTTTGCAAAACTACGACAGGATGCGGCAAATTTTGTTGATGTTGCAAGTGTATTCTTTAAACACCTGGCTCATATGAAAATATAAATTAGCTCCTCTAACGTTTCACACTCACGACATTCATTTAGTTCGTTACATCAGACCGGCAATGAAAAAAATCAACCTTAAATCAAAGGATGACGAATGAGTCGGCTGTGCAAGCCTGTCGTCGCTTTCAGCATTCCACTTTGTGAAATGGAGGTTGACGTCTTTCATGTCTGCGTATGCAAACTGCTTTATACTCCGCTGCGGAATTGTGATGTCCGCAGAACGAACGTTCCTCTTGTCAAGCAAAGTGGCAGCAACTTTCGTTGAGAAAAGCGTGCAGCATATAGAAATTAAGGTAAACACGCGACAAAGCGTATGTGGTCGCCACGCGTGACACGTTTGACTTATTAACCTTTAAGGCTGTTTCTGATCGGTTATCTCACGCCTATGTTATGAACATTGTGCTTCTACAGGCAGCCAAGCGGTTAGCGCATCAGCATGGGGGCAAAATTCAGAGGAGTTTAGCGGGAAGTAGGGCGAAAGATGTGAAAGTTTCGCAGCGCGTGTGTGATGAAGACGTGCAACATTTATTTCAGAATTAGGCCTTTTCCCTGTCCTAGAGGGACTCTCAATTCAAGCCTTCTGCAGAACAAGACGCCATAAAGTCCGTGTATTATCTGCCTCTCGCTTAGAGAGTAAGTTTGGAAGACCACAGTACGATACTCTCGAACCGGAAGAGCCATGCGCGTAATCCGGAACCGAGCGACCGGCATCCATCTTTGTTGAACTACGAAAACGCGATCGCGTGTATGTGGGAAGTGTGAAAATCAAATTGTAGAAAACACGTCTGCAATATTTTGCATACATGGCATCATACATGCATGCATTTACTCGGGCAATTCGCTGCAATTGTGGGTGCGGTCCTTGCTTTTGCCATGGCGAGATGTGTCGAGCAACGCTGGCATAAGCATACGATTCATCTTAGATGATTGTACGAGGAACCAGTGGCCAAAGACGAAAACTTGTATGAAACGTAAGAACGCGAGTGCTACGCATGCACACCCGTTGCGGCCTCGCCTGGCGGTCGTACCGCAACCTCCGATATCACCCCACACCAGGGGGTAACCTCGGAGGCCATGGTCCCGTGTCGCCATTTTGCTGCGGGCCCCATAGATGGCGCCACAGCACTCTGAAAATGGTGGATTTCAATTTAACCACTGGGTTATGTACAGAAGATATAATTAATGCGAGAGCCTTAGCAGGCTTTACTGGGTGAGCGAAATCTGTCATAAAATGTGTCGCCGGATTTGACTTCATCACCTGGTGATGTCAGGTCGAGTCATTGATCGTTAATACTAGTAAATAATGAGAAATAACATGATAAAATGATTACTAGCGGTAACAATTAATTTTAATCATATTTATTGATAAGTAGTTGATGGTATGGTCATTAGTGAAGATAATTAGTGATGGAAATAATTAATAGCACATAGGGATCGGAAGTTAGTGATAGGTAGCCGAGTGATGAGGTCACACACCAGACAAACACAGAACGCTGTCAATCAAATCCCCGAATGTCAAGTGATTATAGCTCTGCCCGGACGATTTTTCGAAACTTTGGCTCGGCCTGCGAACTGAGACCCCCCCCCCCCCCCCCCCCCCCCCACACACACACACACACACCTTCCCCATCCACCCTTGTTCAGCCTTTCATACCGTGTCGGCATCTTCTTTCCCTCGTTCTACCCTAGATGTCGGATAAGTAGGATGGTACTCGAGTTTTGGAATAGTTCTAGAACATTCAATGTGGCGTGAAAAGTGCGGATCGGGGAGTGGTAGCATTTCAGGTCGAAGATTGGCGGTTCGACATTAAGGAAGCGGGTAAGTGTGTATACAGAGGTGTCCATTAGGAACCACAAACGACGCAGCAAGGCTAATTCTTTAGGAATTTCCAATGCAGTCTTTGCAGTTACTTGTAAGGTGTTTTTTTTTTAATTGCAAGCGAGCGATGTCCTCAGTCACATCTCGATTACTCGACTTTCTTGAGTCTACAACAGTATTCATTTCGAGGAAGGTTTTAATCGATGGTACGTTCCGACTGCTAGGTTAAAAGCTGCATTAGGAAACGCATACTGGTCGCTATATGACCATATTCGTCTTCTGGTGCAGGACGCTGATTTTTAAAACACTTCAATATCCCATCAAAGAACTGGATCACGAAGCTAGCTGCCATAAACTGCCCCTATACCATCGCTGTTTTTCTGAGGTGGCGGTAATAAGTGCCGCGATGGCTTCAGACTGCATGTACAGTCCCAAGCAGCACTGGTTCATTTCGTGACACCTCGAATAGCGCCATAGTCCAACTCAGTGGGACACATTCTATATTTAGGTAAAAAATCTAAACTCTTAGATGACAAATAATTTATATGGGAGAGAGATCATCAGTATCATTTGTATGTAAATACCGCCCATCCTTTTACAGTCAGCTTGTTTCTTTTTCTGTTAGGCTTTGTGTGTCAGTACTGAACTGATATATCTAGCATCATCAACCAAGTTCAGTGTAAAAGTCAACATGAAGAGCAAGGTTGTAAAGAGCTATAGGTACCACTCTCTTTTCCAGAAAAAAAAAACACAGTCTAGAAGATCATACGTATCCGATAGAAAAGCGGGCATTCTGCTATAGCAAAAAATAAAAGTAACGATATAATGGCCCCCGAGTGGTCGGCAAAAAAGGAAGCACAAACGGGCCACCAGAGGGAGGCCGTGTTGATGTTCCACTCTGATCCGAAACCTCATTTTTTCTGTTCTATCAGGCTCAGTGCTCGCTATGGGGCACCGCTCCTCCAGCCAATGGGTCCTAGAGGATAGCGCTGCCGACCACGGTGTTGCCCAACATCGCCAAGGCCTTATAAGCTGCGATAACGGAGGCTTTCACCGATGTTCCTATAACCATCCCTAACAGAACAGCAGCAATTGGTTGCGTCAGAATCAATTTTTGGAATCTGTTAAGTGATTCTTGGCTCGTGAGTTTTAGCTTTCTGAGTATTCTTTCTTTCATTTTTCGTTGCTCTTATTTCTCCGCATTGGCTAGTTAGGCAAGATTCCATTTAGGGGTTTAAGTATCAGGCCTGCAGGACAGGCTGCGACTTTGCAATGTGCTCTTTGGCTCCTGGGGTTTTTGGCGTTCTCTTAGGCCTTGTTTTCTTTCACGTTTATACTCTTTAACCTATTTCCTCCCAGCAGAGGGCAGCAATTCAATTTCTTTTGATTATTAACCTCCCTCACTTTTTCCCCTCTCATCCTCCTTCGCTGCAGTCGTAGTTTCTCAGGTCGCTTGCGTAATATCTCTTTCATAATTTAGGATATAATTCACACTAGGTTTTCTGAATCTTTATTGAGCTTGTCTGAGGATCGCATGATGCTTCACGTCTATCGCTTCCACCAGCTCGTCAGGCGCCCAATCAGACAGGCTTCTTCAGTTCTCAGTCTCTATGCTAGTTTAATGAATAATGTTTTGAATTCTGACCTTGCCATGACATACGAAAATGCAGAACAGATTTTTCTATATTCAAAAGAAGTCTCAAAACCGGCCAAAAGTAACTTTTTAAAAATAAATTACACGCACTTCCAGAGGATGTATTCAAAGCCACTGACAGATGGAGTGCGCAATTTGAACCCATAAAAACGTATATTTAAAACCTGGTGCGTGTTTGTTTCAGAAAACTGTGCACTTATTTTCATGCACCAGAAATTGTGCTCAGATTTCAGAAAAAAAAAAGAGGAAAATTTGTCCAGCAAGAAATATTCCTCTATCAGATGCAGGTAATCAGGCTACAATCAGATGCTGGTAATTAACTCAGAAAATGTGTCGAATAGTATGTGTCCCAAGCAGACATAGTCGGGAATCGCAGCTTTTCGGTGTGCAGTCATCCGAGAATGTTCGCCGAGGGTCGGTAGTCCTGATCAGCCGCAAAATGGCGGCGGCAATAGCTAGCGATATGCCCCGCAATGCCACATCTGCAATGCAGATTGAAGGCGCCAACGATCAGCCCAAAAGTCCTGACTAACAAAGTCGTGACTTTGGTTGTAGCCAGCCTTTCGCTGCTGACGAACCAAGTCTCCATAGTATGCGGGCCTCCTTTCCTGCGGATGGTCGGCATCACGTTGTGCAGAGTTGCTCTGATCGTCTATATGCGAAGCGCCGCTAGGCTAAACCCACGGAGTTGACAGGGTGGCGACATATGCCTGCCGTAAAAAATTGTGCCGCAGATATTCGGACGTGACATTCGGAGGTCGTGGGTTTGACCTCCACCATCGGCGCGTTGATTTTCCTACCGCTTCGCATTTAATATTTTTGATCACGATAATCGCTATAAGACTAATGCTTGTCAAATACCAACAAAAAAAAAAATCCCCAACGTTTGCTTCGGACTCGTAGACTGTCAGCTTCTTTAAACTCTATAGCAATGAGCCCCTGATTTCCCTTTCAATTCTCTGCAGATATATATATATATATATATATATATATATATATATATATATATATATATATATATATATATATATATATATATATATATATATATATATATATATATATATATATATATATATATATATATATGGCAGCTTCTTTTCAAGGTGAACGTTTGAGTTGGTGCTGTTCCTCATTTAGTCGTTGGTTAAACTTGCTAGTTTCGGTACACATTCTCGGTATAATATAAAATTATAGTTACAGGTTGTTTTATCTCGAAACTTTACATGTTCTGGATATGTTAATATAATGCCAAAGTAACTATATGTACCGTCTTTACCAAAAGTAACCAGGCTGCAGGGTCTGCTTCTCGGCCGCGTGGTTGTAAATTCATCCAAAATGTGAAGCTTTAAATCTGTGAAAACTAAAGGCCAGCCCCTGTCCTCACTTGTTAACGAGTTGTGACCCTCTGGGAACTTCGATTCTCTTGGTAAAGCAAGTGAGAGGCAACACACGCAGCCTGGTTACTTTTGGCAAAGACGGCACACCATGCTTCCAGTTAAGGTGCTTACTTTATGTTCAGCAACCTATGGTGGAGAAGCTTATGGTAGAGAGAGAAGCAAGACACTTATGGTAGAGAAGGTGCTCGTTTTATACCTTTTGACCTATTTGGTTCCCCGTCATGGGGACAACATCTTTAACTGTGCCCTGCCACGGTGGTGTAGTAGTTGGGATGTCCGACTACAGTGCCGGAGTTCCCAGGTTTTATCCCGACCGCCGGCGGCTGCGTCTCGCGTGAGACGAAACAAAGGAGGAACCGTGTTCTATGCGATATCAGTCTCTCATAGCCTCAGTCGCGTTGGGAAGTTAAATCTTATAAACTAAACCGCCAAACCAAACTGCAAACCTCCAGTTTTAATTGTCATATTTATGATTAAGTTTTGCGAAAAGCAAATATGCTATGACTCGATATTTTGTCGCGTCGCTCCCATGGTTTCTGAAGTCAGTGTATGTGCCGCGTGGCTATTTCGACATGATGTGTGCTTTGTTGCACCAACGTTTCTTGTTGGTGCCAACATTTCTAAACACAGCTGTTGCTGACCCGCCGCAAAGTTTGCAACTGATTACATTGCATCGCGTATCGTTATACTGTACGGGCCTATACGCTGGAGTTGCACTAGGTTGTCCGGCCTCCATATAACGCCAGTAAAGAGGGAGCAATTGTTACATAGCATCCATCTAAGCCCCAGCCATACGATACCATTTGAAACCCGGACGAAAAAAAGTTTTTCTTCAACCACGAAATCTCTAACAAAGGTGAGTAGCTTGTCTTAGTAGCCACTTTAGAGTGATTCTAAGAATTATAATAACCAATTACGCCACCATTAAAAACTACTACACCATAAAGGATTGCCCCTAAACTTTGGACCGATGCTAGTAAAGCTAATGTAGCGGAAATAGCCTTCAGGCCTATAAGAGTGGCTCGCTGAGCCGGATCGGCCTTTGCCTGCAGTGTTATCCATCTTGTGTGGGTTGTCAGGAGCAAGTCGATAAGTTGTTGTGTGCTATTTAGCCTGCTGCCCTGACGACCCCGTACAGCAGCCGATGCCGCTGCGCGAAGACATTCGCATCGTTACCGGAGCAAAAGCGCTTGCCACGCTCTACCCCCCCCCCCCCCCCCCCTCTTTTCCTCTTGTGCAGTATTTTCTACGCTACACGTGCTCTGAATGCAGAAAGGTTCCTTCTGCCATTTGTTTACTTGCTTCTTCCCCTTTGGCTTATCCTATCGTCGTGCCCCTGAATTGGCGCCTAGTTCTTACCACAGTTGGGGGAGGACACTGTTGGAAGTATGCTGATGTCTTTTTAGCACATAAGAGAACATCTTGTGCCGTTATACTAGAGCGCATTCTCTCCTGAAGCAAGATAATAAAAAATCCTACATACTGCCCTTTGCGATCCACTGTATATCTGTTTAGATTTAAATTGAGACCTTTCTCAAATTCCTACTTCGAAAATCAAGTGGCATGAAGCTTTACGCAATTCCAGCAGTGTAATCTTAATTTTCTGACACCTAAAAAATGGATGCAGTTGACGGATGTCCAGTTATTGAGTGCGTCTTCTTAGGAACTCAAACCTACTCAATTATAAAATTGCAAAGGCGGACATCATATGCTTGATTTCGCTTGATTTCAGACGCACATGTGCCGCCAGGTGACACTGAGTGAAGTTCCTTCTACAGAGATACCGTTCATACGCTACCGAATGGCAGATTTGAGAGGGCAGGAGTTTTTGCAGTTGCAATTGCGATTAATATAATGCATGCATTGGTAGCAATTTGAATTATAGATGTAAATTATTTATATGAAACGCCCACTTACAAGTACATGCCTTATGGCTTTCGCAACTTGAGCGAACTTATATATGAACGCCGAAAGGCATTAGCAAAATTATAACTATTTGTGTAGGATCTTTCATCAGCACTTCCAACGTTCTTTCTTTTCCTGACCCGAATGAAGGTTGCATTGTTAAGAAATTCGTACATTTAATTCCCGAAATCCCTCTGTATAAATATGAGCGCCAAAATCTCCTTGTACCTTGATCATTTTTCTAGCATCGTTGATATGTAGGTTTCCTGCTCTCTGATCAACGAGAAAAAAAAATTGCCCACGATTAAGTTAGTTCCTAATGGGAAATTTGAGCGCAGGTCATCAACTTTTTCACCTTTTCGATAGATTGAGGCAAAGATTTCGAGCAAGACAGGTACAATCACACACAACGTTTTTTTTATTCTTCATATGCAATCTTTCAAAAATCACTCCACTAACAGTTCTTGGTTGTCACGAAAGAAGCTTTGTGGTCAAAGAAATGAAGAGAGCAATTAAGTTATCGGGAGGTTGCGGGAACCAGCGCGTGGGCCCATAGGAACGTTACGCGACGAACAGATAGCAGCGACTGACTGATGCCGGTGACGCCGCTAGCGACTGAAGCGAGTGAGATTGAGATGCGCGCACCGTGATCCGCTGATAGCAAGCCGGCGTTTCGGCAACCGGAGAGCACCCTCGCCGCCACGCAGGAAGAGGGGCGACCCCCTTCTCCTCTTTCTGCATGGCGACGACGGTGTTCTACGCAGTCACGTTGTCTTGACTCGCTAGCGGCGGCAGCGGCATCAGTCAGTCGCTACTAGGGCTGCTTAAATGACTTTATCGTCGCCTCCAGCGACCCCCCCCCCCCCCCCCCCCCCTCAACTTTATTTCTTTGTGTTCTCCAGTTGCTGCGCGCGCTCCTGCCCCTTTCGTTCGCCGCTGATTGTCCCCCCCCCCCCCCCCCCCCCTCTTCCGGTGAGGCTCCATTGCCGAAGCGCCGGCTTGAACTGGTGGGATGAAAGGGGAGCGGAGCTGGTTACGAGGCCGACGCGGCCGACGCCGACGCGATACCCAGGAACGGGCGCCAAACAGCTGAGCTCTAAAAGAAGGCAAGCCTGCGTGCCTGTGTCCCATGGCATATTCCGCCTGCCATCTATTCCGACAACGCGGCGGCAGCGGCATCGAGAGCTGGCAGATCTTGCCAGCTCTTGCCAGATTGCTATTCGCATGCCGGCTGGATTCTGTCGTTTGTCATATTCGTGTGAGATCCGCCAGCAATGTCCATGTTTAGGCCGGTGGATCAAAACTCTTTGTCGATGGGAATTTCGCTGATGTTGTGCTTTCGGCAACAAAAGCAGCACAGCAACCGAGGGAAGCGTTTTGGAGTATGCCTACTTCCGCGTGAAGGGAAATCATAGACAGATATTTCATCACAGTTTTTTATCTGCGAAAAGTACCGCTCAGACAGTGTCCTAATTGTTTTCGATGAAGTCGTGTACCGCACGCCCTTAAAAGCGCCTTTTCATTCTGCGTTTCTAGATGGACATCGCAGAGTGAGCGAGAGTAATGATTTAAGGTTGGACTAGAGTTCACGTCCTATTCACAATTTTGGTGTGCGTCACTTGTTAAAGCGGAGGGGAAAAAAGTGGTAAAGGTCTCCTATTTCAGAACTTGCGTCTCTAGTGTAGGTGTAAGAATTTCCTTGATTAGGCAAATGATAACCTGCCGATGAAAGGAGCCAGGGAAAAAGAAACTGTAACCTGTCAGAGTCCACTCAATTTCATTAACACCTCTCTTCAATTCATGTGTAATGTCGCAGAGCAAATTCTTTAAATTCCCAAGCTTTCAGTGCCGTTATGTATATATTCTGTTGAAGTGAATTTTGTTGTGTGCTTGCGGTTTTGAAAACCTGATATTTGTATTATCAGTACTACCCAGGTGCAGAAAAGCGGAGGATAACCAAACGATTTCAACTTAAACTGAGGGCCACTCAGGGTGCTGCGGCAAAGAAAAAAAAAAAGGTAGTTGTAACTCTAAGAAACAGGACCAGAGATCTCATTGACCTGCATAAGCGAAACAGGTTATAGATTTTCTAACAAATATCAAGAAACAGGCGTGTTCACCTCATTAATTGAAACAAAGATAACATGCGGTCTCTAAGAGCTACCGACTGGATTCCAAGGAAGAAGGCGTGTAGCCGAGGTGGCAGAAAGTTGGGTGAGTGGATAGTGTTGGGAAGTTTGCGCAGGTCGAATTGACGAAGCTTCCACATGAGCGGGTTAATGGGAGGAACATCGGAGAGGAACATGTCGTGCGATGGAAGTAGTTAGGCTGTTGATGATAGCGATAATGATGATTTATTTGACATCGGAGAGGCACATGTCCTGGGGTGGATATAGTCATGCTGTTGATGACAATGATGATTTATTTGAAATGTGGCACCATTTTTATTGGTTGCAGAACTCCCGTCTAAATTACTCGGAAGTTATAGACTTCGTTAAGCTTGCTCATATGTGTACCACTGGTACCATAAGCTTAACAAATGTTTTAGGATTGGATTGGAATGGTTCTTAGGAGGTGTTTCCCATTGCCATCGAAAAAGCGCCGTACGAACAAGCCGCAAACCGGTTTTGCACAGGCACAGTTGTAAAACCCCCTTGTGGCCGCGTCAGTTGTGCGCTCCGCATTTATTTGCTTTCCTGCGAATTTTCACCTATGTATTACCTTGTTTTCCACACGATAATATATATGCTATAACGCGATGCTTGCTCATCTTCGCAACTTGACTTACTATTCAAATGAACTCTTCCTTTACGTACTCATTGATGCTCGCAGCGGCTTCTGAAAATATTTGCACCCCAATCTCCTTCCTACCACAGTATGACTGCTTCATCTTCCCTTCCTTACTGAGCCCTGCAGGTTCGATTGCTTTAGAATTCCGCACGTTACGGCGTCCTTGGAATTTTTAGCAGGCAACCTTTAGCCTAAAGGTGAAAACTATGGTTCTGTCAGAGTCCAACAAGCCACATTCTTCTATACTGATTCGAGAGATTCAAACACGCTAAGAAATCCGGTTCTTCGCCACGCCTTAAGCTTGTACACTGGGAAGTCACATTTTGGCCGCGATTTCACTAGATGCGTTTCTTTCAGTTCGATGTTTCTGGGAACAAATGTTTTTTTTTGTCTTCGTTTTTCCTCTACAAAGGGGCAGATGATTAACAAAATCCAAGAATAAGTGGCTTGGTCAGAATAAGCGTAGCTGTCACGGCTGACGAGGTGGTCATTGCGCTTGCGATTGCAGGGAACAAGGCTAATATAATCATAGTTCGTTCAAAACTGCAACAGGGAATTTTGTTAATAGACGGGTCCCGAAAAGCATACTAATTCATGCCAAGATTACAGAATATTCCAGCAAATATGAGAACGAGGCCACTCTCAGCTCCAGGCAAATGAAGTAGCAAGCGTTCAAGTGTTTGTGTCCTGATCTTCTTTCTTCGCGCTGTTATTCCAAAATGAAGTAGCTTTCCACTTCCAGTAGACTGTGGCCATGAGTACCTTCTGAGCAGGGACGGGCTAATAATCTATAAATAAATTACTGAGAATTGCCCGCTATAAATTGTAAAGCATGCATCGGCAGGTATACCACACACAGCGAACAAGACGTCTGGAGGCGCTCACAAAATAAGGGTTTTTGCAAATCGGGCTAACTTTAGCCTGTATAGTATACGGAACAATTTTAATATAGCTGCAAAATATATCAGGACAGGGGCCCTATTCTCGACACACATGACCGCTGTTCTACGCCATTTTTTTTTTCTCTAATTTGTTCTCAGAACAGTCAAGTGTTTCAAATGTTTTCGCGAAACTTCGGTGGGCCGAAATGGCTTTTTGCGGTGGCGTAAAAATGACGTGAGCGTGAAAACGAACTTTTAGCAGCGGTATTCATGATGTGTGGATGATATTTATAAGTAATTGTGCAGAAAATACAGAGGTATATATGACAGAAAGCGAAGCACTTGCGCTTGTATTACGAATGGGCTGAAATGAACTGCCCACTGTCGAGAGCCGACTCCTGAAATCTGATTGGCTAACGTTGTATGGCAGGAAATATGCCATGCATAAACTTTTAATGATGACGTCAAAATAACGTTTCATTACGTAGAGGATGTTCTGCCATTGCTGTAAATGACCAAAGTTGGGCACCGCATTTCAAATCACTTGAGGCTGCCGTGAAAACCACATGTCGAATTCGACGTGCAGTGCAGGCGGCTGTTAACTCACCGCAGTTTGGTAGACAGTTAGGTGGGTGGTGAATTAAGCTGACACATCTTGTTGTAACTGCATAAAAGTCCTGAACGACGTTATAAGGGAACTTTTCAGCTGCGTCATCTTTTAGAGGGTTAATAATGAGACGCTGATTTACAACCGCACGAGGGTCGTACCTACACTGCCGTTGCAAATGCTTTGCTCTCATAAAGAAACCATCGATCAGCGCCGTCGTTGCCAAGCGCAGAAATGCGGCCTGCTAACTCAAGCGGTTGATCTGTGCGAGATTAGGCAATTCAGAGAACAACAAAAGGGAAAGGTGGGCGAGTTGTAGGTTGTTCATGATGGTTTCGTGGGCGCTCTTTAATACAGAGAAAAGAAAAGAAGAGAAATAAAGGCGCCAGTCTCGTGCTTTCTCCTCTTTGTCTCTGTCCTAAACAGCGCCCACCAAACAATCATGATTTTCAGAGAGCACTGTGATGCTTCCTAATTATCGACCTGGTCGGTTCGTGAGTAAAACCTGAGGGCCAGTCATATATGTAGGTGGCTTTGCAGGAACTTTGCGCGACAGGCAGCGAGGGATCACCAAAGACTGTCCTAAACGTAGGCCCTAAACACTACCGTGTTTGCCTTGCATTATGCACTCACTGCAATGTTAATGAATTGAACAGCCTTTCCACCATAGGAAAAGCAATCAAAAATACTCACAGCTTCTATTTTAATAATGAAATGTATGCTCCATGTACATGATACATGTTTTCTTGCCAGATGGGATGTGTTTCATATATAAAGTTTTGTTTTAATATGCATGCGACTCACCATTTCCTTATATTTAAGAAACAAATGAGTACTTCTGAGTCACGTTATGACGGTGCGCTCTAAGCATATGATGTTGTTGAGGGACATCATGTGCTGACTGCTTTTTTTAACACAGTCGGAAAATATTCTCCCTTTATTGATTTGCATTTTACCTTTTCGACAGTAAGAAATACGCGCGCGCGGCGCCGCTCTAGCTTCATACCACGACTCCCTCAGTAATCTTCCGTTTTCTTTTTTTATTATCCGTTTATCCCCTTCTTTCGTGTATGGTACACTGGGTATTACCTAATTAACCTCCCTGCTATTCCGTCTTTTTGTTTAATTCTTTTTTTTGGACATCTTTTGCGTTTCGCAAGAGCTTTTCGCACGCCAGCGCATGAAAATTTAACCGACACGGTGTAAGGCCTAGCTTATGCATTCCACTTCGTGTGGGCGTGGAAGACTCTCTTTCCATCTCTCTGTCTCCCTCCATCTCTCTCTCTCTCTCTCTGCGCTGCTTAGCTCATGCAACATGATATGTTAGAAACATGAGCTAACTTGGTGACCTGACAGTAGCTGGTCATAATGCGGCTTTTCAAAAAAGGTGGGTCGTCTAGCCGGTACCTAACAGCAATTGATACTTTGAGACTGCGAGCGTTGTCCTCAGACGTGGAAAATGCCGGCTGCGGCGGCGCCTCTTCGTCCGTGCTGGAGCTACTTTGGAAATCCGTCTATTCTTTCTGTTTACGATCAAGTTCTTAAACATTTTAGTTGCTGGATTTAAAAGCCGCTGATAAGTGAAAGTGAGAGGTCATCGGCGCTTATGAACAGCAATGCTACTTTACCTTCCCATTTTGCACCACGGTGAATATTCCGTTGCCGTTATTGCTCGTTAGCAAAAACTCATGCAGCCTTTCCGTGCGTAGCTGATGCCGAATGTTCGACCGCAAGTATGTCATGGCACACTGATACCGCAACGCCACAACATACTTCACTCGCCTCACTGCAACCCGAGGTTTCCGAATCACGGAATGCACCGCAGTGTATCGGTTCCTGCAGGAGCATCTTTGTTTTTCATACTTGGCGCCAATATATTTCTATTTTTCCTAATAATTCGTAACTCGATTGTGTGTTTACGTAACCTGGCACCGTCCTACTGCACACGTCACGCGTATGTCACAATTTGAACAAAATGGCGAATTGTCCAGAATAGGGCCCCATGGGCACACATTTTGCACATTTTATCGACTAGTCCAGAAATTCATGATTGATAGATAAAAAAATTCGCTTGAATAGCGCAGTGGCGCAATTGCGTGCGACGATTGCACTGCTCCCAACCGTGGATTGCGTGAACGAAGTCAGCTGCGGTGTGGCTGCATGGTGTCGTTTGCAGTGACAGGCCGATATGTCTGCGGTGGGTTCTTCGCCCACGTGAGCCAGTCGACGCATGTGACGTGCAAGTTTCAGGAGCTGGCTGAGACGACTGCAGAAATCCCCAACTTATCAGCCTAACGCTAAAACTGGACTTTCGAGTCGCGGCAGCTGGTGATTTTTGTCCGCTCAATCCAAGTTTGAGACGAGCGTAATCACAGCGCGCGAATGTGCTTCTCACGTGAATGTTTTCGTATTTCGCGGGCTTTCTTTGGAGCTCGGAAAAATGATATGCGTGCGACTTTTTTTTATCAGAAATAAATGAAATCGGGGAATGGAAATAAATAGGGAAAAGTGCAGATCACATTTATTGTCTAAAGTCAGTCATAACCAAATAAGAAAAGTTAACATAATTGAACACTTAATTTTTTACGAAACAAAATTGTGGTGCACTGGTGGTCCCCTATTTCGAGGGAAAGCAAGAAATTGGGTACTGCTCCATATATCTGACGGTACGTTACGCATAAAGGCGCAGAAAAGCATTACTTTTTTTTCCAAATTCCACCAAATAAGCTCAGAAATAACTAGTCACATCAAAGCAATGATTTCAGTTTGTGTCGTTCCTGTGGGGCACTCAAAAAATTAGAAACTTCCCTGTTTCCTCCAGCAAACCTACAACCAACGATATCGCCATCCTTGTGTCCCATTTCGGATTAAAAGGGCGCTGGGCCTTCACTCAAGCATAACATGCAGTGCGACGTTACTTCCTTGTCGTAAAAGCGCAGCTAGGGAAAGTCGTAAAAGAAGGCAGCGATACGGTACAAGAGGCAAGATGGCCCCTTCGCATCGGTGAACTGGGTCGTTGATGTCGCTCGTGGCACATTAAATCAAGAAAGAATAACAAAATGTTCCAGTTGCCCCCCCCCCCCCCCTTTATTTATTTCGGCAAAAATGTTTATCACCGAATAAGACTGCCTATGATTTTCACGTAAACTGTCGTCACCTTCTATGGTGCAGCTTAAATGATTTTGCGGTTTCCTATGAATGGATAAGCTTTGGAGTTAATAATTACCTCTTCAAGTGCGAAAAGTAAGTTTGCAAAGCAATGCTCTGCAAAGAAGCGAGAATGTAATAATTTATTATGAGCTTGAAAGTATTCATTACGGAGGCAAAACAATAAACAATGTGAAATTGTAAAAAATATATTCTCAGCAAGGGAAAAGACCAGGAAACAAGAATGAATGTAATAATCAAATTGTTTACTGTGTGCGAAAACTCGGTTCATTAAATCACCCCGTACATGAGGTCGACTGTGTATACAGTAGTGCTCTTCAGACTGCACTACTGAAAGCTGTGCAACTGGTCACCTGCGCCGAGCAAATCCTTGTGGTAACACATAGCATTGAAATTGCCTTTTTATTTGATTGTACTATACCTGTGAATGTGACTATATTAAGTAGATAAATTCAGTGAGGATCATATTTAAAGTGTTGTATGCTCTCGAGTCGCTGCTCGATATCCAGCTTCCGGCTTCGGATCCATCCGCACTGCAGACCTGCGAATCGCGCCAATCAATCGCATGGCAGTTATCACATGGGTTGTTCACGTTTGGACTATGGCACCAGCAATCGTGACTTCGGTGACCCATGAAGCTGACATGTCCGGGTTTGCTAATGCATGCATGATTATAAAGCCTGCGAGATTTCACAGAATGGAAGGGTGAAGGTGAGCAAGGTGACGTGCATTGCGATGCGTATACTCCAACAATGAATAGGAGGTTAATTATTAGGCCATAGCTCTATAAATAATTGCTCTTACACTAAAGCTCAATCTCTAGCCTTAGAGTCGCACTATCGTTACCAGCCTCAGAGGTTTTCGTTGGAGCTTCGAGGTCTGCCTCATATATCTGGGCAGTAGAGAGTTTCCCAGGGATTTGTTTCTGGAAAATCTATTATGCAGGATTGCTGTTATATCCACCATACTCTATCATCACGAAACAAACATCCTTGCATTACTTTGGAATCCTACCTGCCAAACACGTCTTACTGAAAATGGGTATCATTTGTTCTTGTCTCCTCGTAGGGGCCGTAATTGTGTGCTTTTCTTCGAAGAGAAGGTTTGCAACCTGCGACTTAAGTTCATATTGTCCCCTTCCCGTAAAAACCAAGGTCATTATAAAACTATTTTATGTAGTTACGCTTGCGAATGATAACGTGTTAAGCACTAAGGAAAAAAAAAAAGCAATTCTTTACTGAGTGGTTGAAGGCAACACTTAGAAACAACTTATTTCTCCAGAGGAAGCCTGAGCTTCAACGATTGCACAGCGGTCAAAGCAAAGGTGAAAATAGGCCATCCAAAAAGCAATGAAACTTGCCTTTTATTGTGTGTAATGATCTAAATACATATTTCCAACTTACAATAAAACTTCACCTTGGTCGTATCAGAGACACAAAACCGATCATAGCGCGTTGCATATACGTTTCGTTTTTTTCTCTTTTGTTCATGTCATCTGTAGCGCATCCAACACGCTCGGGTTTATCTCAGTGCATTTGAAGAAAATTAATGCATCACACGGCCGACATCTCTACAAGTTACACGAAGTTTACCTGTTTATAAGACAGAACTTGTTTTTATTCTTTCAACCTAATGGCGTATACAAATGCTTTGTTGCTACACATTTTGGTATGCATTTTTTAACTTATTATGAGCCAGCCTGAAATGAGGAGAAGCATTTATATTTTAGAGGAATATGCAAGCGCCTCACGGCGCTCCAACCTCGTGCGTCTATATCTTTAAAACGGGTGCCTTCTTATGTAACTAGCTTGAAAAATTTCGCTGCCAGCTCTGTTTTTATTGTGGCTGCCCGCGCTACTCAACGTATGATCAGAAAACAAGTTAATGTTTGCGCAAAGGACCTAAGCGGTGATCATAGCATCCCGTGTGGCAGTGCGTATGATCCATCCTTATAGAGGGGCCTGGTAGTTCAAAATAATACCCTGCAAAATTTTCTTGCTTTCACATCAAAGCTAAAGCTCGAGCATTCTCTTTTCACACTTTTCCCCGGTGACTTAGAGCACCAGCTCCCGGCTCCTTCCTCGGAACCGCGGAGACCACGTCTGTAGGCGGCTGATAGGCGAGCGCGGGCGCTTGGGCGTCTTCGTATGTTTACTCGCGGAAACTGAGTGATCGTCTCGAGCGTTTACTTAGAATGTCAGCTGTAGCGGTAGAAAACATCAGAAAAAGACGAAAGAGACGCAAATGCTGGTCATCAATGTAAGGACAATATCGTGTGATAAAAGCTTTTACCGGGACATTGTGATCAATGGTCGCCAAGAGCCGGATTTCAAAGCCTGTGGATGCACCGCATACCTCGGCGGGCGTGTAGCTTAGTCTAGGTCTTCATCTAGGTTCAAAGGTGCTCTTACCCAGGCAGCAGAAACCTTGGGCCCAGTGTTAGTACGGTGTTGGAAATGTCCGGGCCAAAGTACGACCAGTCGTTACCGAAGTAGTGGCAACACTGGGCCGAATGTTGTTGCTGCTTGGGTAACCTAAGCCGTGCTTCTAGTCGCATGCTTTCTGCGGAGCTCTTCCTGACGGATGAGGCATGTTTGGAGGGAGTCTAGAGGTATAATCGGCTGGCGACCATGGCGAACGGGAAGCGTCGATGCTTTAGGAGGACCAATCCACCAAGTTCTGCGTGGCGAGATGCTATAACCTAATCGTGAGATTAAGGGGGAAGTTCCACTCCTTACCAATGCCTGCTACGATGCTAGCAAGGACACGCTGTCGCAAAAAAATAGAGTTAAAACTCTTGGCTTTCACACCAGGGCTGACAGTGAAGCATTCGTATTAAACACTCGTTTCTCTGGTGCATTTTCGTTTTTTCTTTTTTTTGGGGGGGGGGGGAGGGGGGGGGAGGGTAAATTTTTTCGGCGACCAGCTCTGCATACTTTCTTTTGGGTTGATGGTGGCTGGCTTCCCTATTTTGTATTAGTTCGTTTCTTAGGTAATGTAAACTTTTCTGTCATATTTACGTCATTCATAGCTACAAACTTCTGCTCACTTGTGGGGAAACCGTTTGACATTTTTGTGTTTTTTTTTTTGCGACGCACATCTGAGTCACATTCGCAGGTAGCTACAGTCGAGCACGTATTCAGTTCCTTTATGATCAAGTTCTTTATTCTGCATCCATTGAAGTCTTGAAGACTGGATTTCCTCAGCAACGCACTGCAGCCTTCTAAACAGCTTTTTCATTACTGCCAGGATAAAAAGAAACGTGAAATATATCTCAGCATTCACAACTAAGATCCGACGAAATCTCGCCAGATACTTCAATGCAGTTTTCTTCAATATTGTGTTTCTATAGAGCTAATTTTCATCGCTGAACGCTTCTGTCAAAAGTGATAACAATTAAATGTCTATATTTTCTCAGAAATTAAAGCCTAATTTCGCTTTGTCTTCACAAGCATCATTCTTTCTAATAAAAAAAAAGAAAGAAATGTACTCAAGAACTAACCTAAACACCAACATTTCCCGCTAATCTCAGAGCCCTGCGCGACCGCTTCATGATACCAGGCAAGTAATAAGTAGCTGCTTTGAGAGCCATAAACAGAGAAGAAATTGCGGCTAAACGCAAGTGAACACGGATAGTAAGTGAATGAAACAGCGCAAGAAAGACCGGCACAAAAAAAAAGAAGGCCTAAGGTCATGTTTTGTTCTCTATAGCGTGCGATGGAGTATGGCGTGCAAGGCCCTGCATACACATAGTTGTACAGTTTCCGCTCGGAGGCTTGCGTGCAGAGAGCAGTAACTGGAAGCCTGTAAAGAACAGAAACGCCGAACACGCGGCGATTACACTCAACTTGTTACGCTGGAACGCTAGCTGGCGTGTTGAACCCGCCGTGCCCATGGCTTTCGCATGTATAAGAAGCGTTGAACGTGCTTTGTATGGCAGAAGTTTGTCATCTGAACAGCAATATGAGAAGGTTCACGGCAGGCAACGGCATTAAACTCGTCAGATTACTCGAATTAGAAAATGGTAACTACTGAAATGTTTCAATCTTACTATAGAATCGACGAGGAGAGAACTGCAAATAAATCTATTATATCGAAACGGCGAAGGTGTGAGAGATGTGGGTGAACATGTGGGCCACGAGAATACAGATTTTATTTCCTAAAGGGTGTATACCTCTACATAAATCCTATGGATCACTTACGACAACTTGCGGCCAAAGCTACAGCCAAGGAACTTCGTCTTAATAGGATAGACTGAGGGCGCAGTTGATCCTGTATAACGTTTAAAAGGTGCGTACAGCGTCAAGAAAAGACACGAAAAAAAGTCGACATGGTAGACATCAGATTTCTTTTTAGTAGAGCCGCAAGCGCCACACCTGTAGTGTATGTTCGTCTTTAAAACAGGAAAGTAGCTCAAAGCAATCGCGTTGTGACTCAAATATAACTTCCTGTACTCTTTTACAAAAGCCGAAACTAAGGAGAAGCACGGGAATACCTCATCGCCCTTGTTGTCTCTTCTCCTCTTTATCCCATTGTGTTGCGCTCATATATTAGGGTTCGTCATAGTTCACCAACTCGCTCAATCAGCCGTACTTCTACGGGAATACTTCTCATTCATTTATGACAAATATACTGGATGAGCACAAAAATATTAAGAGGCACGGCCATTTTTGTTCTTGAAATAAAATTACCGTTGCCTGACATGGACTCGACATATTTTAGAGGCGCTAGAACATACGTTGTCATCAATGATATACTTCGGTGAAAACACTGCTGGTGGTTTAGATGAGTTGGCCAACGCGAAATACGTGCAAAATTATGTCTCGCTTCCTTTCACTTTCGGTTTGAGGCTATGGTGTCAATGGCAGCCTGCCGGCAGAGGCCTGTAAAGTGATCAGTCGGTAGCACCGCTATAATATTTCGGATCACTTAACGAACCTTGTGTGCAATACAATATCGCTTTGTTTTTATAGATTGCGCGTCGCGGCTGTATTTAAGATTTGAGGGGTAACAACCGGTCTACTCATCTGTTCTGTAAGTGCCTTTCGCACTTTTATATTCATTCTCTTTTTCACTTTTTCCGAGTGAGGCTCTTGCAACCGAGCTTATGAACAATGTCGGATAGCCAACTTGGAATAACTTCAAAACACAAATACGCCTGTGCAGGCGCAATCAAGGAATTATTTCCTATTTTTCGGCCCATTCGAGGAATGCATCTTGCGATTTCTCAAGAGTGACTTTAAGCATCCTTGAATATTTTCATTCTGCCATAAAATATAGGAGAGCTTTGAAGGCAAAATTAGGAAGCAAGATCAATCTGGCTATCAGACTTTCTTCGAAAGCTGACTAAAATAAGCATAACCTAAAAGATAAAAAACTCTAAAAAACAAAAATACATGTAAGGCGAAGAAATCAAACTTGGAAGTGGACCAGTTTTGATTGCTTACACCGATGTGGTGGCGCATAATTCGAAGCATACTGTAACAATTTACTGAGTGAGATGCCTGTGGCTCCCTCTGCTCCCAAGTTACTTTCCATCATGCTCGGCTAAAATGACCGCCTAATAAATCTGATAAAACACACTGCAATGTATACTTGTTTGCGAAGCCTGTGGTGCATGTCTTGCATTCCAATGACGCTCGAGAACACGTGTTTTGAACTAATGGGCCGATGTTTTATTTATCATACACCAGGATTTAGCACCAAATTTAACAATGACACTAATTTCACAGCTGATATGCTCTTTTAAAGCCTGCAGCGGTAAAGAATGAATACTGGAAGCAAGACTGAAGACAAAAACAAGACCTTCAAAGGGAATAATGTCAAGACAGTGCACTGACCGCTTAAAGCAGTCCACGTTAAAGAAGACGATAGGTATTTTATACGCAGCTCACCTTTTTTGATTCAAAAGAATAGAATTTAATATTTCAAAATAGAATGCGCTGATTCACGGATGCGGCTGCCCGTTTGTCGCTGTATAAAATTCTTTTCAAGCGCATGTGCAATCAGGTCTCCACTCTTGCCCCTTTTACTGTGTATACCCTCACATTCGCTTTGATAAAGCAATTGCAACTGACTCATGCTTCATGTCCCTTGTGTTTTCACTTTTGTTTTTCTTTTTGCTACATTTTTATTTATTTATTTTATACTGCCAACTGCCCCTTGACAGTCCAGGCAAGAGGAAGTACATGAAATACAGTTTGCACTACATATAAAAATAAACTAGAATTTATTTGATGGGCCGTAGCCAGATCAGGATCGAATAAACAAACATAAACAACAGGAGCAAAACAATGCAGAACGCATGCACAACAAATAAATTGGTCACAGAAAGAATAGCGCACATCATTACGATGATTTCACGCAGATACAAACGATTCAACTGAGGGCTGGTTACCAATTTTTTGCAACAGAGTATTCCCTTCATAGACCACTGCCTTGTCGTGGCGGAGGGGCTTGCGAAACTCGATGAAGTCGTGAGCTCTGCTGTGTAGGGCCACCCAAGATAGGCAGGTCACGGCAGAAAGTTCTGACAAATTGTGATTCACTGGAGAAGGTAATGGCAACCCACTCCAGTATATCCTGCCAAGAAAACCCTATGACCAGTCACAATAATTTAACCTATATGATGAGTGCATCATGAGGAAGGCCGGTTTGGACGAGTCTTCAGCTGGAGGGAAGATTGCTGGGAAACGTATCAATAACCTTAGATGTGCGGATGATACGACTTTAATGGCAGAAAGTGAAGTGGAACTCAAGAGACTTCCGATGCGCGTACAAGAAGAGAGTGAGAAGTTTGGGCTTAAACTGAACATTAAAAAGACAAATATTATGACCTCTTGCCCAATCAAGTCCTGGAGCATCAAGGGACAAGAAGTGGAAGCTGTGACAGATTTTCTCTTCTTGGGCTCCAAGATTACCCCGGAAGGAGACTGCAGCCATGAAATTAGGCGACGCCTGCGTCTGGGAAAGAGAACCATGGCTAGCCTTGACCGCCTAGTAAAGAGCAGAGACATTACACTGTCAACCAAGATCCGTATAACTCGTGCTATGTTCTTTCCCATTGTGATGTATGGATGTGAGAGTTGGACTGTGAAGAAGGCTGAGCGCTGAAGAATTGACGCGTTTTTGAATTGTGGTGCTGGCGGAGACTCTTGAGAGTTCCTTGGACGGCCAGAAGATCACATCAGTCGATATGTCGACCATAAACCCTGACTGCTCATTGGAGGGTCAAATTCTAAAGTTAAACCTCAGCTGCTTTGGTCATCTGATGAGAAGAGAGGAGTCGCTGGAGAAAGATTTGATATTGAGAAATGTTGAGGGTCACCGGAGAAGGGGTAGGCAGCGAACGCGATTGTTAGATGTCATCCTCGAGGCGCTGCAGATGAACTTATGTGATGTTAGGAAGATAGTGAGAGACCAGAAAGTGTGGCGTGATATGGTCCATGGGGTCACGAAGAGTCGGACACGACTGAACGACTGAACTGAACTGATTCCATTCTACGATAGTTTTCAGAAATAACGAGAAGCGATAAGCTTTGGTTTTAGTCTGTGATGCCACATTAGTTTTACAGTGTTTGCCTCTTGTCTTCCTTGATTTGCTAAAACTAAAGTGCACGTCGTGTGTCCTTCTTGTTTCAGTTCAGTTCAGTTCAGTCGTGCAGTCGTGTCCGACTCTTCGTAACCCTATGGACCATATCACGCCACGCTTTCCGGTCTCTCACTATCCTTCCTAACAGCACATGACTCTTTCTTGTTTGCTGATCCACAATGTTAAGCACTTAAGATTGTAAGCGATGTAGTTTTCACCGCATTTGGTTGGAGGCCGGATCGTATTCTGAGTTCAGAGACAGTGGTTTTTTTTTTCTCTACTGTAAACGTTATAAATGAATAGAATAGCATTTTGCACACTTTGATATAATTGATATCGGTGTTTCGTGGGAATCCCATACAATATCAGCGTACTCGAGAAACGGTCTAATGAACGTCGAGTAGGCAGTCAGTTTAATTGCTCTTGTGCAATGTTTCAAGCAGTCTTTAAGCCGCCACTGTTCTCTTTAACGACGCCGACATGAAGAATTGGGCTTAGACGCTTCAAGTCAGTTTCTAACAATTACTACATCTAGATATTTAAAGTTGTCAAGCCGTTTAATTGCTGCATTATTTATTCTATATGTATAAACTAATGGCGTTTTCTTCCATTTTATCAAAATTTGTGTTCATTTTGATATATTTAAATTTATTCACCAAGAACGACACCAATTAGCTATTATTGTATGGTAATCATTTATAGTATAGCCTGGAGATGTGATAATTGAATGTTATGATAAAACATGCAAGCATCTCTGAATAACACGGTCTGCGGGGTTAGTTGGTTGCGATCCATTTGTATCAGCAACGTGTACACAATCAGAAATAAAGAGAAAGAGACAGGACAAAACGCTGAACTTTCAACTTTATTTCAAGAAACCTGAAACCTGCACTTATATACACACGGCGGTAAACATCCACGAGTGTAATAGGCAAAGTGACAGTGAGGACGTGTTATCCAACTGGTAATCACACGTTTTTTTTTCTCCTGATGTCCTGGAAAAAAACGTATGATTATCAGTTCGATAGCGCGTCTTCAGTGTCGCTTTCGATTATTTCCCTTGTAGCATTTTTCCTGGAGTGCGCATACAAGTGCAGATTTAAGTTTGATTGAAATAAAGTTGAAAGTTCAGCGCTCTCTCCTACCTCCTTCTCTTTTTTTCTGATTGTGTACGCTCTGCTGATATAAATAGATCTGCGAATAAACGGCACCATACAGGAGAATCAAAGGTCAAATCGTTCCGATATATCAAAAAGAAAGAAGTGGACTGAGCACTGACTCTTCCGCTACAACTGAAAATGCCGGGGAAGATGACGGAACCGAGTTTCCTATACCAACATACTGTGTTCTATTGGATAAGTAAGAGTGAAGCCAGTGGATTAGTAGTTTATTTTTCAGTACGCAAAGTAGCTTGAGTTTGAAAGCTTTCTGGAAGTTCAGACAAAGCATAACTATTTGCCCGCCTCAGTCCAGCGCTGCCATGACCTTGTCAGTAACGTGTAGCAGCTGTGTAACAGTGGAGAGCCTACGTCGAAATACGTGTTGTCTTGCATGAACGAAACTATTGTTTTCAAGAAAGAAACTTAGGTGTTTAAAATCAAATTCTCAATCCCCTTACTAGCTGTGCACAGAAGCGAAACATGCAGCAGAGAGATCGGATATTGTCAACTAACTTTGGACAAGGCGTTTGAAAGTATAAAGTGGCATATCGCTCATAAAACACCATTTTCTAATAAATCTATCGTTTCGTACCCACAGAAGCTGTATAACGTAATCCTGACAAGGTTTTTTTCAACTGATAGTCTCCATTTTTGAGCTGTTATTGGATGGCCATGTCTGCGGCTTTTAGTAATAAACTCATAAAGCGGATTCGTGTAATACAGTAATCTAGCAGGACCACGAGTGCAATTTTAGAAGTAAGCGCGGTTCACTGTAACAGGGACACCATCGAAACACGTAGGCGTATAAAAGAAGATAACGTTTGGTTCAAAATCTGGAGCTACTTACTAGGACTTCAGTGAGCTCCAAGGGCACCCACTTCCCCCCCTTCCTCCAATTTCCTGCCTCTCAGGAAAGTACACTGATTACAATAGGAGCCATGGGTCGATACCTTTTGATCAGTGCCGAGAGGCGGTTGGTTAGCGTATACCATTTGTCCCGGCTTTGTGTCTAGTTATGGTTTGGTCCTGCTGCGTGTACCTTGAACCCAGCGCTTCCTGAATCCCTATTTTTCTTTGCGCAGCTTTATTCTCTCACAAAAAAAATTAAAAAGCTTTTTTTTCCTTGTAGCTTATTTTTTCGTCTTCCTTGCTGCCTTCCCCTTATGTTTGATCCAGCCATTTATTTTTCTTCTTCTACTTTCAACAGTTGAAGTTATAAGGGGCACAAAAACCTTGCTAGTCGGTTCACTCTAGCAAGCTGTTAACCACTTGAATGCCTCTACCATCCAACAGTGCGTCTATTATCTCTGAAGTTAAGACCTCTGCGTTTAGTTAGATTTGCTGCTGCAATAAATCAGTAATGGAGTGCAATTCCTGACTCTTGAAGTAAGTCAGGTAACTTTTATGCTTGCTTTTCTTTAGCATTGCCTCTTCCCTATTGGCACAAGAAGTGGAGGGCTCGTTAATTAGAGCATTGAATTTCATCCATTATCTTTGCTCATTCTTAGTTACCTTCGTACAGATAGCCTTTTTCGTGTGGCAAGGTGCTGCACCAGATCAAAACAATGTATCTAACTGAATATTTTAACATGATGTTCAGAGTGAAAGACGGTGTGCAGGACGGCTCCTGCAGGACATGTTGTCAAGTGCGCATGCTTCTAGCCACCTATTTGTGGTTTTTAACACAATAACAAAATTCTGAAGGCGCTGGGTGACTTAAATAATGAGTGGGATGAACTTGCTAGACGCAATCGAGATTTCGAGAGCTGCTGAGCACGCCATAATATCATTTTAAGGCTTTAATAGCGAGGGCCTTGGCCTATGTAGTGTCCTCAAGAATATGTCATTTTGCGCATCAGTACTTTTTTCGTCAAAACAGTAGGCACAAAGTTACCAACTAGGATTTGCGAAGTAATTGAAGTTATGCAACAAAATAATACAGCATACTAGATCGCACGACTCAGCTGGGTTTAGCTAGCTCCACAGGCCTAGAGCATTCCGCCTGTCAAAAGATTGTTTGTTTCCGTTAAGCTGGGCACCGGTATACCTATAACGTTTTGTTTGGGGCATTTTGACTTTACAATTGCTTTTAAATGTTTACGACAGCCCAAGCTTCCAAATGGGCGCATCAGAAGCATAATCAATAAAAAAATAAAAATGAGCTCATGTTCTCTACTGAGCACAAGGAGACTAAATGATTCAAAGCTGTAAGGAACCAAACCTGAGCAAAGACTGCGATTTCGTTCCTTCCGATGTCTCAGCAACTGGTTTGAAACCATGCTCTATTACGCTATGCAGGACAGCGTATTTCAACAAGAGAAAAGCAACACTGCACCGGAAGCGTTTTTCTCTTCCTTTAAAGGGATCATCCTGGGATATGCTAGGAGGATATGGCATGGAACAAAATCTGCCCTTCTCACCGACGACACCTCACGAGTTCCTGTATTAATTCGAATATATATATATATATATATATATATATATATATATATATATATATATATATATATATATATATATATATATATATATTGAACAGTGGCCGTCAGCAACAAAAAAAAAGCCAGCCGAGCAAAAATAATAGGCGCAGCTTAATTGCGAGTTTCTGTCATTTTATTTGCCCAGCAGCGGCAAAATGATACTAGAATCATAAACTTTTCTGCAAAAAGACGATTTCACGCCTAGATCGCCGTACAGATAGAACGTCTCTCTCTCTCTCTTATTTTTACTCGCTAAAGCCCATTCTATTCAGTCCATCCAAATCTGTGACTGAAGACGGTAGCGCCGCATTCGGCGGATCACATTACTAGCCAGGGATTTCAGGGCCACTGTTCGAAGCTTCCCGGAAACTTGCCGTTTGCGGAGCAGTCGCCTTCTTTGCTTTGCCAGAAAGGGCAACAGTTAAGCCTCTTTGTTAAGCCGCTTAAAGTAAGCCGCCGACTTCACAAAGGAAGAAGGCAGTCCGAGAAACGGGTCCTTGTGAACGGTAGCGAGGTGTTGCAATCAGAGAGAGAAAGGTTTTCAAACAGCAAAAACAAACGGTTCGAAGGATAGATGGTGGTGATGGAACGAGTGCCTAACGGTGCATTTGTGGGAAGAAACAAGAGGAGTCCGCAGCCGGATAACCCGAGCTCGGGGCTTCAGTTCAAATTTCTACAAATGAACTGTTTACAAACGTGCATAGAGCCATTGATTTAATCCCTTTGAAAAAGATCAGCTCTGAGAAAAGAACCTACTTTCCAGCCAAGCTCCATGCAAGGAACATGACAACGCATTAATAAGCACAGTTATAGACAAGAATGCGCCTAATTAGTTTTGGTTTATTCAAGGAACAAGGGAGCAAGAAACGAAATAAATTATGCAAGGCAAGAGTACACCTAATTCTTTTTTGTTTTTAGTATAGCTTTAGCAAACAGAATTTATTTTTTATATTCCGGAAAAACTAGCCACTGTATGGCGTCACCCCTGCAAACAGTTTGCGCCAGGGAGTTCTACTGCTGCCCTCTGTAGGAGCATAAAATATTGAATTTATTTATTGGTGTGTTATCAAAGGGGATAGCTCTCAGTCCGACTGTGCGCAGCTGTCTCTTTGTCTGAAGCGAGTTAGAAGCACAAAAAAACACAAAGCAACTATGAATCAACTACAGATTGTCTCGACTTCCACCCCATGACTGCGCGAAGAGGTCTGCTTCGCTGGCCACTGCGCAAGAACCATGCAGTATCATCGCCGCAAACGACACGCAGCGTGTCTCACTGCTCCCATCTCGCTCTGTGTATTACACATGTGGTCGTCTTCATCAACTTCCGTGCGTCTGAAATAGACCCAGAACTTGCATACATCTCATTACATTCATCACGTTTCTGAGCAATCCCAAAATTGTATAGTACGCTATAATTAAGGTCCTCAATCGCCAATTTTTCCGATATATACCTCAAGGCTAAGCTTAAAACTAAAACCTTGAACCGAAAGCGAAGCAAAACACGTTATTCGCGTGTGGACAACTACCTAAACTAAATTTTCTCTTGCTTTTCACTTGTATATGTATGCTTGAAACGTGAACCCTGTGCTGGCTTCGTTAGACTTATCGCGGGTAGTTTATGATAGAGATTGGAGTAGCCCGAACGTAAATTAGCACAAGAATTGCAAACACAACTGAATACTAATATATGCCGTTTCTTCCAACTGGCGCTTTTTTCCGACAGAATGCCCCAAATTGAACAAAAACATAGTCTCCTGTTATGCTTTTAAGTTATTTTTAAAACGTTTGTCCTGTTTGGGAACGTATTCCACTTAAGCTACTCCTGCGATAACGTCGTTTGAAGTGACATGGGTCTGTGAATGGAGCCTAAAATTAACGGATGTCATGTGGTTATGTGAATGTGTTGCATGTAGCCAACATGTGATAATTTTAGAAGACGATGGAATTTTGCTACAGAAGTGATTTCAGCACATATGTGGTGATCATCACACGAGGGAATCGACGGCAACGAGGCTGCCGACAGGAAAGCCCGAGGGCACGCTTTCCGGGCACCTGCGTCAGCTGCCCCAGAGCCTTCAACCCCTCTCACATACGGGGAACAAATACAATACTTCAAATTATAAAGAAAACGATACGCAGAACCGCACAAAGACCTCAGCAGACAGGAGGCAGTAACCTGGAGGAACATACAGGCTAGGACATTCCCAAACCTAGCAAATACCACAAAGTCTGGCCCGAAAAATTAAACAATAACACTTGCACTGCATGCGGTGAAGTCTCGGACATCCTTTACATGATATGGAACTGCAAAGAGCAATTAGAGAGATATAAAGCTCGAGCGCTCAGCCAAGTTGAGTGGGAGGGAGGCAGAGCTGGCCGACACGGGTCTCTCTGAGCAGCGCAGCCTGCTCACCAGGGCCCGGGAGACAGCCCAGGCCAATGATATCCTAGACTGAGGAAACCACCCACGCTATTCCATTAAACAATTAAAGTTTACTCTCTCTCTCTCTCTCCTTTCATAGAAGTATGAAAATCATGTTTGTTCCAAAAATTTTCTACTTCTCCTCTTTGTTTTCCCTACCACTCTGCAAGATAAACAAGGGTGTCTAAATTTGCTAGATCAAATTTAGGCAGTGTGCAATCGCATATGGTAAAGACTTCAGAATTGCCTATTACAGGCTGAATCTGAAGAGTTGTGCTTATCGCTGAAAAGAAAACTGTGTTATTGACAGACGGAAGTCGGGCACCCTGTAGCTGCTGAAATCTCGCAGGGTTTCAAGCTTGGGTTTATATAGTGCACCGAACTTCTTCCGTGATGTTTGTTCGTACCAAAACGTATGTAATGCTTTCGACTCTATGAAGCTGAAAGGCGTTAACCTGCCGTAAAAGCTTCTTGTACTTCTTTATCAGGTCGGCGATGTCTTCTGCGAGCATTACCAAAGCTGTTCGACATGAACTTTATTCCCCGGGCCTTCAATGTTTTGTTTTTGTAAAACGACATGTATAAACCTGTTGTCGGCCCATTGGTCACTGCTAAGGCTACACTGAGCCTACATACGGACATAAATTGTGCGCTAGAGTGAAGAAACATGTTCTTCAAGAAAGACACTATTTTCTTCGCATCGCTGGTCATGGGCGTATATTTTTACGTCACTACCTGTCTATAATTTTTTTTTTGTTCTTGTTATGTTACAGCATTTATGCATGTGATTCTAACGTCGCAGGTTTTGCCACAGACATGTTCCTTCTGCATCGCGGAGGTAACGCTGAATCACGTTTTTAGAACATCCCTCGAACATCGGGATGCGTATGAAGGACGCACAAACTTTATTTGTATTTGCCCACGATGGCCGCCAGGCATACGCTAGCTAACGTGCAGGCCAGATAATCAGGCCCTGTTTGTGTTCATTAAAGAAATCAGTCTGCAGGCTTTTGTTTCTATACCAAACAGCAAATTCGCACAGAAATAATAATATAATATGAATGTTAATAACAGCGACAATATTTGAAATCAACAATAAACCACACAGTGCGCATATAATATAAGCATATGCCTGAACGTGGCAGGTTGATGAAGAAGCGTAGTGTTTTCTTATTGTAATGACCAATAAATATGAATCCATAATTTTTGCGGCTTCATACCGACGCAATAGGCGACGTAAACAGTTTTGATCTTCATGGCATTCCAAATACTTTTCATATGAAAATAAAACAAAAACGCAATTCGAAACGTTCACAGAGTTGCCAAAATTTAGGCGTAAATGAAGAAATGCTCTCCAAGCTTTTGGCTCCCACAGCAAAAACGGAAAACAAAAAAGACCGTGTATGAAAGTGAACCCTATGAGGATCAACTGGGGAAAATCTAGTTCGCGCCTAATTGAAAGCCCCGGAATTCAGGCCCGTTATGGGGAATACTTTATTGGGAGCAACGGATAGTTGTGCTCACGAAGGGAACGCCATCAGACAGGCACAACGGAGAGGAACGGAATGAAGGAACCAAATGGCATAAGCGATAAGCACGGCTTCCTTTCACTGGCCGTTTCCTGAGGTGACTGCTAGCCGCCATCCCATCTGAGTTCTGAAGCCCATATGCCATACTAAATATGGAACTGTTTTGGCAATTCTTTTTCTTAAACTAATCGTTAATAACATTAACATGCAGCGAATAGTGAAGACAGTATATTATTCTGCTGCAGTTACTCTTGCGGTTATTGGCTTAGTAATAAACATGGTCGGGTATTACAATGCTTAAAATGTTATGTTAAGTTACAGCCCGATATTTATTGAAATAAACGTACTGAGAAACGTCTTTTTGTTAGCGCAAATGTAGTCAGCGCAAAGTTCCTATGAGAGGGCTAAGGCTAGCGCAAAGTGTCTTAGTAGAATCCCATAAGCTGCAGCGAATTATTAATAAAGGAGCAATTGTTCATTAGTATGAAATCAAGCTCAGCTGCACACCTATAGAGGAATTTTGAGCAGCTTTGAAAAGGAATTTGCAGTTATGAAAGAAATTCCTCTTGTCTGGGGTTACAGCATGGTATCACCAGCTCCAGGCTCAAATCTACCAACAGATATGAGTAAAACGGTAGGGAGACGATGAAATGAGACTTGTGTCGAAAAGGGGTCTTTCTTGGCTACGACACTTACACAATCTCGATGCACCTTTCGCAATTGAGGGTGGACATACTGAAATTTTTCATGAGGTGGATCAACTCGTCCGCTATGAAAATTAAAAATGGCGTTTCTAGAGTCGCTACCTTTGTATGCCCATTGATTCAGGCATTTCTTATGCTAGGGCAGCTTTCTCGGCTTTTTCAGGAATAAGGGTGCAGGAGGCGAGAATTCTGTTCACTGGGTGAATATGGGGTTGCTGGATGATCATCCACAGCTACCACACGAGACGTCTACCGAGTGCGCGCCCTGTAAAGGCCTAAAAGCATCATAATTTGAGCTTTGTGCCGCGACGAGACGGGATTGATGATGTTCTAGGTAAACGTTCCTAAGGAGGAATTTGAGGATAAAGGCACAGTGCATAATGCGATAGAGAGCATTTAACGCTGCAAAGTGCGCGGTTGTGCGAATCCCGAACGTCCAGGATATGCCGTACTGCTTTCACTGTTTTCATACGAGCCAGGTGAAGGTATTGTGTGGTTGTCGTTGGGCCTGTTCGAGGTCCTTTATAGCGTTGTGCAATCCTGATTGTATGAGGGTTCCCGTGTTGTTGTTCTTTCATTTGTTGCGTGCTGCTTTGGTAGTCATGAAGACTAGAGCGTTGAATTTATCTTTTCTAACCTAGAGACGCAGATGCCTAAAACTGCGACTGAGCACAAAGTCATGTATCGCGTTAAGATTATCTGCTTCGTCTAGGCCAGCTCGTCAGTATGAATGCCTTCTGAAGATATTGAGGATGAGTTACGTGAACCGTTTTAGTGCATTCATGGTTAGGTCGTTCTCTCTTGCATCCTGCTAATAATGCGAAGGTTCGGGGTTTGCCATTTGGGAGTGTCATGAAGATCAATCTTAAATGACGATTATATGGCCGCTGGATATGTTCAGTGCCAGTGCTAACCACGCATGGAGCTACAGCTTTTAGCTGTTTTATGATAGGCTGATTTCATCTTTGTCATCACATTATACATGGCTGAAATTTTAATATCGCGTCGTAAAGTGCATATCCCTTATGCGAGATACGGCTGAGGGCCTTCGCCAGGGCGAAGAGAGTGGTATAGAAGAGAATGGGATAACGCCGTTCCATGCACGGTGCCATTGTTACTGAGGGCGAGGAAAGGGTATGTACGTAATTATAAGTAGGGTGGCGGTTCACCACTTTAAGAAGATCCTGAGATAGTTTTGCCTGTGGCTAAAGATGCGGCTGACGGACCCGCTAAATTTGCTTTCGTGGTATGTTGTACAGATCCGACTGCTATGTTTAGATGCTCTAGATAAATACAAGTCTGACAGACCCAGTACGCTTTCCTCACCGCATATGTGTGTTTTCACGGTTTGACACAGGCATTCGCCTGAACTCGCGGCACCATGAATACAACGTTTCGTTTTGGCCCTAACAGCTAGGGCAAATTCATGTTAACCCATCTATTGCTAGCCGCAATGTTACCTATGTCTACACACTTACCGAAAAGAATTAGATTGCCGTTTGACGTTAGTACACTTCGAGTGCGACAATGAATGAAATCACGTTTCTCAGTTTTGCTTCTACGTACACGTGCGTGAAAAAGAGCATGCCTTTCTGTTGTTCACTGCTTGCACACATCGTCGGTCAGCAACGCTAATCCACAAATTAACTCCTGGCTATTCTATTTCTATGAAAACACGTAATTTTAAACCATTGGAGAAAGTCCAGCGCCGCATATCCCGTTCGTACCTCGCGACAAATAAAGGCTGATTTACACGCGGAATCGTGGTGCGCGAGACACCCATTTTGTGTACACACGTCACTGAAAACTGGTCTGCGAACTAATGCCATCTAGCGGACTCGTCGGACCACAAACGCAGACGACGCCATGGACGAACCGAAGTTCCTAGACCACTGTAAAGTGATTGGTGATGCGTAGAAGCAAAAAGGGAAAGGAAATAAGCTCTGACTCAAGCCTGCAGACCCCATCATGTCTAAATCTCCTTTTCACCCTTCCGCACCTCTATCCTGAACAGTCGACTAACCTCAGGGCCACGAGTGCAAAGGACCGTCACCTTTCCCATGAATACAAATAACTAGAGTATATATTCCAGTTCACTATACGCGCGACAGTGTGATTCCTCCATGAATACCAAGAACTAGAATATATATTCCAGTTCAACATACGCGCGACTGTACTTGTACTTTTACTTTTTGTCTGTACTTGTACGGCCGCCCGTTTCGCGTCGTGAGCGACCGTCACTCATTATACTGGTTGGCAAATCTGAAAGATCCATCGGGGCAGCTTACTCGATGGAGCGGTCGATTGCAATAACGTTATTATCGTGCACAAATCCGGCCAGAAACACAACGACGCTGACTGTCTCACCCGCGCCCCTATTCCCTGTCACACGGATGGCTCCGACGACGATTCCACTTTCCTTAGTGTTATCACGACGTCCACCATAGCCCGAAAGCAGCGGACCGATTTCGAGCTTCTGGCCTCATGAAATAGCTCGAAGGAACCATGCCATCTCCTTCTCGGCTCTTCAGGCGGAATGTCGACATTTTGCTTGAGAGACGATGTGCTCTATAAGAAGAACAACGGGCCTACGGAAACCTATTATCTGCTTGTAGCATCTACAATGATTCGTGATGAAGTTCTTCGCGCGTGTCACGACGACCTTTCTTTCGGCCATCTCGGTTTTTCTCTCAAATTGGTACGGATACGCCGAAAGTACTACTAACCCAGGCTAGCTGCCGTTGTCTACCGCTACGTTCATACCTGCCGTGAGCGTCAGCGGCGGAAAACACCACCGACTAAACAAGCTGGGCTGCTGCAGCCTATAGAGCGCAACTGTCCAATCATGATCGTCATTATCGCGACAGTGACGCCGGGACAGTGACAAGGCAGGCGGAGGAAAGGGAGGGTCACGCCGGTAGGGGCGGGCAGATGTGCGTGACGATGTTCTGCTTTCGGCTGGCTCTTCTAGGCGGCGCTGACCCTAAAGTTTTTCTTGATCTGGGCGCTCCGTTTACTTCTGTCCGCACCTGTACAAAAATATATATCCGGGTGAGGAGCTAGGTCTATAAAAGCAGGTAATAGAGGAAGGAAAAGGGGCTTGTGCGCGAGAAATGAAACTAGTTAGAAGAAGCGAACTAGCCTTCTTGTAATGGACTCATATATTCAATAACCAACATAGAAAACACACAAAGAAGACCGAGTTTTGGTCGTCTATTTTTATGTTCGCACTCTTTTTGCGTGCACTATAGTTATTTCTATATGAACCCATCCGACTAGCCAAGTTTAGAGATTTAATTTATTTCGTATACCTGAGGCCATTCCACTCCTTTTGCCAAACGAAACAGTATCAATGCAAATCCGGCCTCATTTTTTGCCCATTCCTACTAGTCATGTTCAGACATTTTATTTATTTCGTATGCCTGATGCCATTTCACCTCCTTTTCCAAACGAAAAAGCAAGAAACGCAAATATGGCCTTATTTTGCTATAGTAAACATTGTGGCTCCATGTGGCCTCTGCTGAGACATGCCGGCTGAAGCTTTCATAAAAATCGAGAAGGGCTTGAACTTACGCCTTTACTGGTCAAAGAAGCAGAAGAAACAATCTAATGCGTGCCTCAGTGGACGAAGCGTACAATTTCTTGAGTGTGCATAGTTCCAGAAAGGACAGCATTACTCCTCAAGTAGCCAAACTCGTGAGCACCTGCCCCTGCTATACTATATTACTGAGGTCACATAGGTAGAAAACAGCCATCAAGCTCGAAGTGATAGTAAGATGTTGACGCCTGAATCGCTACTTTCTTTCAAATAGAGTTTCACAGCATTGAAGCCTGTAAACTGTACAATCTCTGTACAGCGCAATATAACGTGGTCACTTAGCCTCACTGCACGGGGAGCTCGCACGCAATGACAATCTCAAGGCAGTGAACGTGTTATAACTAGAAATGAATGACTCTGTACATGCACAGTCCTCGCCAAAAGTTTAGAGTCAGGAAATCTGCTTCTGAGCAGTGCCAGGAGGCTCGTAATGCGTTCCCAGTATTCTTTATTCCCTGAAGATGACCTTTTTCCTGCGTCTCCAAATGGAGGAACTTCCACTAACGCTGAACGAGCGCTGCTACTTATATTAAAAGCCGACCCCTCTGCGCTCTAAATTTTGACAACGACTGTACATGCCGCAGTGCATTGCGTGTCTAGGTACTGTGTTTGTATAGGATGCGATGTTCATCCTTCACGCTACAGTGCAAGGTGAAGGGGGGAGTGGGGAAGAGAGATAACGTTTCCGGTACAGCATATTGGTGTGGAAATATGGGCTACTTGCCGGTGAAGGATAGCGAGGGTTTTATGTGTCCAATTCGGTCTACTTTCGATGATGCTTTAAAGCAGTTGGGAACCGTCCCTAGCACAGTATATTCCACCGCACGACACAATCTTCCAACACTGTAGTACAACTTGAAGTAAAATATAAAAACAAGTATTGAATTTAGGAGACTTAACAAACAAACAAATAAAAAAAAAACAGATTACAGATGTCCCAATGATGAAACAAGATATCGCTCGAAGATGTAGAGGCTATGATGTGAGGCAACCTATTTGATTCATTTAGGATCGTTGAAAACAAGCACACATATAGCGCAGCTGTATTGGGTATGATATCCTCCGCTCCAAGTTTATAACTACTGCTTCTTTATATGCAGTCACGAATAAGAGACTATTTATTACGAGGAACTAAAAATAAATGCCTACAGGTTGCAGTGGTCAAGAGACCTCTCAAGGCGTTTAGAAATTTCTTTATTTAACCTGGCAGTCACAAAATTGCAATAATTACTGTATCTGTAATAAAAGTGGGATATTTTTTATCCTGTGCGGAGAGCTTTTTTTTTGTACCGCATTGTTTCATCCTTCACGTATTACCTTGTGGAAACTTTTGCCGCGTTCAGCGAGGCAGTGATAGGTTCTTGTTCGAACACTTCACCGTTACTCGTAGGTTAGTGACTTGAAATTTAAATAATATTTAACCCAAAAAAGCATCCATGTGGTCATGTTATGGTTGGTTCAACTGCAGCTTCATAAAAGAACATAAATCACAGCCGCGTCTTGGGCGAATGCGGCCACTCTGGAGAGATAAACATCACTGCTCAGATGCGATTACAAATGCTCATGGGCTT
Organism: Amblyomma maculatum; assembly: GCF_055883805.1. Lineage (NCBI taxonomy): Eukaryota > Metazoa > Arthropoda > Arachnida > Ixodida > Ixodidae > Amblyomma > Amblyomma maculatum. The sequence continues at coordinate 61,002,587 of NC_139349.1, read as the reverse complement.
GGATATACTATGTTCGTTTGAAACCCTTGAAAGAAAGGCCAATATAACCAACGTTCGAGCTGATAAAAAAGTAGTTGCTCTAAGCTGAAAATTCCTGTCACTTTTCCTCTACCCTCGGTGACAAGAATAACGACTGGAAACTAGCTTAGAATTAGATGACACTGTGCCGGTTGATATATGGAGAGAATTGGCGGCAGCGTCTTCGTTTGACCTTTGAAAAGATTGGAGTCGATAAAAGCGACGCTGCCTTCGAGGTAGTTTATCACCCACGTTTGATCCTAATGCCATGCTTGTCATTTCCTCAACTAATACTTTTGTTCCCATATGGACGAACAGAAACGAGAATACTAGAAAAGGGAGCATGTACAACGCGCTATCTGTGTCATAGCTCACCTATTAAGCAATGGAAACTTTTTTATCACCCTCCTTGTCGAACATTAACTCCGGTTTATTGCTGCGGGCTGCAGTTCAGAGAAACTTACAATTTCTTAAATATTATATTGTCCCAAATACTATTACGGTGCGCTGAATTAGCATAACCGAAAGGCAATACTTCATAATTAGCATTTACCACGAAATAGATTCTAGCGTAACACAGTGAATGTCGTCGATTTATTGCTTCCATCCTCCCAGTGTTGCTACGGCAACAATCACGGCTAAGTCTGTTATCGATGCTTACACTATGATAATGGTATGCATGACCACCCATGACAAACATGAGAGCCATGACAGCGACCAAGGTCAAGTTCAAATTTAAATATTTGTATTAGCACTAATTAAACATCTGTAACGTACAGGTTAAGAAATGAAGTCTGAACGCGTCTGAATACATGTTGGCATAATTGCACCTTCCATAGCCTAAATTGAACGCTTCAGGCAGCTGTGTGCTGCCTAATACTTAAGGTCACTGTACAGTGATACGCACATCACTGAGCACATATTGGCTATAAATGCACATTCCCAATCGTAATCAGGATTGATTCGGCTTAGCGAAGCCTTATAAGCCCAACAAAGCTTACTAATTGTCAAACTCGAAGCGCCACCAACATGGACTACAGCGAGAAGACGACTGGAAGCTTTTGGGTGCAGCCGCCAACGCGAACGTTCGTCTCCCGTCACATCTCCCAGCAAATGTCGGGGGATATATGGCGCGGAGTATGCGGCGAACACTGGAGGGCTCGTCGTGCACGACCGTACGTCTTCTGGTTCCCAACAGTGAAGTGGCCGGTAAATACCGCGCGCTCTCGCCGCCTCCAGCGTCAGACGCCCTAGTGTGGCTTTGTCCGAAGAATGCGGCTCGCACGGGAGATCCCGGCCGCCATATCCCCGGCGTGTCCACCTCCGAAGTCGCACCCCATTGCCCAGCCTGTAAGTCAGAAGCCCTTCTTAAGCAGCCTTGTCTTTCCAAGAAAAACCATGTTGATATATATCTAGCAAGCATGTTCTGTATTATTTGCAGGTGCAATAAATAGCATTCGAATATTACCGATGTGTCGTCCCGGTCCTTGGCCCTTTGTGCCCTACCCCGGTCGCGAGTGAGGACGCTGCATCCACGGAGTAGCGGCGGGGCGGAAGACTGCCCCACCTTCATACCATCACACTAAAAAAAGTTATACTATTCATTCCGCCACCAATATAAGGAGTACAAAAATTATTGCGTTTCCCGTAATCAAGAGGAGATGTGAGCATTCATCTGGTTTATTACCGGCGTAGCACATTGGTGAGCGCTCTCAGCATCTCTCGGTGCTTTTATTTCTAGTTGTCGCGAATGCCAATAGATGGTGTTGCGAGACGTAATGCGGCGTAGAGTTTAGGCTGTAGCCTGCATTCTGTAATAACGGTAACTCATGCGGAGCTGTCGACACATTCGTCAATGGCCGCCATAAATCCACATGCACTGCAGGGGAAGGGTGTCCAGGCAGTGCGTGCTCTGCCGTTTTTTGTGCGCCAGCGGACTTGATTCGCGTTTGTAAAGCAAGTCACTGTGCCTGTAGATAAGTATTTCATATGCCTTCTCCCACATCGTCACCCATCATTATCGTCTTTCTTCTCTCCTTCCCACTCCCCAGTGGAGAATAGCAGGCCAGATTTGAATTATTCCGGCCAACCTCTCTGCCTTTTCCTTTCAGTAAATCCATCCATCTATCAGGCTGTAGGTCAAATCATAGACTCATTCGTGCCACGGATGATTTCGTCAACCACGGCAATAGGAACACACTTGTTGGTTAATAGTGTTCTCCTTCGTTTCGGCGTCGGGCTCGCCCTCCGCCGTGTCGACAACGGGCACTGTATGCATTTAATATTTGAAACTTTGGTCGCTTCCTCTGCTTGTTTGGTTTCTTTTACATACTTCAAAACGGTTCCCTTATTTGATTACAATTGTCTGGGAAATAGGTAAACGAGGGCGCCTTGCTTGCTACAAAATAAGGGATCCAATGTAGCGGCGACTTGAAGATGCATATTACACGGAAGGCAGTCCTTGATGCTGGCTCGCAGGCAAGATGAGCAAAAGCACATTCTGTGAAATTCTCTGGTTTGGCTGGTGGCCACAATCAGGCCTCATTTCGTGGCTAACTACTCTGGTCTTTGTTTTATACATGCTTTCGCGTACAGGGAATGAATCTTAAAAGCTACTTGCTTATAATAAACCTGCCTGCCTGCCTGCCTGCCTGCCTGCCTGCCTGCCTGCCTGCCTGCCTGCCTGCCTGCCTGCCTGCCTGCCTGCCTGCCTGCCTGCCTGCCTGCCTGCCTGCCCGCCTGCCCGCCTGCCCGCCTGCCTGCCCGCCCGCCCGCCCGCTTGCCTGCCCGCCCGCCTGCCTGCCTGCCTGCCTGCCTGCCTGCCTGCCTGCCTGCCCTGCCCTGGCCTGGCCTGGCCTGGCCTGGCCTGGCCTGCCCTGCCCTGCCCTGGCCTGCCCTGCCCTGCCCTGCCCTGCCCTGCCCTGCCCTGCCTGCCTGCCTGCCTGCCTGCCTGGCCTGCCTGCCTGCCTGGCCTGCCTGCCTGGCCTGCCCTGCCCTGCCCTGCCCTGCCCTGCCCTGCCCTGCCCTGCCTGCCTGCCAAGTATATAAAAATTTGGCAACCCCCCCCCCCCTCTTACGGATCGTAAGGGAGATTTTGCGCTGTTTAGCCAACATATTCAATTACGTTATTGAAGCATGTTTTTAAACTTGCAATGAACCGCAAACAAGAAATTTTTAAATTAACCGCATGTAGTGTTTATAAATTTCACGATTGACACGACACAAGAAGACTGCACAGGAAAATGGTGCTAGCGTTCAATAAAACTGTCTTGTTCCTTTGAAAGAATCGGTAAAACTTAAAATAAATAGCTGTTTTTGCACATTATTGCCAGTAGGTACGCGGACACTACCTCGAAATAATTAGGATGCGCACGTTTGGCATTAAATATGGAACACCAGGCTGCTTGCCGCAAATCTAAACTGCAGAAAAGCTAATTAATAATTTATTACTGTAAAAGAACGTACCTCACTTGTACTGTAATAGAGAGCCAACGGCCATATTTTTTTCCATGTTAGCCTGCCTTGCCTCATAAAGAACAGTACTGTAGTCTCCTAAAGCTACGTTTTCGTTGAGTCATAAAAATAAAAATTACCACAATGACTATGTTTTTGCTTGTGCGTTCTGTCAACGAAATAAGACAACTGATAGAAAATTACCATTCTTGTAGTATTTACACCCGGAGCAATCGCAAAAAGTGATGTGGCGTATTTGTTTTAAATATATGTGATTGAAAAGCAAGAAAGCAAGTTAATTGTGCAGTGTACATGTTGCTAGCGATGTTGAGACTACATTGATAATTACAGGTTTTGCTGCAATAAGTGCGTAGTGAGCCTCGCATTATTTCCTCAAGTTTCGAAGTTTCTCCCATACTCTGCGTAATCAGTGGGGTAGCGTTAGGCATCAGGTGCCACAGACCTAACTAGAGATGAAGTAAAATAATTAAAAGCAACATCAACAAAGCAATCTCATTGCTTTGTGTACCCGTGGTTACAAGAGATCACGCACCTTAAGTCACAATGGAGTGTGTCACATCATTATAATAGTTTTAACTGAAATTTTAACTCCTTCCTTGAGCAGCTGAAAAGAGATTCAGGGGATTTTTTTTTCATCCAATAATTTTCAAAGGCTCTGTCACCTAAGATAAACACATATACACAATTAAAGCTTCGTCGTTCTTAAAAAAAAGAGGCCAACGTGATTTGTTTGTGTTAGCACTAGCTAAGGACGTCATTTTGATTAAGTGACTGCTAATATTAAAAAAAAAATGAAACTTTGTTCCTAATGGCAGCGGATAGATTTTTACACTAGATCAAGTGAGTGTCAAAGGTCTGCAGAAGAGTGTCAAATTGTCTGTGTAATATTAGAAAAATAATGTAATATCCCAGACCATTAAACGCATTACTCCTTTCCGCCTTTTCGAAAACAATTTCATCACCAAAGGTGAAAAGCTTCGACAAATGCTTCATTATTTAAAGATCAGACGAAAGAAAATGCAAAATAGAATCTTGTTAATCTAAAACAGAAAGCATAAGAAGCCAGTAAGGGAGTCTCTGTAGCAATAACAAGAAAAAAATGCAGCTATATAGCGCTTCCTACGTTCGAAATTTATCAGATTTCAGGTAATGCCACGTGTTTTGGCACAAGACCCTTTCAACTTGAACAACGATTCGAACCGCTTTAAATTACCTGATGTTACGTTTCTTTCCTTTACAAAAGTTAGAAGAAAGCAGGGGAAACGAGTGAGGATGAATGAGTTGCTTGTGCGTCTCTAGACGTTATCGCTAGCGCTTTTCATTTTTCATTTTTTACGGCATACTGTATATTTTCAAAGGTCACACACTTTTTATATTTTAAAGGACGATGGATTTTGCTGGAAAGTTCAATATTTTGGTTACGTTGGTCAACAGACATTTTATAGAACCTTTATTGTTTTTCCGCTGTGACACTAAACCTTTCGACTGGATTAAGATAGCTTTATTGATGACAATCGTTATTTCTGTTGCCGCTGCTAGAACAGTGATTCTAATAACCCTCACAGGATGGCACAGATAGCCCTCAACTCGAACAGCGGCGCATATTGTTTAACAGTAATAATGATAAAAGCAGCCAGTTGCTGTCGTCATCTGGCAGCTCCTTGAGGACAGCGTGCAGTATTGTAAGGCATTAGATTTCAGCTTTTATACTCATCTTTTCTTGAGATTATGTGTTACCAACTTTAGACGAGTACCTCGTGTACGTGTGATCCTCATCCATATATACACACGCTATTCTTCATAGTCCTGATATTTTTACTGAGGTAGGCATGCTGTTTACACCTTTCTTGAGCAGTTTGGTGCTACTCAGTGCTGTAAACATCAAACTTCCTGCTCCTTCCTCACCTTTAATTCAAAACTCGCCTTTATTACTTTGATGTACCATGGACATACGTTTATCAAAGAGCAATATAGGAGCGGCGAGGCTTCTGCGAATGGTTGCGACCGTTTCAGCAAGATATCTAGGCATGTTGGTGTGAGCATGTGTATTGGAAATGTAGAATAATTTTCTCTAGTATTTGTCATTTCGTTAATTTTGAAGACTCTTTTGCTTTTCGAGCCTTCTAAACGTACAGACCGTAACAACTTCTTGGTCATTTTAACCCCGCCGCGGTGACGCAGTTGTGAGGGCGCTAGGTACGTGTGTCGCCGGTGAGAGTTTTTATCGCAAACTAGTCTCCAATTCCGCCAGGAGAAGCATGCTAAAAGTAAAGCGAAATAGGATGACGCCAAACGGAAGTCTGCGTAATCTAGGCGAGAAGAGTAGACATTTGGTATCACATGGAGGAATGTCAGTCGTGTTGTATAAGCAAATGCAACTCTAGATGTGATGCGGGGGGAATGGGCCCTATCATAGGCGTACCAATTGTACGTGACGTTGTCCAAGTAATCACTTCGGGAGCTAGTGAATGGCTTTAGCGACGCCATCTTTATTGGTACCATTGAGTGTTGCTAACTTCAACGCAAGAAAGATTTTCACGGAATTTGCTTCCCCTAAAATAAATGAGAAATAAAAAACAAAGAGTGTCATGATTGTACGCAATCCTGCCGCATTCGATGAAGCGCGAAAACTGATATGCTGCTTTTGCAACATCATTAAGATTTAAATGTACGCTAATAATGATCGATTTAGAACTCAACGCTGAGAAATTAACTGAAAGCACGCCAAATCCAGTTCAGTTCAGTTCAGTCGTTCAGTCGTGTACGCCTCTTCATGACCCAATGGACAATATCACGCCACGCTTTCCGGGCTCTCACTATCTTCCTAACATCACATAACTTCATCTGCAGCGCCTCGATGATGCCATCTAACCATCGCGTTCGCTGCCTACTCCTTCTCCGGTGGCCCTCAACCTTACCCAACGTCAAATCTTTTTCCAACGACTCCTTTCTTCTCATCAGATGACCAAAGTAGCTGAGCTTTAACTTTAGAATTTAACCCTCCAATGAGCAGTCGGGGTTTATGGTCGACAATATCGACTGCTTTGAACTTCGGCCAGTCCAAGAAACTCTGAAGAGTCTCCGCCAGCACCACAATTCAAACGCGTCAATTCTTCGGCGCTCACCGTTCTTCATAGTCCAACTCTCGCATCCATACATCACAACTGAAAACACCATAGCACGAGTTATACGGATCTTGGTTGGCAGACTAATGTATCTGCTCTTTACTAGGCGGTCAAGGCTAGCCATGGCTCTCTTTCGAAGCAGGCGTCTCCTAATTTCATGGCTGCAGTCTCCTTCCGGGGTAATCTTGGAGCCCAAGAAGAGAAAATTTGTCACAGCTTCCACTTCTTATCCCTTGATGCTCCAGGACTTGATAGGGCAAGACGCCATGATCTTTGTTTTTTTAACGTTCAGTTTAAGCCCAAACTTCTCACTCTCTTCTTTCACGCGCATAAGAAGTCTCTTGAGTTCCACTTCACTTTCTGCCATTAAAGTGGTATCATCCGCATGTCTAAGGTTGTTGATACGTTTTCCAGCAATCTTCACTCCAGCTGAAGACTCGTGCAGACCGGCCTTCCTCATGATGCACTCATCATATAGGTTAAATAGGCAGGGCGACAGTATGCAGCCTTGCCTCACTCCTTTCTCAATCGGAAACCAATCAGTAAGACCATGCCCAGTTCTGACTGTGGCCTCTTGCCCTTCATAAGGGTTCCTAGGAGACAGATGAGGTTAATTGGAACTCCCATCTCTTGGATTGCTTGCCACAATCTGCTGTGATCTACGCAGTCAAACGCTTTCGTATAATCAATAAAGCAGAAGTAGATGGGTTTCTGGAACTCTTGCTTTTTCTATGATCCAGCGAAGGTTGACAATCTGGTCTCTAGTTCCTTTGCCCTTGCGAAACCCAGCTTGCACGTCCGGAAGCTCCCGATCCACATACTGCTGCAGCCTACCTTGGAAGATTTTCAACATCACCTTGCTAGCATGCGAAATAAGCGCGATCGTGCCGTAGTTGGAACAATCTTTGGCACTGCCTTTCTTTGGAATGGGGATGTAAACTGACCTCCTCTAATCTTGTGGCCACTTCAGGGTTGCAAAAATTTGCTGACATAATGTACACAGAGCGTTAACAGCGGCATGGTTGAGGCTTTGAAGCAACTCAGCTGGAATGCCATCAATTCCGCTAGATTTGTTCTTAGCAAGGCTGGCTAAAACCCATTCAACTTCACTCTTCAGGATGCCCGGCTCGAGATCAGTAATCACAACCGTCCTATGTTGGGTTTCCACATCCGGGTCCTTCTTGTACAGTTCTTCTGTGTATTCCTGCCACCTCTTCTTTATCTCTGAGGCTTCAGTGAGGTACCTGCCTCGTTTGTCCTTTATCACGCCCACCTTAGCACAGAAGCTTCCTTTGATATCGTTGATTGTCTTATACAGGGCTCTTGTGTTCCTCAATTGGCTGTTGTCCTCAACTGCTTGGCACTGTATGTTCAGGAAGGCATTCTTATCTCTCCTTGTTATTTTCTGAAAATCCGCATTGAGAACCTTGTATCTTTCTCTTTCCCCCATAACTTTTGCCATCCTCCTTTCCTCAGCTATTTGCAAAGCCTCTTCAGATAACCAGTCTGTTTTCTTGCATTTCTTTTGCTTTGGAACTACCTTAGTAGCAACTTCTTGTATTATATCTTGTATTATTCTTGTACGATTATCAGTCCACATCTATTCAGGCTCTCTGTCTTCTAGATCTGATACTTGAAATCGATTCCTCCCTTCCACAGCATATTCTGATGGAATTTTATTCAGATCATCCCTGAAAGGCCTTCTAGTTTTCTGCGTTTTCCTCCATCGAAGTTTAAATTTGGCAACAAGAAGCTGATGATCGGTGCCACAAGGGACCCTAGGCATTTTTTTTACTGCTTGTTTAGTATAGGCGCCTCTTATGCTGTTGAAAATGAGTATTCGCTATGGTCAGGTTGTTCTCTTGGCAAAACTATACTAGCCTCTGCCCAGATTCATTTGGCTCACCAAGACCGAACTTGCCGGTAATTCCGGATATTTCTTCGCTCCCCACCTTAGCATTCCAGTCTTCTATGAGAAAAAGGACGTCTGATGATGGAGTGCGGTCTAAAAGGCATTGCATGTCAGCATAAAATCTCTCAACGTCAGCTTCTTCAGCAGTAGTGGTTGGTGCATAGACTTGGATAACTGTTATGTTTAAAGAGTGATCTTGGATCCGAAGTGAAATCTTTCGGTCGAAGGGAAATCCAGCAAACCGCAAAGAAAGGAAGCAAGACGTAATTCTTTAGTGGTGAGCAAGAAATTCGAAGGTGATTTATCTAAGTCACTATGTTTTTATTTTCTTTGTTATTGCTTCTGCAAATTTGCCTTCCTAAACTTTCAAGTGTGGGCAAAAGAACATGAATTAATTATGACATGCAAGTTAAGATTTATACGCTGTCTGTAATTTATGGAAAAAACGTCTATTTATTCTAAATTTTTAGAGAGTTCCAACGTAGTGATTAAGAGCGAAATACATCTGCGTCTACCTTCGCCTCACACAATTGTGCCGCTGTGGGAGTGCCTATTCTTCAACATCATGGCGACACTGTATGCAACGGGTTATTCCAGTGAAAATCCCATACACTTAACAAACCAGTCTTTTAAACTGCTCATAAAAGTGTGCATACAATTTATTACAACATGTACTAAACCACCATGTATAATGCCCCGGCTATCTCAAAGAGAGGGAGAATTGTTTCGATACTTTGCTGACGGTTGTGCTGGTTCCAATAACACTAATACCAATTTCATTTAAACTTTACTCTTCATTCTTTTCAATAACAAGAACTTCACCTAAATATAGAGTAAATTTTGCATCAAATTATCAGTAAGGTTAGAAGTGCTCTGCACATCCATTATGCTACAACTGCCGATAACGACAGCAGGAAGGCGTTTGGCGGTTTGAGTTTGGGAGCTATGTTCAAAATGTTAGTGCAAGAAAATTGGCGGCCGTTTCCCACTTCGCTTTTTTTTTTTTTTTCACTATGTGGAAAGTTGTGTATATACCAGCGCGAAGAAACGAATAGCGCAGAAAAGAGTAGACTCGAAAGCTCTTGCGGCATCTTACCGTTCCCTATTCAACAAATAGGAGCTTTGATATTATTGTGCAGGCAGGGGTAATGTTTCACAAGACAGCGAAAAAAGAGCGGCTAAATGCTTAAGGTAATGAGGTGGCGACAACTAATAGCCTAGCAATCAAGTGATAGCGGTGTTTTGGTTCTCTTGTTGTCACTACCTAACGGCAAGGCAATGCGTGTGAACGGCGCTTAAGGATGCTAATCAATAACTGCGATGAGAAACTCATGAAGGTAGTGTTTTGGAGGTTGAACCTCGTTATAAAGTACTTTGTAGATGGATACAATCCTATAACTCTTCTGTTCATCAGAACATTGTCGCCAGAGTCATCTCAAATCGAAAAAAGCTTCTAATGTTGAGTTTTATTGGACATTAAATATCTGTCATGAGGTTTCGGTCAATAGAATTTAATCTACATGGGGCGCGTACGAGTTTGCAAAGCTGCAATGACTCTCACAAGCAATTACCAATGCTACAATTTTATCTAGCAAAAGCAGTTGACCGACTATGCCATTTTCTTTCTTTTTTAAATTATGGCAACCTTGGCTTTATTCTTCCTACTGGGATACGCCTCTGTTAAAAGAATTGTTCCGCATCCTTGATTTTAAATGACTGTCTTTCACAATCAGTGCAAATTTAGTCTGTCTGTGAAACAAGTTTGCCTGTCGCTCAGCTCTCTTATTTACTCTATACTCGAAACCACTGCGCGTAAGTGTTAAAAACAGCATAGCCATCTTTGGTTTTGTAGTATGAGTAACATACTCAGGGTATTGCTTATGCAAATGAACTGGCGTTCGTTTTGAACTGACGAACCAAATATCGACTAGGTTATTTGTTACCGAAAGACTGGTTTAGTGACAAGGGCTCGGATCAATCGATTTGAGAGTTTTTGTCTCTCGCTTGGCATCTTGGGGTCGACATAAGCTGAATATATTTAAGTTAAATGAACGCACAGGCTGTCCAGGTACCTTGGAGTCCTTTTCAATGCCTACATATAGACTTAGCGTACAGTCATGGAGAGATCGCATGCCAGTCTTCAGCACTACGTACGAGCTTATATTCCCCACGGTTTCTCAATTTTTGGGAGAGCGACCGCCTGCGACCTGATTCTCACCACTAAAGTGTATTATGTACTAAAAATATTCATTGCTCAATGTTTATTATTCAGCGTATACATACATTGCTCGCTACATTTATATAGGATCCGTCTTTTTAATCTATGTGACGTAAGAGCCTTCTCCAGCAGGGAACCGATTTGCTGGCGCATTGGTAATGGTGCTCGACTGCTCTACTCAAGAATTCGGCACCGAATGCCGGCCGAAGCTGCCGCTCTTGAACGGAAGCTAAAAGCAAAGCGCCCGTCTGCTGCGCCGGACGGTTAAAATATTAAAGCTCTCCATTAAGGCGTTTCTCATAGCCTACGTCACTTTCGGCTGTTGGGCCCCATGAATCAACCAATGCTTTGCGGCTTCTAAGCACTGATGGACTTGATTTAGTACACCTGTATGTCCGACAGATATTTTGAAGATTCATATTTTTTCCGACACTTCACACGTGCTTAAACGTGCATTCGTGCAACTAAATTTAGGTAATCCTTTCCGACTTTCATTGTGTGTTCTCATGTATCGGACCATCCGTGTTTATGGGGTTTAAAGCAGAAAGTACATTTTGGGTCCTCGTTTCCCACTTGTTCGCTTCTTCCCTGAGTTTGTGCTTATGGTGTTAAATAAAGGTACAAGCCAATTTGTATGCATTTTCCTGCCGTGATGTACCGCTCAGTGTATTTTGCTTTACCCGGGCATAATGTAATCTTAAGAGCACTTGGATGCCTCTCTCATCATGTACATAGGCTTTTTTTATATCCTGCACAGCGAAAAATTGCCTGTTAAAGCTTTTACACGGAAAAAGCATAACTGTGTCTACCGCAAACTGCCGCCATTTGGATGTTTCAGAAAACTTGAGCACTGCTTCATGTATTGCAAAGCTCCAGTGTTCTCATAGGATATCTTGCAAAGAGAATTGAAGAAGAGACCTAATTTCACATTGAAATCTATAGGATACGTCCCCACACCGCTTTGTTTTTCAGAAAGAAAACCTCTACTAGGATATGTATGTCAAGGTCAAATTAGGCGAAGGTTTGACCTTGACCGCAGGTGCGGTGCGTGGCGCCAATTGCGATCGCTTCTAACTTCGCACACTTGCCAGATTCGCTACTGGGAGACTACGTGACTAGGAGAAGATATAATAAAGATTGATTCGCCACCGGCTTCTTTTCATTTATAACTAAAATGTTAACACGTCCGCCTCGTCCAGTTTTACTTTAGATGAGGCGCGCCTCGGACCGATTGCGTTAACTCTTTGGCGGCGCCGTCCGGCTACATCCAATCACCCAGCAGAGCATTGGCCTCTATTTTTCAAGGTTCAGCAGTGTTAATCTCTCCAATTTCAACGTTGGTCACCTTTTTTCTGGTTGGTCTACAGAGTACCGAGAAAACACGCATGATGACCAGTCATTGCAGTTTTATTGTTTCAGGCAAATATTTCTGAACGATGCTCGTTGAACTAAAAGAAGTGCATTCCGAAATTTGGTTTGAGTTTGAGCTTGAAGTGCACTCCTTTGCCTCACCGATGCCTTACTGAATAATGCACTTGAAGGCGGAATGCCCAAACACGGGTGGACCCGGATGCACTTTGCAGACATTTTGGTTTTCATTCTTGAATAAGCACAATACATGTCAAGTGCACCTTACACTGTTTCCGTTTGCGCTGACGTTAATTTCTGTCAGCATCAAACGCAACACGATACAAATAACTTAACCGCACGCAGCATGCCATAGCCACCGCTAATATAAAGATCGCAACTGAAGGAAACTGAACTCTAGCGCTATCGATTTTGCATTTCGAACACGCAATAAAATATCGCTGCAGAGTGGCAATGAACCTCGATTTAGTTGTTTGTCCACGCAGAGGTAATATTTCAGCGTTTTTTCACTTGAGCTGCAGTCACCCTTTTTCACGTTTTTGTTTTTTTCGGTATTGATAGTAAATTACTTGTTCTTGTGTTTCGTGACGCTTTTACAGTCTTACCGGGATTTTTTAGCAGGCGCATCGCTATATTCGTTTTACTATTCCCAAGTAAAACGCATCTATTAATATAGAAATATTAGCTTATTCATGCATCAGGTCGAACCTAGAACATGCGGCTGTCATATTGGACTCCCTTTATAAAAATGCAGCCATAATGATTGAAACTGTTCTAAGAAAGTCAGCTGCATTTATTTTAGGGTATATAGCCACATGAACATGCTTGTCGGGCATGTTTATGCGGCTTAGGTAAAGCGGGGTTTATGTGTGGGGTAGTAGCCTACGCTATCGCGTCATACCCTGGAAGGTGGTGCTCGGTTCTTCTTCTACTGCTTCAACCTTCCTTGTGCATTCCATCTTTGCTTCTTCTCACATACCTGATAAACGTCATTCGCATCGCTACATATATACAAAAATATACAACATTACCTGTGGTGTCCGTGAAGTTTCCAAACATCCATGGAGGAGCCGCGCACTTGCGCTTTGTCTACTTAGGTTTAGCCATGTTATACCTTTCCTTAATATTTTCTTGGTACGAAAATAGGACCGTTACTGCTTTTCAAGAGGTGACAGAGATCTGCCACTAAGAGTTTTAGTCCTAACTAAGAAAAAGCAACTAAGTAGTCTAGCAGAGTAAGGGAGAATGGCCGCTCGCGCTTAGAACCTAAGGCGGCTATGCATAGCCTTTGTTCATCAGTCATAGTGCCTGGGCAGGAACAGAGCAGCTCAACAAGCTTGCAACTTTCTAGAGAATGCATTCAGCTTAATCTTAATTCATCACTCAGACTAAGTGTAAATTACGAGTATCCAAAAAGCTAAACGCAAGCTTCAGCGATGTTGCTGAGCAGTTATGAAACTGAATATACCAAGGAGAATAAAAAATAAAGAATACACCAGACGCGATGCTCCGCAGTGAAATGTGGAAAGGAGTCAAACATTTGCCTTTTTCTGTTCTGGGCTCTTTTGCACTCACCGGGCCATAAAAAAGTTAACTTGCACTGGCACGGTCAGAGATTCTCGAAGACCATGTTGGAAGTGTCAGACGCCGCCGGTACACATAATGACATGGGCATGACTGGCAGTCAAAGTGAAATACATAAAAAATATAAACGCTATTCCGAGTTAAACAAGAAAATCTGCCAAAAAAATGAAGAGGCCTCACCATTTGCTAACAACTTTTATGCGCCAAAGTAATTTTTCCAAAGATAGTAGCGCGAAAGCGCATTCACATTCACGAGGCACCTGATCGTGACACGCCCCCAGCGTCTGCAATAAAATCACTACTGGTAACGACCTTATTTTGCCATAATTTTTATCTGTGGTCGCTATCTCGGTTTTTCGTCCTATGGTATTGTGAGCGACACCTACCGGCATTTCCCACCTTTCTGTACTGAGCTTAAGAATAAAAGCAAAGACTGCTATCAGCGCTAAAATGGAACGAGAAAATAAAAAAGAAATGTGCAAACTACAGCATCAAGAAAATTTGCTAATTTTAAAAGTATGCTGGTCTATCCTCGATGCTTTGCTGGTCTTCTATTTATTTATGTATTTTAAGCCGATATGTGTACGATGCTTGTAGTATGTGCGCGTTGGGTCGAACATTCAGCCTCTTCAAGGTTCTTGAATATTTGGTTCATTTTAATGTCACCTATGGAGGGACAAATTAGTATGAGCAGAGCTATCATATTCTAAACATACATGGCGTTTCTTTTAGTCAGTCTAGAACGTTGTGAAAAGGGTAATTCCAGCTTTACAATTATTTTAACCCTCGGGCTTTATTGGGGGCGGCGGTTAACACCAGATCAGAGACAGACTGCTTTTATTAGTTCGATAATAAATAAATAGGTTAATTTTTTAAACTTTAGCTTAGGAGTATGTTGCATTCGCAGAATTGAAGCTCTTATAATCCAAACAGCATATACGAGAAAAGAAATTTCTTTTAAGAACTGTGGCCCGTCTAGCCACAGAAATGTAACCTGTATAGACAGCTTCGCAGCTTAGCAGAACGGAGGCGCACGTTTGACGCAGGCGGTGCACCCAGATATTTCGTCACGTGTTGGCATCACCTGATAGTCAGACGGGGACGCAATGTTTCGTTGGGAGTTTGGCGTCTACTTTAGACCATCTACGTCGATACCCAATGCGCGTAGTCATTTCGTTCGATATCGGTCTTAAAGCGCCGAGGCGGAGAGATCTGCCCCTGGAGCTCACACTACCACTCCGTTACTGTGCGAAGCCGCCTGTCAGGCCGACATCTCTGGGCCTTGTAACGCTCCCTACAATTTTATTGCGAAAGCAATACTACTCCAGGTTTCGAGCCTTCAGCGTAGCGCGGAGGCAGCCACGTCTTACCCACGTGACGCTGTGACGTCACACACCGCGTGACAAAAGGGTGAGAGCTGGGATACCAACTCAAGCTGTCGGCGTAGCACGGTGGTAGCCACGTCTCACCCACGTGACGCTGTGACGTCACACCCCACGTGACACATGGGCTGGCCGGAGCTGCCAACGTGGGTCTCTTGCTTTACATGGGACGGTTATGTTAGAATCAGCCTGCTAGAACTTTGGCGTTCACGTTACTCCTATAGGCCACTAAGGCGCGTTCATACGGCTTGCTTAAAGCGGGGCAATATATGTGGGCTGAGGAAGAAGAAAAAGAGAAGAAGAAAGCTCGGTCACCCGCAGCTAATGCCTTCGCTCAATATTTGGTTCAGCAGCATTGAATCCTAGTAATTTTTTTAAGGACATTTTTGTCTTGGCTACGCCATTTGAAGAACGAGTTCCGATTTCACAAATACAACATACCATGAAATAAAGAATGAAACGTTATTTAACCCATTTATTTATTTAGTGAATCAATTGAAGCATTTTGTCCTTTACGTGATGCCCGCCTTAGCCCCCTCTCAGACTTATGGCTGAAAGAAATCTGAAGGAAGTGTCCTTTTCATACACAATTTTGGCAGGGCAAAAAAGAACACCTTGCATAAACATACTCAGTTAGAAACATGTGCAGAATCGACATTATGGTGATCCGTTTCATCGCATAATGAAATATTTAACCGAGCACCCATGGATGTCATCGAGTTTCTAACTTGGTTAATATATTTGCCGCCAATTTATCATACCTGAAACGATGGCATCTGCTAATATATTTGCCAGAGTAAACATTTCAAAGCACAGATAATACCTCTCACCAAGAGGTGGATTCGTGTGCTTTTTCTTTTTTTCTCGTCTCATATAATGGAATATTTTAAGACCGCTGATTATTTACACACGCGCGCACACGCACGCACACGCATACATACATACATACATACATACATACATACATACATACATACATACATACATACATACATACATACATACATACATACATACATACATACATACATACATACATACATACATACATACATACATACATACATACATACATACATACATACATACATACATACATACATACATACATACATACATACATACATACATACATACATACATACATACATACATACATACATACATACATACATACATACATGTCCCGTTTATTTTGAAGCTTTTATTCTAGCATGAATGCCACAGTGAATTTCTCGCTGTTCTCATAAGTACCACTGCTAGCTTTCCAAGGCAAGCATTTTTTTGTGAGGAGGCAAATGGAGCGCAGACGAAAGATTTCTCTATTTTCGTCTATATTTTTTATAGTTTTTTTTTGTGCGCATTTGACTTTAGCACAATTTTAATTGGTGGTCCAAAATAGTTGACTCTCAAATCTGTTTAAAAATTGCATCAATGAAGGAAGACTTACACTAGTTGTCCTTGAACGTAAAGCACAGATATATAGCTGCTAGTTTTCTATTCTAGTGGTGGTACGTTTGAATCATTTAGATACTTTTACGTTCCTAATTGCGCCCTAAGAATGGCTCCCCACAGGGCATTTCGTGGTTTGTTAATTTTATTGAATTTTAGAAGTCACTTGTACACGGGTTCACTGCAGCGAGCATGTGTTGGAGAGGACCGTTTAACTTTTCTGTCGTAATTTCTTACTTAGTGTAGTTTTCACTGGTTTCAGTTTGTTCTACCATGGTATACTTGTTTATTCAAAATAATGCTGCTTATTGCTGCTTTTTTCTGCAAAACCGGCTGAAAGGCGGCATTGAAACTGAACAATTTTTTAGTTAAGATGCAGGGTCTTTCTTTATTATTACTACGAGTTAGTGTAAGAAATAAGCTGGGATGCTATAAAAATACTTTTGGCGAAATTCAAAGTACTGACAGCCAGGCTCAACGATATAGAAAGGCCCAGTGAAGGGATAATTTAGGGGAGCATACGGTCACTTTCAAGCTTTCTATTCTGAACTAGCGCAACTGTGGCCTATGAGGTTCCATTTGCGATGTCCTCTTATGAAGGAGAGGTCCACTTTCGCCCTCTATGTTCTGAAATTGCCCTTGAATCAAATGTAGCCATTTCTTGAATTTCAACTTAAAATTGCCCTTTCCAGACGTGCATATACAAAATATAAATTTCCTTCAGGTTTCGTCTTTCCCCGCTCTTTTCGAGGCAGCGCTGCATGAAAGTATACACCCTGTTTTTAGTGCATTCCACGACAGCAGAGGGCAAGGAAAAAAAAAATATTTTTAGACAATAATATCCGTTTTGAAGATTGAATTTTAATAGCTATGAATGGAGACGTCAAGGCTATAGATAACTCTTCAATCATTATTTGTGATCATGTTAAATAAGCGTGGCACAACCTAGCCCCTAGTGCATAGCCGAAATCATGTACGGCATGCCTTCTATAACGTCTCATTTGTTCACACAAGTAGATACTACCATATTGTTACGCAATGAACCGGCAAATTTATTAAAAAACGTAAACCTTCACATTTCAGTACATTCAGCTGTCCCACAAACACAGTTTCTTCAATCCTGCTTTTCGTGATTTTTTGCCTTCCATGATTTTGAAATAATTTGCACACGCGGCTTATGCGACGTAATTCTTGACCTCCATCATTTCTTCAACTACATTCGTCAGGCGCAATTTGGATAATGCACGACAGTGCGTATTCCAAGTTACCTGGTTAACGAAAATGTCGCTATCACTCTGACCTCAAGGCATATGATTGATGGAAACAACCGAGTCGGAAGTGGCTATCATGTCTGGTTCCGGCTTTTCTACGAATCAGAAGACTGGAGGTCAGGGAGATAGTGACCTATTCAATAACGACGCAAAATTGTTATACAGACCCATACATGAACAGAACTATTGAAGCGGCGGCAACGCCAAAATTAGGTTTCCATGTATGCCTTCTACAAGTTGAAACGGCGATAACAGGTATTATTTCTGCTTTTGATTTGGGTCTAGCACAGTCGAAGGATACCAGAGCGAAAGGCGTCAAAACATCTTAAATATCCTTAACTCTTTTTTTACGGCTGGGTGTGCTTCAACTGTCTTCTCTTCCTTTTGTGTATTCTATAGCACTTATAAGCTTTTGGTTAAAGCACACACTGAACTCTGGGTTTCCTTCAACATGAATCAGGCCTGCCTTCGTCCAAGTGTCTCGTGCGCGCCGAATGATCTTGACTTATGGCATACGCCCTGTCTTTGTATTGCTTCTCAAAGAGTCACTGCGCTTCTGAATTAATTTGCTGCAGCAAGCTGCAGGAGCCGCACGTTGATTCAGGCTTGCACATCGCATCGACATGGCGTGGCCTAAGTGTTAGTTATGAAGTACTCGTGTCTAGAGTAGTCATCAACTGATAGCAGAAAAAGCGAGACAACTTGAGCCCGTCGTAAAGCTCCCAATCACCATGCTTTTTTTTCTTCTTGTTACTGCATTATTATTACTACGCTTACTCGATTGCAAACCCGTGCGCGACAGTCTGTCGGGGACCAGCGTCAGAAAAGGCGTAAAAATATATTTACTACCTCAAGGAAAGTTCATGCGCTGTAGTGCGAACTGATTAGCTCTACTTGTGCCTGTTCCAGATCGCCAGATCGCTCAAAACTCGCCCAAGCCCTTCTCGCAATGTGTTAAACTGAAGCATTTTGCACTGTGCTCTAATATCACCATCTTCAACTTCCATCCATCCTATAATACCTTCAAATGCTAAACCATGAGGTAACTTTCACGCAAGAGTCATAATTCGAAAGTGTGGCAGAAACAAGCGATCAGCAGGCAAGAACTGAGGGGCAGTATTTGCATAGAGGTAGAATGCCATCGTCACACTGAAGAACGGTACTGCAGCTTATGTGTATTTCGCCCTCTGCTGCAGCTTCGGATTCTGACACCAGGAAGAGAACAATTTGTGACACCACCTCCTTGTGCTGCTCAAGCGAAGTTTCATCCCCGCAAACAGTACAGTTCCTATTTTGCCTTTAAAAATGGTGTAATTCCGTCGTTACATCAGCTTGTACTCTTTATTTTCGGCCTGGTCTTCTGCAAGCCATCCCGTGTTGCTGACTTCCTCAGTCTCCAGTTCTTCCTATGAGATTGATTCTCCGTCTTGTATGCTCCGTTGAGAGAAAAAAAAAGGCGCTTTAAAATGTCTGTTTTGATTCATACTTCAATGCGCTGTTGGGAAGCACGAAGATTATGCCTTTGCAACTATTCAACTCAGCTTAACAACCGCACAGAAAAAAAAAAAAAAAGAAGGAAACGAAACAATGACAAATATCACCGAGAACCCTCATCAATATGAATTGCACCAGCGTCACGGGTTTTTCGCGTGTCTTCTTGGCAAGAAACGGATTGTGCTTACCTGTTTCCAAGGGGTTTTCCTCGGTTGGAGCCACGAAACCATTAGCCGGTTCCAATGAAATTGCCCACTATTTGTTTAAGATTTTCGTTCCCGTTTCCGGGATGCTTCCCCTGCATAGAGTTGGTTTTTTTTTTTTTTTTTCAGGATTAAATCGCATGGAAGGCCATATAGAGGCCGATAAGTGTAGTTTTGTTTTGTTTCTTTTCATGGTTTATTTTTTTATTTACGACAGTTCAGTCCATTTTTCACTCAAAATGTAATTCTCAGAATGGCAATATAGCTGCATTTCATCCGCTTATGCGTTTCATCTGTACCTAGACAATACCAGGAGCCTTAGGCATGTTCCTGGTTTCAAGAAGGGCAGCATCTATATCATTCCCTGAACAATTATTTCATTTTCATCGGTGTACCAGAAGCAGGTTCTTCTATTTATAACTTTTTTGAGGAATGCCGAACAGAGGTAACTAGATTAAGGGTCCACATGATGGCCAACATGTGAAAGAATAAAATATAGAAAAGGGAAGATGAAATGCAGAGGAATAAAGACATTTTTTTAACTAATAAGACATTTTAACATTACAGTCATTGCAGTTCTTTTCTGACGTTTCCTTCACATTGTGCAGATATACGACACGTATACAAGGTGTTGGAGCAATAGCGTTAAATATTCCAAAGATAATCAGGTCACTGTTGTGTAGTGAAATCCGCCGCAAATAGAATCACCTAATCGCAATCGGCTGCTGTGAAACTGGCGATCAAACTGCCGCAAATCTCCTTGAAGGATTTCTTGACGTCTTCTTCTGACTCTTTCTGCTTTTCGAGAAGGAAACAAAATATACTGTCGGCGCTTGGCGTTTTCTCCCGATTTCTTACCGCGAACGGCGCTGCTTTGTCTTCGTTTTAGCCTCTGTCCTCGTTAAGCCACTGTGAAGAACGGGATCTTGACGAAGTCGGCGCTTTTATCATCTATTGTGCTGTCAGCGGCGTTTTCAAGGATTTTATTGCGAAAATGTTAGTGTACTGGTAGACGACGCATTGGCTGCTGGAATTCTCTTACTGAACTTTTATGCATAATTAGCTTTTGTCAGAAGAAATGAACAATAACTCAAGTCACTATTTCTTTCGCATACAATCGGCAAGAGCTTTCACCACGACAGCAGAATACAAGGACAAATCCCAAAGACGGGTTAGCAGCATAGTCAATAGACATCTCGTCTTGTTTCGGTCATGAAAGCGATATGATATCGTGGATATATGTATGCCCTGATTTCCGCTGACATTAAAGCTGTGCATAAAAGTGGGCAATATTTAAACTTGTTAACATTTGTTGCTTGATAAAGTTTATAAGGCTTATTGAACACCGAAAACTGACATTCTGAAGACGCAGTTTAGGAACGGGCGTTACAACAAAGCTGGTTAGGAAGTCGCATTGTCGACGTTAGGGCATGGCGTCAGCACCTTGGATTTTGGATAGTAAATCTGCCTTTGTATCGCTTTATTACTAATCTTCTGAGCAATTATTGATTGTGAGATGACAATTTCCGATCCAACGCATAAATAACGAAGTATTCCTAAGGAATTTCAGTTTTCTGACTGTCGGCACCATTTAGGCAAAAAGAAAGGAATTGGTGTCTTGAGTAAACTCTCCTTCGAAGTCGACGCGCATCTAGCGAGGGAAGATGCCGGAATATTCCCGTACTATTTTGTACGTTTTCTCTACGCAGACGCTTCGTCTTTCTCTTCACTGGAATTTGTATTTGGTGAAGTCGCAGCCTGGCCCAACTAGCTGAGCAGCTGAATGCAACGCGAATGGCACAGAAGCATTAGGGCGTATTTAACACAGCTGTGCTATACTCGCTTAAGCGTCTTCGCCACAAGCCCAGACGTCGTTCTCAGATTAATGGAGAGAGCGGAATTATTGACGGCCGTCGCAATGAAAATTGAAACAAGTGATAAAAGAAAATCGCCGAACCTCTCCTTTCTCTACTCGGCGCACAAATGACACAAAACTACATAGCTAGGCACCCTGAACATTGATATGTATTGTTTGTATTTTTGTAGTGCTTCCCACTCGTTCGGAGTCTAGAGTGGACAGTTCATGGCCCGTACAAGTGTGACCAATCTTATAATGAAGGCACTTGCCAATACTGTACCCGGAGATGGGCGCAAGCACTGAGCAACTTGCTACTCTCACACTGTCATGGTGACAATGGAATTTCATTGAATACAAACAAATGAATAAGTCATCTCGACTATTGTATGCAGGGGCGGCAAAGCGAATATTATGTCCTGGCAGAAAAGTGACCCTCCTTATAAGCATAAATAATATTCAAGGCCCACTCAAGGAAGGTTATTTATCATGATTTCCATATTTCTGGCAGCATGGAGGCCTATTATAATTCCCTTCACGCAAACGCACTGCAAAGCTTCCAAGAAACAAATATCGGAAGCCAATTACCTACTGTTGAATTTTCTTTCCACATTTTATTGCTTTCCTTCTATTGTTGTTGCACCCCGTTTTTTACCGATATAATGTCTCTGTCTTTAGCTGTGCCTTCGTCTATTATATTTATTGCCAAGAAAAGAGAGTGAATACTGCCAGAAAGATTTTCATTGCTTTCAAAAATCTTCCAGAATTTGGAGTCAACTGGTTAATTTATAGTGTTAAAATTTAATTCAAACACTTCATCGAAGAATGCAAAAGCATGCGATTTATCATTCATCGTAGTCTCAGTTTATATCCGTTGGTATTTGCCTCGCTGTTGAAATGACAATCAATGATATGAATGAAGACAAACAAGTGCACTCGCTGTTTTTATTTTTTTCTTGTCAGGACATGACTGAGATTTGTTTTGACAAATTATTTAATTGACTCAGTGAGGTACTGATGCAGCGCTACAACAATACGGGAAATGCAGAACATGCTTTGACAGTTATTTTGGTTCCTTCCTGTTGATTACAAAGTTTCTGCAAATTACTTTCACTAAAAGGACCTTTCTTTCGCTCCTAGAATCGCGCTACGAAAATAAATGGCACCCGGAAGCTGCGACATGACTTCGAAGTTACATGTGCGTTCCCGAAGGAGGTTGTGAGACGCAGACTTCTTGACGTCCTAAAAACATAAAGAAAGGAACGTAGTACTAAATCGGCATGGAACTGAAGTAACTCTAAAGATGCCACAAAGAGCTAAGACTTCTCAATGAACACTGTAAGTAAATGCATTGATGTTCGTGCAGTTTCAATAAATGCGGCAAAAAGTCTTCTAAGGAACTGCATTGTCGTTTAATGCAACTCAAAAGAAAAAAAAAGAGTGACTTAAGTTCAAACAAATTTTATTGAGCTCTTCCATTCTGAAACATGCTTCCATCCAAGCTGAGACAGCGGTACTCGTTTCAACGTTGCTTTCGTGCTCCTAAGTATTTGATAAGTCGTACTAAGAATTGAGAGACATATATGACAGTTCTTCCTTTTTTTTTAAACAACTTTAAAGAAATAATATGTTTTCTATCTGAAATTCTCCTAACATAGCTGCAATTAAAACCTCTCTCATGTAGGAGTACGCAAATGTCTAGAATATTTGTTAAGCTAAATATAACTTTTGAGGCCATATCAAATGCTACAACAGAAGAAAAAAAAAGAGAGTAGAAATGCATGACGACAAACACGTTTTGGAGAACAGACGCCCCATCCTTCGCGCTTTTGTCCCAGCCTTGGCTCGTCACGCTCTAATTGGTGGCAGCTTCTTCTTTTTTTCCCCTCGTATTCTCTTCTCGGTAGGATCTTCTTTTCGCTACCTAGAAAAAGCTTTGGACAGAAGCTCAAAGCGGCTTTTTGGGGAAGTCGCTGGGAAGCGCATTAGACAGCTGGGTGATATGGGTGAAATAAGGGAAAGAAAAGCAATCCTCCCTTAAAAGAACAGGAATAAATTTGATGTTATCCCGTATTTCTGCTGATTGTGTCATGGATTAAAGGACTTTGCAAATAGATATGTCTCAAGAGCAATCCACTCTGTCTCCCAAGGTTATCCCTGAGATTAGGGAGAATACGCCCATTGGTACAGGGAAAGGTGGAAAATGTTGAGCGCGTTTTCTGATTCCAAACTTTGCGCAATGGGAAAATGGTGCCATATAAAAGATGCCTTTCTTAGTAAGCAAAAGTTGAGGACGAACGGGAGGTGGGGAGGCGATTGAATATTCGAAGTAAGAAGCTTTTAAATCAGAAATTTTGGATATTGCTGCACACTGCCGAGGATGCAGAAATTCTTGCTCTACTTTTGAAGAACCACTGGTCTCGTTTAGGCATCGGCAGCAACAAACCTGACGGGCAATGGAAGCATTTCACACTGCCACCTATGGAAATGTAAAATTTATGAAGATATAAAAATTGAGTGAAAAAGCATCCACTCCTTTTTATGCAAGAAAGAGAGGCTATCTTTGGAACATATGATTAACTTGATTTCTTTTTCTTTATCCCATTAGATATGTGATAATTGTTTTCTGCCTTCACTGTTTTCTATTTTGTACTTAAGCACCATTTTTTGGGGCCTCTTCTCGAATTAGTGACGCTATTTATAGGTAACGCAGGCAGGTTAGTACGTCTTGGTTAAAGCGGCGCTTAATGTTGAGTCAGCTGTTCAACTAAAACCTGCGGCTGAATAATATGGTAGCTTATGACTGCATGCTAATAAAAATATTTGAGATATTATGTGCACAAATGCAAGAATCAAGGCATTGAAAGTTAGGTGAGCTGGAAGTACAAGTCCGTGATCGAGGAACCGTAAGGAGCCGCGAACGGAAGCTATTATACGCTATAGCGTCACACCTCTTTCAGTGCTTTATAGCAACAACGTCGCGGTGAGTTATTCAATTGAGATGTATACGAACGTAAAACTGACTCAACCCCGCTAGAGCCGGTCAAATTAAATTCAGCAGTATATTAAACTTTGACCATTTTTTTAGTTAATTTCCTATGCGCTAGCGCCTTCAGCACATAGTTTACTGATTCCTTCGCAACACTTCATGTGAGCTAAGTTCATTTTACGGCTTCCGTAAACCTAAGCTTTGTGTTAAATTTTAGCGAAGACGCAAGTCATTCGTGATGCCAGGAAATAACTTTTCCATTTGCAAGCTGTCGACCAGCGGTGGAGGTAAGAAAACTCATACAGGATTCCGACGCCATCACTCCACGCTTATTGTAACGATGATCATCGCGTGATTTGATATTAAATGCAGCATTTAAGAGAATTATTAAATTACAGACAAACGTCCAAATGGTCAACCTAGCGTTTCGATTCGGCCAGTTTTCATGCTGTGACATACACGATTATGACGTGGCCAAGGAATGAAACTCAACTGCACAGAATGGGTTTTGTAGACGTATAGGAAAAACGAATCCTCCTAGAAATGATACAAACAGCAGAAATCACGGAATCACGAAGAGCGCAAGTTTGTGTAGGCGCAACGCACATACAGATACGTCATCGGTCGTTAAGGACCAACATAAAGGAATTTATCGAATTATATGTGCCTTCGTCTCAAGGAAACGGTAATTATGCGATGCTCCAAATGCAATGACGCTTATTGGATCAACATCAAATTGAAGTGAAAATCTAATGTGTCTCTTTCCAACAGCAAGCTTGGGGGCTAATAATATTGATGGACGTATAAAAAGGCTATCACCTTAGGTTATCCTCTTTAGAAAATCAGTACCAATGCCCATTTAAGATATACCCCTAGATATTTCCGATCGCGAGAGTGAAGTAATTACGACAGGTGCGAACCTGGTGCAAGACAAATGCATTGCCCCTTCTTTTATTGCAAGGACCGGATCGACTGCCTTCTACAATCTGTGTTTTAGTGACTAGGATACAGGTGAGGAATATATGGTGACGTGTGAAACATTCCATCGCTCACGAACGTGTTTTCGGCAATATAAATTTAATGAGGACTTGCTGGTACCTAAAAAGAACCATGACAGCCAAACAGCTCTGGTTTTTATGCTTTTCAGTGAGCTTGCTCAGGTTCTTGGTAATCGTGCAAACCTTGACAAACGATTTGGTAAACGTTTCTACAAGGATAATTATATAACTTGCAGTTCTCGATACTAATCGAGGCATCTTATAGAACTGCCGTTGCGGAGAAGGTCCCATGCAGCCTGTCTATGAAATAAGCAGTGCTTTGAATTGGCTTTGAAGGTAAATATTTATGACAATGTTACAAATCACTACGTCTTATTTGTTTGAGACACTGCTTGCAAGAGTATTTTCGTATCACCACACCTTTAAAACAAGTGCGGAAGCCAACATAAAGTTCTGACTAGCAGACAGCACAAAGTGCGCGTTTAGTTTCCAATGCTCTCATGTGATAAATAAGGGCCCTCTGCATTGCTACTGAAAAAAAAAAAAATGAAAATACACTTGTTTCCCTTATTGTGCTGTCGCCTACGGATGCCGTAATATATTTGTTCAGGGAAGCTGACAGGCGAACACTGCGCCTTCTTTAATCGGCTTGTATTTGTGATCATTTCCTGAAGGTTATTTTTCAACTTTTTATTTCTTTTTTCTATCTTTTGCTCCTTTACTGTTTGCAACTGCCGCCCATCTGGAGCGGGCTGATAGCTGCTAAGCGTGCCGTTCAACAACTCCTTTTGCGATATCAAAGTTTTTCAATTCGAGAGAGAAGAGGACAAAAAACAAAGAAGAATATTACCAAATAGAGTCTCTGGTGTGCAGGTATATTGTGTGTGAGACAAAATGGCTTTTGTAATCAGTATTAAAAGTGATAGAGTATGCTGTGATCTGCAGTGATCAAGTTGTGTGTATTATGCTGCACTAACGTTTCCGTCATCATGCAGCAGGCAGCCGATGTCCCCTCACCTTCCAACGAGATATATGAGAGTCCTGCAGCAGGCACTCAGAGAAGAAAGCTATATACTGCGTTTTTTGCATTGCGCATCGTCTTAATGCGAACTGGGACTAGCGAATGTAGTTTTGTGCGCCG
Organism: Amblyomma maculatum; assembly: GCF_055883805.1. Classification (NCBI taxonomy): domain Eukaryota; kingdom Metazoa; phylum Arthropoda; class Arachnida; order Ixodida; family Ixodidae; genus Amblyomma; species Amblyomma maculatum. Next base: position 60,976,103 of record NC_139349.1, on the reverse strand, counting down.
AGATTACGTCTTTTTATGGTTGGCCGGCGCTCATAAAGCGATATTAGTTATGGATGCAACAAACATGCTGCAGAAAATATAACCCACAGGGCATCTACAAAACATGCAACTGAGAGGCCGTCTGGCACCAATTATAGCTAGTTTCAATCAGTGTGCTTGCTGTTCGCAAGACGCCCCCTGGAGTTGCAGCATGTAGGGAAATTTGTGCCCGTCTGAGTATCCCTCGTATAGAACAACGATAACTTCTGGCCATTTGGGAAGGCGTGCGTATAGAGCGTGCGGGGTGGCATAAACGTTGCAGCTGGGGTCTACGGACGTGATGCGCTTGAGTACATACTTTCCTCGGCAGTATGTGTCCGGCGCCACTAATGGGAATGTCATCAACTTGCTCGCTCTGTTTGAGTCAGATTGGCGGAACGCGAATACGAGGAATACCGTTTAAGCAATAGCATGTAAAAACGTCTAAGTTAGAATCTTTTACTATGATATTTTGTGCATAGGCTGACTGCCACCTGGTCACTCCCAAGAATCAGTGAGATGTTGGCATGGGTCTGCCAAGGTTTAATGACCAGCTTAATTAAACATTTTTTTCACGTTGCTAAGACCGCCTCCTGGAGTGAGTCTTCAAAGAACTAATGGGTGACTGCTAAACATGCGCTGTTCCAAACCGGGACTTCGAATGGCTTTGTAGCCACGTCATTGCTCTATCCCAGTGTAACAATGTTTCTTAGTTGTTTTTTTTTCTTTGCACGCTTGAAGGTGTATCATAATTTTACATGCACTCATTCCAGTAATGTCTCGCTCTGCGGAGCAGGTGTATAAATAGATATTGGTTTGTATTACTGTGCAGATTATGCTTCGTGTTCGTTTTTATCGTCGTGGCCTTACCCTCTGTAATGCACTCTATAGCCTGAGGATCCAAGCTAGAAATAGAGAAAAAAATATGGCTACACAGGATGAAGGAGGCACTAAACAAGAGTAGAGGGGGACCTTCTGTTCGTAAGCAAGAGCCTCGGCTTGCGAACTGAGATTTCCTCTTTCCTCTCTACCCTTGTTCAGTGCTCCTTCGTGCTATATTCTAAGGGTAAAATAAATAAATAAATAAATAAATAAATAAATAAATAAATAAATAAGTAAATAAATAAATAAATAAATAAATAAATAAATAAATAAATAAATAAATAAATAAATAAATAAATAAATAAATAAATAAATAAATAAATAAATAAATAAATAAATAAATAAATAAATAAATAAATAAATAAATAAATAAATAAAATATTGACCTTTTCCTCCGCATGGACACCGATCTGCTCCTGCTGAATTCATAGCATATTCAAATTTTGCGAGATAAATAATTTTTACTTGCAATCTTATGGGACGAGCACTACACAATAGATGGCTTTTTTCGACCGATGAAAGGAAAGCAATAGACGAAGATGAATCCGGCACGAGCCCGATGAGCTCAAAATACGCTTTCGGAGAGGATTTCAAGATCGCTGCTGAAGGCGGCGCGTACGGTTCCCAGGAGGCTTCCGGAAATGAATTACATGGGAAACGTAGACCTCGTTTCAAGAAAGTGGTCCCCTTTAGACAACAGTGAGTCCGTCGCATATATAATTCTCCAGTACTAATTTCTAAATTACAGCTGTTAATAATGGTCACTGGGATGCTTTCACGGCACCAGAGCTAGAGCTATCACTCAATCATTTAGCCATTTAGTAAAGCCTGTCGTCTGATGCATCCAGGGTCGTGGGGCACAGAGACGTTAGTGCGACACACTCGTGTGTGCGTCGGCGCGTTTTGTAAGATCACGAGATTACATGCCATAGCCAAACTGTGAGGAGCTGCCAACTTGGGCAGTAATTTTTAGATGGATATCGTAGCCTCCCAGATCCTTGAATCCCAAATCTGAAAGACTATTCTAAGGTCATGCGGCTTAATTAAAGAGTGGTTTAATCTCCAAGTGGTGAGATGTCTGCTGTATACAACTGTGTATGTGCGACCAAAACGTGGCTGAAAACGGCAGTGCCAACCCACCTAATTCTGATTAATTTTAACTGTAATACACCGCCCGTTAGTGTTTATTTTAAACGAAGCCTCGTTTCATTCTTTTTTATTCTGTGGTCTTCGTGTGTACTCACACACCTACAAGAGTAAATTGTGGCTTGTGAAATCCAGACTTCGACAGCAACGTTATCATCAGCTTGACTACGTCCACTCCAGAGAATGGGTCTCTCAGACCTCTAGGTAATCTGGTCGTGTGTGAGCTACGCACATTTATCCCCACAAACTTCGTAAAACTATCCGTCTACCTGAACTTCGCGGCTCCATGTATGCGTACATTCCGCTGGAATCCAATCAGTTGTCCTTAGCTGAAGTATGGTTTTCGTTGGCATGCCCTGCCCATGAATATTTATTAATATTTGTTGATTTCCACCAGAATGCACTTAACTGGCGTTTGTTTCCTTGCTATATTGCTCGCCTAAGGCCAGGAGTAGCCGAAAGGGAGATGCATTAACTAAGTTTTAAAATCAATTGAGAAACTGCGAATCAGAACGCCAGCAGATAATGCACCAAATAGTAGAACCCTGGAGGTAACATCCTATATCATAAATCAAGGCTCCTTCCTACCTATTGGGAAAGTAAGACCATTGGATGCATCAGAGCTTCCAGTTGCGTGCAGCGGCGCACAGGGAGAGCATAAAATCCTACGCGAGGAAAAAAATGTATGAAGGTGCAGGAAAGAGAGAATACTGTCAACGAATACTCTGCTTCTCGCGTCGAGTGGAAATCTGCATGGTGTCCATTAAGGATGCTCGACAAGGGAAGCTCTGTCGGGTCAGACTGCTGAAGACGACTCCCATCGCGGTATCAATAAAAGCTACCAAGGCATTGACTTCACGGATAGACACCTGCCCCTATCGTGAGACGCACTCAGGCGAAATAGCTGTGCGAAAAACGCCCGATTACAAGGCCCCTAATCTGCATTGCAGAAAGGATTGGGTAGCTGCCAAATAGCTCAAGGCCACTGTTAGTTTGTGCATAGCGTTTACAGGGTAGATGACAGAAGCTAAGTTACTCGCCTCGCTTTATTGCCTGAGCCTCAGTGTGTATATTGTTTTGCTTTCCCGGAGCGACGACTTCAGTACCGGAAGAGAAGTATGATGATTGTCTTTAGTTTTTATCGTACGTACTTTGGTCAACAGTTAGAGTTGTTGTAGGTCTCGTTTTGTTCCCAATTAGTTCATTCTTAATGTTGGCTATTTTACTTTCAAATACAGTGCTTGTTCTTCAATTGTGTATATTATTACTCGGAAAAAGACAAATATGGTTTAATCTTGTTGATAGGCAACCTTGTACGCCCAGGTATCACTGCAAAGTTTGCGTCGCACACCTAAAAATTGATTCCGTCAACCGCTTGGCCCAATAGAGACGCGAGAAAACATTCTGAAAAGATAAAGTCGCACGGCTGGCTGATAAGGCGTTTTGCCTAGCTTCGTTCTATGTACTTATAGTTAGATAAAACTAGTCTTGCTTTTACAGAGCGCAGAAGCTGATGCCTGGCGTTCTACTGTGTACGGTGAAAAGGCACTTTGGGTGCTCCAAGAACGCTTTCCCTCCGCCTAGACTGTGTGATACGGAGCTGCGTTCTGCACGACGTGACATGGCACACCTCTGCGTAGGTTGTCAATCTTCGTGTCAGGCTCAAAATACGTCAAGTTCTTTAAACAATATTCATCGTGCGAACGGGCCGGTTTCCTCACGAGCGCATACCTACCATGAAGGAATATTTAAAAGCAACCCCTGCACGAGCCTCTTGCACTGCATTTCTGAGGCCAATCTACATTATCAAAGAGACATATATTAAGCACAAGACATATGATGCTTTGCTACTGCTTTGAGATCTTTTGTCGTATACAGGTGTGGAGGTTATTATATTTTGAAAACATATTTTACTTGCTGCGCTTCTTGCACACTGTACATATTCTTGCTATGTAAAGACGCAGTCAGGCGCGGATAATGCCTTTTGCCGCACCGATTTAAAATATGTCATGTCTCAAAGAAGTGAAAGAAAGAATAAATGCCGAAAAGTGCACCTTTGGGTAACGTGTCGCTGACTGTGCTTTAGGCGAATTACGGGTAGATTAGTCACGTTGGTGGCCATACGATATCTCATTGCTAATGACGTACAAATGTCAAGTTTCGCAATTTTTCATTTCAGGACAGCTCACATGTTATCGTCATCAATAAAGCTTATCTACTGTTTAGTGCCACGTGCCGAGAAGCGATATAAGCGGAGGAACTACAGAGGCTTTCTTAATTCCTGTTTCGAATAGTTTTCGTTATTAAATTTTTCATTGGATACTTTTAACGGGTAAAGTACGTCCTATTATACGTAGACTGCGGATTAGCATACACAGTATTTACTCTGTAGCTGCCTACCCGTATCCCACAAAATATAAATAACTTTTGTCGCTGCCAAAAACGCATGTACGGCAGCTAGTTTGTTCTACTTAACAACCAATAGCTTAGGCCACACGTGCTGCCCATTGACTCTCAAGGGGCGTGCCTGTGAACTTTCCCGAAAGCTTAGAGCGACAATCGATTCTTCAAAACGCTTATGGCGTGCGTTGATGATTTGCTAGACGGCTTGCAAATAGCGCCGCCAATCAAATCCCTCCAGCCAACTTAACTTATCGGACATCTGACATAGGTGGCTTGCCTTTTAAAGCAGCAACAGAGGCGAGTATACGCATTACAATAATGTGCGGCGCGCCTACAAAAAAATACCCATTTCTGTTGCTCCCTGTTTTTCAGCTATCCAACGTAGAGGATTAGCGAGAGGAACTGAATCTCTTGCGAAAAATTTTAAACGGAGCGCCATACTGTCGACAAGTTTCCGTTCATAAGTCAAAGTATTCTACCAAAAACCTGAGTGAAGATTCTATTTAAAGTGAGAGCTGCTGGAGAGCATCTCCATCACCTTTGTATACAGCGCGGAAGTGGAACGCATTTCCTTGAATAAAAATTGCACTGCCCCTCACAACATTGAGAGGCGTCGCCTGCGGTAGAGCCCCACATACCTGCATATAAGGCGGGCGCAGGTCCTTCGGCGCAGGTACACTTCTCGTATCTTATGCCCCAAGGTGAAGCCAACTTCACGTACACAATATCCGTGCGCTCTGTCCCATCGCTCTACTTACATTATAATGCCAAAGACAGCCCCAGCATACTTAGCTGGCATGCAGCCACTTTGGATAATGATAGGCCGGGGCATGCGGCGACCTCTAAAATTTGCACGTATGTGACGACAGGAAAGCCCTGCAAAGTTGCAGTCATTAGTGAAGAGGTTCTGCGTTCTTGATGGTTAGAGAAAGGCGCGTGAATGCAGTGCTGTATCGCTTACATTTTTTTAAAGTTTATATTTATTGTGCTCTAATCTATGGAAATTTCTTTAATTTTATTTGGCATTACTTTAGAATTTTTCCCAGGACAGCGTCGCTACAAGCCGCCACAAAGGAGTGGCGGCTGACCTAATAAACATATTTTAGTTCAAGAAAAAAAAAGCAATTTCGCGGCGTAATATACGCCACGATCGCGTAGCTTCCATCCAGATTCTTTCATGCGGCAGCCTTATAGCACCGCAGGTGCGTTCTACCAGAAAATTTCTGTATTCCAAACGACTCAGAAATGTGCGCTTGTGCATACATGCAAGATGAAAGCACACAGCAACCGAGAAATGTCGTTAACTGCACTGCAGTAGATGCGAAATAGATTATATTGGATGCAAGCAACCGCAGTCGAGGACCTGATTTTCTTGTATACAGACTTCGGTGCCAGGAGTCCATTCCGTTTAGTCGCTATAACAGATTCTCAATGCTGCCTCAAGGCGCACTTATTATGGCTGTCTCGACAAAACATGCTGGCAATTCTGCCTAAGAAATTTATTTTGGATGAAACCTGTGTTGTGCACGTCTTGCTCCTATACCACCTAGATTTGCATAGTTCGCTGGAAGGCGACAAACGTTTTTCTTGAGTTCAACTTCTGCCTGTATTGATTGGCTGCTCGGCTGCAACGCTATACAGCGGGACTTGGCATTTGTTTTCCTAAGATTACTATGAAGCCGTTATGCATTTTCTGCGCCTAGTAATTCATTGCTGCGCCGCTATTAATTGTTATGTTGGTGTTTCTATGCCCCAATCACAACAACTCTGCAAGCAAGACAAGAGTTTGATTGTAGCAGCCCCCGAATTAGTGTTTGCGCAATATTAATTTGTATGAATAGAACAACTGCACTAAAAAACATGGACAACAGAAAGAAAATCAGGACGCACGAAGTCCCATTTAATGTCCCTCCTGCACGTGGCCTGTTTAGTTATCTCTTGCTGTCCGTGTCTTTGCCCTATGCAAACAATGAGCGTCACTAACTAGCCCCGGTTATCATTCTACTCCGAATAGCGCTTAGTTTTTCCGTACTGTGCAATTCAGTGTATAATTACGTGAAGTAGACGTACTCGCTTTCCTCACCGGCTATGACTTAAAAAGAAACCAAAACAATATAAAAAAAACTGATAAAAATAAACCAAACAAAATACTTCTAAGGAACTAGCTTCGCTTGATTTTGCGGCTAAATTGACAATAGCACGTCTATGGCGTTCCACTTACAAGCCCTTTAGCGCCAACGTTCGTGTCAGTGTTGTCTTTCGTGGCATGGCGACACCAGCATGTCCGTTCAACGCCTTCTTTGGCTCATAGCCTGCAAGGCTTTAAAATGCACTAGCTCTGCTGTGTACTAATACAGTCAAAACTGTGTTGGCCGCGTCCCTTCAGAACAGCGCCTTAATATCAGCGTCCTTTCTTGCAACTGTTAAAGTGCTCTTCATTACAAAAATACTGCGCAAAAATACAGTTCCGCCTAAGGCACAACGGGCTTCGTTTTGTGTACAGATAACAGCTGGGTGTAGTCCAGAGGGCTCGCTGAAAAATTATTTTCACATCCTAATGTCCGCAGTGGAAAATATTATGGTTTCAGTTTCCCGTGCGTAGACAATTCACATACGCAAACAGGAGATTCTACGTAGCCGGCGCTCATCTCGTTTGAAAGTTACACGTAGGCTACGCACGCTGCACGTTGTTTCTAGCGTGAACGACCAGGAGATTCAAGCACTGCTCGAGCCACTCCAGTTTTGCATGATCTGGCAGGACCATTGCTACGACTACGACAAACGCTTCTTCGTTAAGCTTAACCACTGAAAAATCCACTTTGTACCTAAAAAATAAATCCTATTTGTCACTTGAGACATTATACGAGGGTAATATTGAGCAAACTGAAGACGAAAATAACTGGTTAGGGCTCGGTATCTCGTCAAGGTATTAGCGACGCGGACCTGTTTCGCTGTGAAGCGGGAGGACAGGACGCAGCCATGTTGTCGGGGGCACAACACGACGATCTCGACGTGGATATCCGAACTCACGTAAGTGCATGAGACTCACGAAGGGCTCTCAGATTTTGCGTACATGCTCTGGTCACCCGCAAGCGGGAACCAGCCCGAGCGCGGTATCTGAATTGTTCTGAGAACCACACAGCGAATGTATACCATAGATGGAGGAGATTACGAAGATTGCGAGGAATGAGCTACCGGAGGGTGACTGTCATGGAAACCATAGTATGAGCGATTACCGTGATAGATGGAGAGCATATGGCGATAGAGCAGGAATGTCTCGCAGTCCATCTTCAGTAGCTGCAGCTAAAGGCAGCCTCTGAAGAGAGGCACAGTTGCTGAAGAAAACCTCGTGTGTAATGACGGAGTGTGAAGAACAGCATGTCAATGAAAGAGTATGCGGGAAAAACTGAAAAAAAAAAAGTGCTCTGGTGCTATAGCGATAATAAGAACATTGTTTACTTCATGTAAAGAATAAAAAAGCGGGCCTATAGAATTCCCTGCCATGTTTGCATAGCCATTCATGGCAACAGCTAACACACGAGGAATGCAGGGCTGCAAAAACGAGGCACACAGCAGAAGCGTGTGAAAACTGCCGTTTCTTAAAGGAATAAGAATACCACTTGCCGTAAAACAGTGTACAGCGCTCAACAGCGTAATTTATTAGGAACAATTTCAATTTATTTCTGGCGTGTGAACATATTTATTTAGTTGTTTGGATGAGACCTGTAGCACAAAATACTTGCGAAGGCGCTTGTGATATCCAATGCGGGCTCTAAGTAATAAAAAGTGATCGCCAATAGAAAGATCAACAACAGAAACATAATGTATGGAATTTCCTTTGAACGAGATATATTTAGAAACATTAGTTTTAATGGACACAAAAAAACTGAGTAAATAAAGACTGAAAATGCAGGACTCCAATTTCGATAGCATAATGTCAATAAAACAGACTTAAGAGTTCATTATTTTATACACTTCACCTTCTTTCTACGAAAGGCTGAGCAAAAGGAAAAAACATGTATCATATTGTAAAACACCATAAGATAAAGGGATCATAAATTTCTGGGGTGGGCAAGGGGTTGGCAGCATATAACAAGCAAGCGACTTTCCGGAGCTCAGGACACACGAAACCCAAATGTCTCTTCTGGCATATATCGATCAGTCGAACACTCCTAGGTATCTGACAGTTTAGACAGACATAATTGCCGAACATTTACGTAAAGTCGCTCTCAAATTTTATCCTTTACTATATCCTGATATATCAAAGGCCCAGTGTACTCGTTGAACGCGGCGTTATAAAGCGCTAACTAGTTTGTACTCTTCCTAGATTTATTGGAAAATGTACGAGATCACCCTGTTTTCAGCGATACAAAAGTTATGTAGCCTCATAACATATGCTCGCTAATATTACTAGGTCTTTGTATGAAATAGGAGCGGTCATCTGCCTAATCAGAACGGGCGCGTCTAGTGGTCTTGTTGACATTGATTTTCTTTTTGTAGAGGCGACGTCGATACCATTCACGTCAAAGAGCTGAACTGGATGACGCGCAATTTCTTTCCTTGAATATTTTCTCTGAGCTGTGAAGCTTACATGATCACCCTGCGTTTATAGCTATCCAGCCATGATGGCATCAGGCATGTGTAATTGTAAGAAGTGCCTAGGGTGAGGCGCATGCTTTAGTTTTGTAGTCTGTTTCCCGCCATGATGGCATCGGGCATGTATAATGGAAGAAGCGCCGAGGGTGAGGCGCATGGTTTAGTTTTGTAGTCTGTTTCCCGCCATGATGGCATCGGGCATGTGTATGGAAGAAGCGCCGAGGGTGAGGCGCATGCTTTAGTTTTGTAGTTGGTTGAAAGATAGTTTATATAAAATATTCCATAATCACGGTAACAGTGTTGTACAAGCCATGTTAATACAGGAAGTTTTGAAAGCTACAGTAACGGCCAAGGCTCATGTGTAGATGTATTGAAGAGCACCAAATTGTATTTATTTAGCTCTGAAGTATCTGCGGAGTTGATTCTTAAAATTTCGGCGTTCTTTTCTTCCCATATACAAGGTCACTGATGGCCCAAAAGACATTATTTCGAGTTTACGCAGGCGTAGGCCCGCATTTAAATTTTCTTTGTCTGTTGGAAACGCCACCCGAGGGGTCTCTCTGAAAACAGCTCTTACCTCATTTCGTATGATCCGCGAACATTTTCACCATTTTCTTCGAGGAAACGACCCATGCAGAACAAACAAAGATGCTGCTGCTATACTGTTCTACCGCGTGATAGCTCGTAGTACCGCTTCAGAAATATGTCTCAACTTGCCGCTTCCCCTCCTCTCTCCAACAGCAATTTCGGGGTATGCAGCGGACGGCCAGTCATCTCAGGAGCACCAGCGCGTTTTTTTATACGCACACTACCCGGGCGTGCTGCAACAAATTGCATATTCTTATTGGAACGAGAATAAAGGGACCGCCACTTTGCAGGGGGGCGCTTCAGGCGCTAGTGAAAAACGTCCTCTCCGGCGCATGCTCACGCACATGCTTCAGAATCATCTAAACAGCTACGAAGTAAACTAGAAAAACTGCACATTGAAACATGTACACTCCGTGTAGCAGTGTTGATGGAAATTCCATCCCGTAACGATGAAATGTGTTACGCAAGTAAATGACAAGATTATTTACGACATGGAATTCGATGTAAAAAGCTTTTTTGACATAGTTATTTTGGTTTGAGTTGGTTGATCCGGTTTAAAGTCCCAAAGCGACTCAGGATGAGAGACGCCATAGTGGAACGCTCCGGAAATATAAACCACCCGGGGCTCTTTATAATGCGCTGACATCACACAGCACACGGGCGCCTTTCTCTTTGTGTCCATTGAAAAGTGACAGCCAAGGCCGCCATTCGATCCCGCATTCTTAGGCATAGTGGTCAAGCGCCATAACCTCGGCACCACCACGGCGGGTACATAGTGATTTTCACAGAGTACACAATTTTGTTCGATGGCTCAGAGCGGTGCACGTAATTTTTTCTTGCCGAATAGTTTATTCGATACCTTTTTTGATTACTAGTTCAAAATATGCTTCTTTAAACATAAAACAAATTCCCTGAAGACGACCTGCGAGGCTGAAGAGGCAAACGAGAACAATCATGGAATGCGCCTACCAGCTACTCGCTTATAGGTAAAGGTAAAACTTATTTAATTTGCCTAATAAGTATCACTCAGATAAGCGGTTTTTTTGTTATATTGCTCCTTCACAACGCGAATGCATTACCAAAACGATTTATTTGCAGAGCCATCTCTTATACCTAAGTGCCCTTGGATATGTGAGCAAATGTACGGACATTTAATTGCAATTTTTTACATTGCATTCGACCACATGGACACTCATCAGTAAATAACGATATTGGAAAATACCTAGTTATTGAATGTAGCGACTACGGGCACACTTTTGGTAAATAAATGTGTCTGCATAAATGACGCCATGCTTTTTCAATGATAGAAATCAAATTTAGTTGGAGGCCGTTCGTGGAGAAATTTTTGGGTGCCTGTCCTGTTTGTCTGTGCTTGTAAACGGAGCGACAATAAAAATTTCATCGTGAACATTTTTTTTTCATCATTTGCGGCCCTTCACTAGAAAAAGGCAGCTTACAATAATCAATAGCAAATGCATTTGCAAGAGTGGTTTTCAGTGACACTCCAATCATGCTGCTGTTTTGTGCTTTTATTGTAAAAGAACCAATAGGAGTCGTACAACATTGTACGACCTAACCATAACTTTCTGCCCCCTTTGAACACCGAGGATATGAACTTTCTGCCCCCTTTGAACACCGAGGATATGTGCGTGGACTGCCAGCGACTGGCCACATCTCTCTCGGGAGCACGCGATTAGGATGGCGCATGCGCACAATGAAGGAGAGGATGCCAACGGTGGGAGCAGCAAGTGTACCAGTCGGAACGTGGGGGATTCTATGCTTTCCACCGATCACAGGTGCGGACAGTAACTCAGAAATGACCGCCAGGAGAGAGAGGTGAGGCTGAGGCATTAGGAGCAAACTTTAGGTGTGCTTACCTTCCTTTTGTTGTGCAAACCAATCTTTAAGACCATCTAGAAGTCAATTGCTAAGGCAAGTGTGTGCAGCCCTACTAATTACAAAAAAGTAGCCCTAAATTATGCCGTATGGATGCGAAATTACCATTTCTGTTGGGTGAAAAACGTTGAATTAGTTTTTTCTTTTTCTTTGCGCTCTCTACGTCGCAAAATGCTGCCAGTCATTGATAATTCCTGAAAATTTCACTGCGGCAAGGTACGGCCTTGTACCTCATGGAAGAGCGTTTTCTTATATTATTTGCGCAAAGGACAAGGAATGTGGAACACTAAGGATTTACCTGGCAAGCTTTGTTCCTCTTGCGATAGTTGCTGCGAGAACCGCAGGTAATATATGTTGGATGAAACCGCTAGCGACAACAGGCGGTCGAGAGTAAATAAAGATGTGAAGCCAGTTATTAATGGTCTCCAGAGAGCACACGGCCAGTTGTACAATAGTCAATCCTGCAAGATTGTTGGCCCTTGCGACCAAGGTCACCGAGTACGCAAGGCACCAGCGCCGAGAAAAGTGGTCATGCGGGGACTGGAAGGTCCCACCACTTTGTGGAAGCCCCGCGGCAAAAACGATATCGATCGTTTGGTGGCCAGTGGACATCATGAGCCAACAAACGCGAGAGTCAACAAAAGGCAGTGGACTCTGCACTCGACACCTGAAAGCTTCGCTGGGAACGCGAAATGACGATGGTGCCACTGGATGAAAAAAATAAGTAACACAGAAGAGGAACAGAAATGAGTTCGCGGGACCGTGAAGGCAAAAAAGAGCCCAAGAGTTGGAAGAGGGGCTGACTGCTTGCAAAACGACGGACTGTGCAGAGATGCAATTCTGGAGGAAACACTACATATAGTTGAAAATAGCATGATTGCCCCTGTGAAACCTGCATTTTTTTTTTCGATATAGCTGCTGAAGCGAGGAAGCCTAAAGATTACAGCTGCTACTTCTAATGAACCACAAATACGCTGCAATGTAAAGATACGCATTCAGCGCAGACGCCTCTAGAAGTACCTTTTTGCCCAAAATAAGAAGGCAAATGGGTTGGGTCTCTGCTTTATTTTATTTATTTATTTACAGGATACTGCCGGCCTCAGTTTGAGGCCTTAGGCAGGAGTGGGCATATCAATAATACATCAAGAAAATGAACATAGAGAAAAACATCGCAAGAATTTAAGTGAGAAGAAGAGACGAAATCCAGCAATAATAATAGTAACGAAAAGTAAAGCGCGACAAAAACAACAAGGCGCGTACACAGCAGCATGACACAACCACGCATGCTCAGTCACTTGAGCAAGAAACGAAATGTACAAACAATGAAAACAATCATGCATATGAAGCACTCAAGGCATTGCGCACAACGACACGACGGTAATTCTATTTTGCTTCAATACTGTTAAGCATGCCGCAGAATGACTGGGCCGTCGGGCATTCCACTGTACTCGAGGTGAGCGCATTCCACTCACGTACTGTCCGTGGAAAAAACGAGTTTTTAAACACGTTAGTCCTGCAAGAAAATTCTTCAATTTTTTTTCTAATGATTAGAACGTATTGGGCGCTTAGAAACTAAATTAATGTACACATCCTTATCTATTCCCAGCATATCATGATATAGTAGGTACGTATATTTCAGTCTGTCCCTATACCGTCTCAATTTTAATGGCTCTAAGTTTGCGTTGTTTAGAAGAACCGTCGGAGATACTTGCCAGCTATAACAGTTGAATATAAATCTAACCGATTTTCTTTGAATGCTTTCTAACTGTGTTATGTTTTTCTGGGTATACGGGTCCCATACTACTGAGGCGTACTCAAGAAGTGATCTAATGTACGTTTTGTACGCTAAAAGACGGATTTCTTGTGTTGATTGTCGAAGCGACCTCCTCAAGTAACCAAGCTTACGCATTGCTTTTTTTGAAATATATGACATATGCTCGTTCCATCTGAGGTCAGACGTAATTACGAGACCCAAGTATTTGTAGCTGCTGACCGTGGAGAGAATATTACCCCCAATGCTGTAAGAAAATTTTAAAGGGTTTCGTTTTCGCGTGATTGACATAGCGACCGTTTTCTTTGCATTCATAGTCATTTGCCATGTGGCCCACCATGCTTCCACACTGGCCAATGATGAATTCAAACAAACCTGGTCACTGCAGTTATTGATTTCTTGATATAGTATGCAGTCATCTGCAAATAACCTTATTTTCACGTTCACTACTTGTATCATGTCATTGACGAAGATAAGAAAGAAAAGGGGCCCAAGTACGGATCCCTGTGGAATGCCCGACTGTACCGGTGCTGAGTCAGAGCGCACACCATCAATAAACACACTCTGTCGCCGTGATGACAAATATGCAGAAATCCATGCAAGCAGCAGATCATTTTTAAGTATTGGCTGTAGTTTTAAAAGTAGTTTAGAATGAGACACGCGGTCAAATGCCTTTTCGAAATCTATGAATATAATATCAATTTGACCCTGCTTGTCTAAAATTGCTGCGAATTCGTGAATGGTTTCGAGAAGCTGCGTTGTTGTAGATAATCCCTTTCGAAACCCATGCTGCCTGGAATCAATTATGTTGTTGTCATTCAGAAAGATCGAAATATGTTTGAATATAATATGTTCAAGTGTTTTGGCGCATGTGGGCAGCAATGAAATTGGTCTGTACGAAGTGATAAGCGACCGGTTTTCTGTTTTGGGTATTGGGGTAACCTTTGCGTACTTCCAGTCATTTGGAAGTGCTGCGCACGATAAAGACTTATTAAACAGAATACACAAATGCTTCGAGCACCACTCGGCGTATCTCACAAGAAATGCAGTAGGTATGCCGTCCATTCCAGGCGATTTCTTGATATTTAGATTTAACAAAAGGGATAAAATGCCTTCTTCAGTCACTGAGATATTATCAATGGGTGGGCACTCAATTGAAGGATTAAAGGTTGGCTTTCGACCGTCATCATTCGTAAACACCGAACAAAAGAACTGATTGAAAGTCTTTGCAATCAAACATTTATCTGTTACGGTTTCTCCGCCTATGCAGAAACTGGATAGGGGCTGTTTTTTCGAAGAAAAGTGTCGCCAAAACTTTGCAGGGGAGGAAAGCAGATAATTCTTCAAAGATACACTTTGGTAGTATTCCTTTGCTTTTTTAATGGCCATTTTTAGTTGGAGGCGTAAGTTAGAAAGTTTAATGGTGCTAATCTCTGTTGGACGCTGACGGTGTTGTTTTCTTATTCGTTTAGCTTTCCGCCCTATCCGTACTATTTTCTTCGTCATCCATGGACGTTTGCGCTGCTGTATACTTAGTTTCGTGGGAACAAAGTTCTTAACGCATTTCAGGACTAGGTTCTTAAAGAAAGACCATAGCTCGTTCACGCAGCATGTGCTTGATTCAGAAAGCGAGATAAAATCCGACAGCGACCTATCCATGGCGTCTAAAATATCGACGTCTTCAGCGCGCGAAAAGTTTGGAACGAAACGTTTTTTTTCTTTCAATGTCAGTGGTACGGCGAAGTTGAACTGTTAAAGATATCATTTTGTGGTCAGATATTCCATCAAAAATATGTACTTCGGGATTACGGTTGAGCACTGCATTGCTTACAAGAAATAGGTCTAAAATTGAAGCTGTCTCGTTTTGAATTCTGGTGGGCACTTTTACCAACTGAGCCAAGTCATGAAATATTACGAGGTCAACAAAAGGTTCAGCTTTGCTTGTAAGGGGTTCGGGAAAATTGCTACTCCAGTTTATTGACGGCATATTGAAGTCGCCACCCAAGAGGACATTGCAAGAATAGCTTTGAATGGAACAAAGAAATTCGTTTAGCTCAGAAAAAAAGTTTTCTTGTGTAGTTGGACGATAAAAGCCACCCACAATTAAATTGTGCTCATCGAATTGTACTTTAATGATGACGCACTCGATTGCAGGTATATCAGGTAACTTTGAGACAAGTAATGATTGTTGGTAAATAATTGCAACCCCTCCGCCTCGCGAATTTCTATCTTTCCGGTGAATTCCGTAACCTGGTGGTGTTATTTCGTCGTCGGAGATATCAGAGTGAAGCCAAGTTTCTGTAACTATAAGAATATGCGGTTGGTGCGTCATAATAATACTTTCAATGTCATCTGATTTATTAATGATGCTGCGTGCGTTAACGTTGAGGCAACGGAGTGGCTTTTTGACATGGGTTTCGGTTCACTGGGGCGGTGACGGTGGGTTATGTGCCTCTACTGCTGGTCTGCTTGTGGGAATCCTTCTGTTACTTGCACTATCCCAAAGGAACAGTTCGCCGTTAATTCTAATTTTGTCGTACACTAGTTGCACTTTCCCTCCAGCTGCTCTAATTTCCGAAGTACTATCCCAGAGTTTCTTTCTTTTGAGCCTTGTATGTGCTGAAAAATCTTCCGAAACTGAAAATGCTGTATCCTTCAATTTGGAACAATTCTTTAGAATGGTCATTTTTTCGCGGTGGTCGAAGAGCTTAATTATTACCGGGCGTGGTCGAGTCCCTTGTTTGCGCCCAATCCTATGTATACGCTCTACCGAAGACACTTGCACTCCAAGGGTGTTCTCAAACACGCCCTCAATCACAGCCTCCTTCAAATCGTCTTGAGTTTCTTCATCTTTTTCTTTGACCTCGAAAACTAGAAGGTTGTTCCTCCGGGAACGGTCCTCTAGGTCAATAAATTTGTCTTGCAAGCTGCGGACAGTTTTTTCGAGACCAGAGACTTTTTTGCTAATTTCCTTAACAGCTGATGCTGACTCCTCAATCACCTTTAGCTTCATTTCAATTTCTTCTGACCTCTTTTCAATTTTCGTTTGCCCATTAAGTATTTCGGCTAGCATTTCCTCAGTAGTGGGCCCAGGATTCGGCTCTACATCTCCAGAAAGCATTAGTAACGAAAGCACAAAATCACGAACAACCAAGCACAGTGTACATAGGATTGGTGGGCACGTCAGCTGGATGAAGCATCTATCGCTAGATTTAACAGTAGAAGACTTGTTACTGACCTGCATGTAAAAAAGCAACGGGTTGGACATGCTGTCAGGCGGCCAGCCAACGTGCCCACTGGAAGACGTTGATGGTGGCTGGCTTCTTATATAGGCTCTTGATGATGTCGATGGGCCTGGACGCATTGACGTCCAGCGATCGTCATGGTGCGGCGGCTCGTACGCGCAGACTCCGTAGGTGGCTGGTATTGTGATGACCAAGCACGCTGAATCTTGCAATGCGCTGACCGATGTTGTGCCAAACAGGAAGAACTGCATGTAAAAAAGCAACGGGTTGGACATGCTGTCAGGCGGCCAGCCAACGTGCCCACTGGCGGAGCCTTTATGGCACTCCTGATAACTAAAAGGCCTTTAAATATAGAGGCAAACACATTCTTACCTTACACAGGCTTAGAGCCTTTCAGTTCCCTTAACTGCTTCACAAAACAAATAACTCTCAAACGGGCAATCGAATGATCGTTCAGACAGTGGGCATTAAAATTTTTGAGGGCCCTTCGGATGCTTAGCAAAGCAAAGCATAGCATAGCATAGCATAGCATAGAATAGCATAGCCAAGCATATCATAGCATAGCATAGCATAGCATAAAAAATTGAATATCAGATTATCAGGAATGGCGGCCTCGTCCTTCCGTCCTTGTAAGGCGGCCAAGGTCCCTTGGAACCTGGCGGCTTCTAAGACTTGTCTGGTTGTGTTTTTTGCTCTTCGAAGTCTTGGCTGTGTTGCAAAACCTCCCATGACTGCTTGCTATCCATTAGGTTGTGGATTTGGTGCATGCCTAGATCATATGGGCTAGGGACCACCATTATCCACAGGCCCTACATTTGCCACCGTTTCACCTAGGCCGAAACCTACTGAGCGTGGCTGAGTTCCCAAAAGTGCCCACCTGCAACTGCCTCCATGCTGCTTCCTGCTTCTTTCTGAGCTTCTTATGCGGTTCTTGATATTGTCTTCTCCTAAACATATAGAACTGCGTGATATCACGAAAAGGGTATAACGGCTTGTTTACTGAAATGTTTCCATCCTCGGAGAGAGTCGCGGAGATCAGCCGAAAGTCAGCCCTCGGGCGAGCTCGCCAGTTTCCTCTGTACCTTGAAGAGTTTGGTGCGCAGGCGCCCAAAGCAAGAGAATTAGACAGTCAATTTTAACGTTTGATAGTAAGCATGTTGCCGCTGGCGATATTCTGCCTGAAATCAAAATTGCTTATCGCTTCCTTTGAGTCGCTGATGACCACCTTTATGTATTTTTGTGCAATCTCAAGAGCTATGGCCGCCTTTTCCGCCATCGTCACTGTAGCTCTTCTGACTGTGCAGCCACTTACTAAACCACTCACCTACATTTGCGACCACCGCTATCTTCGCTATTGGTCCAATGTACTCCGCGGCATCAGTATATACGACGCCCTGGAGACTTGTTTATTTTCGATCCTGTATTTTTTTAGTGCCTCATAAAAAGAGGCGGCCATATTTCGTGGCATGGGGGCTTTTTCTTTTCGGCATCACTTCAGCAGGAATTCCCACATTAAAGGGTAACTCTGGAGGTTTTTTGACATTCGAATATCCTGCAAAACTTTTCAATAGGGTGTCCTCTACGCCTAGATTCAATCTGCCAAATTTTGGCATCGTAGGATATATATTATGTGTGCCACACGCGTTTAAAATGTGTAATTTTCGCAGCTTCAGTTGAGAAAATTTCTGCAGGCAACACTGCGTTCGTGACGTCACAAACAGTACACTCACGTTACTGGCCACTGTCCAGGCGAACGTAAACTTTTTAGGGTTATATTTGAGTATCTAAGAAATTTTATGTAGTGCGTCATAATTTCCATACCTTATTTCCACAATTCAAAGCGCGTCGAATGATTTTCCAATACTGTATATGACGTCACCGTTTTGTCGACTGGAACGTCGTTTCTGGCCATGAAAGCAGTTTTGGTTTGCTGTTTTTCCTTTATTAAAATACTTCTGCTTGAAATTTCGGAACGCAGTTTTTTGTACCGCAGTGAGGACACAGCGAGGAATGTGAAGCAATCAAAAACTCAAAATTATGAAAAAACAGCGAAGTTGCCCTTTAAGTTCTGTCGTCGACATGGGAGAGTATCCGAACTGCCTGAGGATATATCTGCCCGTCTTTGTGGTCGTTAATTAATTAAACTGCTAAGTGAGCGCAGCATCTATGAGCTCGTTTATGGTATTTGGTAGTCCTAAGGCCTGGATCGTTTTTGTCGAAGCCCACTGCTGTAGCTGCAGAGCTACATCGACCCTTTTTATTATGATCAACTCTAAGCTTACGGTCGAAGACGAAGAGTTCAATACGCGGCATAGCAAACACGATCTTGCTGATTACAAATGGTTGTAGTAGCCTAAGTAGATTTGCCTCTTTTATGCCTGCCTGCTTGTTGGCAACGCGTCGAATAGGCTACTAGTGTGCCAGCGCTCTGTTGGATTCTTTCCAACGCTTGGGAGTTACATCTTGTCGACTGCATGTGTAGCCCCTGTATGCACATGCAGTCCACCTGTGCGACTGCCTGCCCACTTATCTCAAAATTGATGCTCGGCTTTTCGTTCTTTTTCCGTGCTGGTGCCATAATCATAAGGCTTTATAATTTTTCTGCCAAACACCGAAGTCCCTTGCCCTGGAATAATCCTCTATTGCATGCACTACCGTCTGTACAACTTTATAAAGGCATCGCTTCGGTGGTTCACCCAGAGCGTGATATCGTCTACATATATACTATGATGCAGTCCCTCTCTTTCTGCCAGCTTGCTTGGTAAGTCAATCATAGCTATGTTAAAAAGGATGGAAAGTTTTATCACTGCTCTTCCTAAGAATCACAATATTATATTTTTTGAGAAATAGCGGGTGTAATGACTCTAGATTGCAATATTTACCTGCGTTTGCGGCAGTTAATTTTGTGAGAAGGCATTAATGATCGATGAGCTTGCTTCTCTGCAAATCGATGAGGTGGACCCATCTTCCTTTCTAATCTGCCCACTTTTCTCCGTGATTAGCAGCAGGTTGCCCGGTGATGTCATTTGGGCACGTGAAAAAGGCTGGCTACTCATTTAGGCTAATAACGTACACTCTTACACTACTAACCAGACTTATGCATGTGTTCCTGCTTCTTCCGTGCAATGTTTTGTGGTCATAGCCTTTTAGACGCCACTAACTCAGACAGTGGGCTAGTTCGCTTAAACATCTGACGTGTGGAACTACGCTGAACAGAGGGAGGAACCCTATAGAAAAACTAAAATTTATTTGGAAAATAACTTCACAAAATGTCATCAAATCTCATAGACTCTCATACGGTGCACATCAATAAAAAAAATATTTTCCAAAATTTATAATAATATGAGAGAAACAATGAGATCTTATGCAATTACATGCGACCTGTATGTGACTTCTGATGTGAATTGAAATAGTTTGCGCGAGAAAATGTATGGTTATTGCCTCACACAATTTTTCAGTAGAGAAGGAAAAGACGAGATACTCAAAAAGAGCGCTAACTTTCAACTGATAAGTTCGTTGAAAAAGAAAGTACTGTTTTCTAGGACCATTGTCTTCGCCGCCACATGACAAAAATTTCTTAGACCGTATGTACCTGTCCATGGACTTCTGTGAATAACATCTATAGATTTTTGACCGTAAATATTCTTTGACTTGTCTAGACACTCTCTATAGACCAAATTAGTATGGCTTTCAGAGCGCCTATAAATTAGTTAGTGTCGGAGGGAAACGAAATCTATTATTTACTGTAGTGTATGAATGATGTTTATGTTGGAAACAGACGAAAAAAAATGAAGGTGCATTTCAATTTAAATCTCTAGATAATCAATAAATTTTACACAGATGAAAGCAGTAGAACATATCCGAAGTCCATTAATAGTTTGTCCTCTTTTCCAAGGTCAGCATTCCACTGTTTCATGTAAGATAACAATGCACACAAGCTATCTGAAAACATGCAGTGGGTCCTCTACGTTAACTAGACTTAATGCGACTTCCTTTATAATATGTTTTTATTTTTAAAACGCATTTTCCTGACCACAAAATCAGAGTTTTTTTCTTAAATTGCGCAATAAATATGAATCGCATGGGCACAAGTTCAGTTTCTAGATATGAATTATGAGCCTGACTAACGTGCAGACACTTTAACCTGTAGAGCGTGCTTTAAGCAGTGTTAGTTCCTATGAGGAGAAGCCAATCTCTAATGCGGATATGACGAAGCAGGGCAAGAAGCGAAGCGCCTTGCAAATTTTCCTGGCGATAAGCAGCAACAAGCAGAGCCCAAATTATATGCTTGCGGCACTTGTCATCAAGGGCAAAGAACACTTGCAATAGCAAAACATTTAAAAAGCGTTTTCCTGATCAGAAAATCAGAATTAGTTCCTTAAATTACGTACTAGATGTGAATCGCATAGGCCCATGTTTAGTTTTTAGAAATTAATTATGGAGCATGACTAACGTGCAGACACTCTATTCTGTAGAGCGTGCTTTGTGCAGTGTTAGAACCTATGAGGAGAAGCCAATCTCAAAAGCAGATATCTCGAAGCAGGGCAAGAAGAGAAATGCCTAGCAAATTTTCCTGCCGATAACCAGCAACACGCACAGCTTACATTATGTGCTTGTGGCACTTGTAATCAAGGGCAACTAGCACCGGCAATAGCAAATAATTTAGAAAGCATTTTCCTTATCAGAAAATCAGAATTAGTTCCTTAAATTATGCACTAGATGTGAATCGCATAGGCCTATGTTTAGTTTCTAGAAATTGATAATGAGCGTGACTAACGTACGGGCACTCCACACTGTAGAGCGTGCTTCGTGCAGCGTAAGTTCCTATAAGGAGAAGGCAATCTCAAATGCAGATATCACGAAGCATGGCAAGAAGCGAAGCGCCTAGCAAATTTTTCTGGTGATAACCAGCAAAATGCACAGCTTACATTATTTATTTATTTTATTTATTCAGGTTACCCCAAAAGGCCCTCCAAAGGAGAATAATACATAAGGGGGGGGGGGGGGGGGGGGCGATACAACTGTAAAAAAAAAAGAACACGATGCAATTAGCAACAATTACAATAAGAACAGTTATATAACATCAAAAGAGGAAAGAAAAAAAAACAACACCAAATATTCTATATATTTCCGTCACAGCGAAGTAGCTCTTGGAATTTATTTATGTTAGTTTCTGTAACGATGTGCGATGGCAAGTTATTCCATTCAATGATAGTGCGAGGTATGAATGAATTGGCATAAGATGATAAATGACACTTGGCGCGTTTAACTTTGAAATCATGATCAAGTCGTGGAAAAATCACATCAGGTGACTGAAACAAATCACTGCGCAGTAGTGGATGGTGATAAAGCTTATGGAAAAGTGTTAACCGAGAGTGTTTACGACGACATGATAAGTCTTCCAGTTCAGCACGTTGTTTTAATGCCGTGGCGCTAGTGAAAGGTGAGTAGTCTGAAAAAATAAAACGCACAGCACGGTTCTGCAAGGATTCGATGTTGGTGATAACATAGGCTTGATCAGGGTCCCAAATAGCCGCAGCATATTCAATTTTAGGGCGTATTAGAGTGATATAAGCAAGTTTTTTAACATGGATAGGAGCGTGTTTGAGAGTACGTTTAAGAAGGCCAAGTGAACGGTTAGCAGCAGCTAGGGTGAGGTCGATATGGTGATGCTATGTTAGATCAAACTGAGAGTGCACGCCAAGGTATTTGTAAGTGTTTGTTAGTTCAACAGCATTGTCATTGAGCATGTAAGTGGTTGAAATGCGAGCGGTACGACGGGTGAAAGATATAAGTTTAGTTTTAGAAACGTTTAAAGTCATTAACCAGGTTGACCACCATGAGCGCACTGCGTTCAGGGCCGATTGTAGGAATTGGCGGTCACTGTCATTAATACTGTTACGGTAAATTACGCAGTCATCTGCGAAAAGACGAACTCCAGATGTTACACAGGCAGGTAACTCATTAGTATAGATTAGAAAAAGCAAAGGACCAAGCACACTTCCTTGGGGTACACCAGATGTCACATAAGTCGAAGAAGAGTTAGAATTATTAACTGAGGTATACTGAGACCGAGAAGAAAGAAAGTCCTTAATCCAGGCGAGCACATTAGGGTGGATGTTAAGCTGTGCTAGTTTTAGTAAAAGTCTGTGATGAGGGACCCGATCGAATGCTTTTGAAAAATCCAGAAAAACTGCGTCGACCTGAAAGCCTGCGTTAAGTGATGATTGTAAGTCATTAACAAAGCCAGCTAGTTGGATGTCACATAAAAAACCCTTGCGAAAACCGTGCTGATATTTGAAAATAATGATAAGATCTTCGAGGTAGTTGATGACTTGGCTATGAATGATATGCTCTAGAAGTTTGCAAAAGTTGCTGGTTAACGAGATGGGTCGACAGTTAAGTGGGGAGGAACGATCACCTGATTTGAATATAGGTATTACCTTTGCTACACGCCAGTCAATAGGAATTAGTCCATTCGAAAACGACTGCGAGAATAAACAGGACAAGATAGCGGAGATGCTTCTGGATGTATTTTTTAGTATCTTATTGTTAAAGCCAAGGTGACCCGAGCTACTTGTAATTTTGAGATTGTTTAATAAAACTGAAATACCTGCTTCGTTAATAACTATGTCAGGCATGCAGATGTCATGAAATGTAATTAAGATAGGAGATGAGCTAATGTCTTCGTTGGTAAAAACTGATGAGAAGGTAACGTTAAGAACCTGAGCACAATCTGATTCATTGATTATGACGCCGTTACTGTCGGAAAGCAAAATGTCAGGGTGGAAGCTAGGATTTATGATGCGCCAAAATTTACGAGGGTTGTTGGTTAATAGAGAGGATAAGTCATGATTGAAAAAACTGACGTCGAGTGGATTTTAATAATAACTGGTATTCTCTGTCGCATTTCCTAGATCTTTCCCACGTGCCTAAACTACCATCTTGTTTGGCCTGCCGATAAAGTCGCTTTTTTTTGGTTATTCATACGCCGAAGCTTGTGATTAAACCATGGTGTATTGCTGCTACATCTAATGGACGTAAGAGGCACAAAGTTGTTGATAAGGTTAGTAAGGGTAGTTTTGAATAAATCCCAATTTTGCTCAACAGTGCGTAATAAATATTGATTTTTGAACCGGACAGCGAAATAATCTAATTCCGTGTTAATTCTTTCATAATTAGCTCTGTTGTAACATCTGATTTGTTTAGCAGTAGTTTTCTTTTCGTTAAAAGAACCGGTAATGCGTCCTGTTATTACGTCGTGATCAGAAATGCCGTCTAAATGAATTATGTCTGAACAAATATCAGGAATATTTGCTAGTAATAAATCAAGATGTTTGCGGTGCTCGATGTGCGACGTGTGGGATTGGTGATAAGTTGCGACAGCGAAAAATCAAGACATGATTGAAGAAACATATGAGCTTCGGTTTCACTCGCTGTGACGGATTGTGTAAACCAGTTTATGCTAGGGAAGTTGAAGTCTCCAAATATGAGCAGTGTGGAGTTAGGAAAACGCGTACAAATTTCACACAGGATTCGATTAAATACAGCAGAAAAGCAAACAGTCATATTAGGAGGATGGTAGATAACACCAATGATTACATCAATTGAAAAGCACTTTAAAGAAACCCATACACATTCAAGAAAAGAACTAACCATAACAGGTACAGCCAACAAATCGTCTTTTACCGCCAAGAGTACACCACCTCCTCTACGATTTTGTCTGTCATTTCGAAAAATACTAAAACGTGCTTCGGTGACAAAAATGGTGTTATCAGGAACTAAGTCAGTGAGCCATGTTTCAGTTAGTGCTATTACTGATGCGGAGCATGAGTCGATCAGCGAAGATATTTCAAAAACCCTTGATACAACACCTCTGATGTTAGTGTAAAGAAAAGCAATGGTTTTATTGGTATTACATAATGATCTTTCTAAAGAATGGGAAGCTGGTGCTTTATCTGGGATAAAAGAAAAACGTCACTCTTCTGTGGATTGGCGAAAAACGCAGACTACGCGGGCAGCCTGTGTGTCCCACACATAGACGTCATTATTAATATGCAGCTTATTAAAAGCGAGACGAATGCGGTCACCTTCCTTTTTTACAGATTTCGCGTACTGCCAGAGATTACGGCGCTTTTGTCGGACGGCCTCAGAGTAATCACGAGAGATGCTGTAGTCTGTGTCCTTCAGCTTGGAACCGTTGCTCAGCACCAAATCTACGTCTTTATCATTATAGAAGTTAGCAATGATAGGTCGCGTCTTTTGTGTCGAAAAACGACCCAAACGGCGTGCTCTCACGATCGAAGTTGGCACCACACCAAGCGTAACCGAACAAAATTCACTTATAATTTGCTCCGAAGTAGACCCCGTTTCATCGTCTGTCTCTTTGATTCCGTAAAAAAGAACATTTGACCGCCTAGATCGATTTTCCAAGTCATCAATTTTGCCTTGCATTCTAGATAATTCTAGGTTAGGGGCTAATGAGGACTGTGCAGATGGTACCAATTCGATTTTGGATTCCAATTCAACCACACGCTTTGTTAGTGCATCCAAGTCATTCTTCAGGCTGATGTGAATGTTAAGGACCTTATTCAAAGATTCCAAGATGGTAGTATGGCTAGTTTCCATACGTTGCACCGCAAGAGCAACGCTGTCCAACTTTTCTTCTTGTGCTTTATTCATGGGCCCACGGTTGGGTTCAACGTCACCACCAATAAGTAGGAGGCACCAAAGGTACATCAATGCAGCACGAGCACTTTTGAAACAATTGGGTGGCCACGACACCGCGAAAAGACAAACATCATCGCTACGGTAACAGTATGTTTTGTACTGACTAACCTGGAAGAACATCAGCAGTGAGCGTGACATCGTAACTGCGGTGCCGTGGCCCGGTGCATCCGAGAAAAGTGCGCATTTTTAAGCTGTTTGGTGAGCTGACGCCGTTCCACGTTGCCGGACTTCAAACGCCGTAGCATCCAGAACTGGCGGCGGCAGTAAAGGAGGCGATGATGCGGCGCACTTGACAGACGATTCGGTCGCACAATTCCTCGAGGCATCTGGACACCAAAAGGGTTGTGGCGGGACCAGTCGCAGGGGTGCCGGCGTGACAGGTGACAGCTGGCCCAAGAACGAAAGCAGCAGCACCTGGAAGAGCATCAGCGATGAGCGTAACATCGTAACTGCGGTGCCGTGGCCCCTTGGGACACTTGTAATCAAGGGCAAAGAGCGCGTGCAATACCAAGCAATTTAAAAAGTCATTTGCCTGATCAGAAATTCAGAATAAGTTCCCTAAATTACGCAATAGATGTGAATCGCATAGGCCTATGTTTAGTTTCTAGAAATGAATTATGAGCATCACTAACGTGCAGGCACTGTACCCTGTAGAACGTGCTTTGTGCAGTGTTAAACCTATCAGGAGAAGCCAATCTCAAATGCAGATATCGTGAAGCAGGGCAAAAAGCGAAACGCCTAGCACATTTTCCTGCCGATAACCAGCAACACGCACAGCTAACAATTTATGCTTGTGGCACTTGTAATCAAGGGCAAAGAGCTCGTGCAATAGCAAATAATTTTAAACGCAGTTTCCTGATCAGAAAATCAGAATTATTTTCTTAATTAACGCACTTTATGTGAATCGCATAGGCCCATGTTTAGTTTCTAGAACTTATGAGCACGACTAACGTGCAGGCCCTCTACCCTGTAGAGCGAGCTTTGTGTAGTGGTAATTCCTATGAGGAGAAGGCAATCTCAACTGCATATATCACGAAGCAGGGCAAGAAGCGAAGCGCCTAGCAAATTTTCCTGGCGATAACCAGCGACACGCACAGCTTACATTATATGCTTGTGGCACTTGTAATGAAGGGTAAAGAGCACGTACAATGGCAAGTAATTTAAACGCATTTTTCTGATCAGTAAATCGGAATTAGTTCCTTAAATTACGCACTAGATGTGAGTCGCATAGGCCCATGTTTACTTTCAAGAAATGGATTATGAGCATGACTAACATTCAGGCACCGTACCCTGTAGAGCGTGCTTTGTGCAGTGTAAGTTCATATGAGGAGAAGCCAATTTCAAAGGCAGATATCACGAAGCAGGGCAAGAAGCGAAGCGCTAGCAAATTTTTCTGGCGATAACCAGCTACACGCACAGCTTACATTATATGCTTGTGTCACTTGTTCTCAAGGGCAAATAACACGTGCAAAAGTAAGTAATTTAAAACGCATTTTCATGATCAAAAAATTAGAATTAGTTACCTAAGTTACGCACCAGATGCGAATTGCATAGGCCCATGTTTAGTTTCTAGAAATGCATCATGGAGCATGACTAACATGAAGGCAATATTCTCATTCTAGAGCGTGGTTTGTGCAGTGTTAGGTTCTATCAAGAAAAGCCAATCTCAAATGAATAACACAAAGCAGGGCAAGAAGCGAAGTGCCTAGCAAATTTTCCTGACGATAGCCTGCAACACACACAGCTTACATTATATGTTTGTGGCCCTTGTAATCAAGGTTAAAGAACACACAAAATAGCAAGTAATTTAAACGATTTTTTACTGATCAGTAAATCAGAATTAGTTCCTTAAATTACGCATTAGATGTGAATCGCATAGGCCCATGTTTAGCTTCAAGAATTATGAGCATGCTAACGTGCAGCCACTCTACCCTGTAGAGCGTACTTTGTGCAGTGTTAGTTCCTATCAGGAAAAGGCAATCTCAAATGCAGATATCACGAAATGATGCAAGAAGCGAAGCGCGTAGCAAGTTTTCCTGGCGATAACCAGCAACACGGAAAGCTTACATTATATGCTTGTGACACTTGTAATCAAGGGCAAAGAGCACGCGCAGTAGCAAGTAATTTAAAACGAATTTTCCTGATTAGAAAATCAGAATTAGTTCCTTAAATTACGCACTAGACGTGAGTCGCATAGGCCCGTGTTTACTTTCAAGAAATGGATTATGAGCATGACTAACATTCAGGCGCCCTACCCTGTAGTGCGTGCTTTGTGCAGTGTTAGTACCTATGAGGAGAAGCCAAACTCAAATGCTGATATGACAAAGCAAGGCAAGAAGCGAAGCGCCTAGCGAAATTTCCTGGCGATAACCAGCAACACGCACAACTTACATTATATAATTGTGTCATTTGTAATCAAGGGCGAAGAGCACGTGTGATAGCAAGTAATTTAAAACGAATTTTTGCGGATTAGAAAATTAGAATTAGTTCCTTAAATTACGCACTAGATGTGAATCGCATAGGCTCATGTTTAGTTTATAGAAATGGATTATGAGCATGACTAACGTGCAGGCACTCTTCTCATTCTAGAGCGTGGTGTCTGCACTGTTAGTTCATATGAGGAAAAGCCACTCTCAAATGCTATATCTCAAAGCAGGACAAGAAGCGAAGCACTAAGAAAATTTTCCTGGCGATAGCCAGCAACATGCGCAGCTTACATTATATGCTTGTGGCAGAATAATCAAGGGTACAGAATACGTACAATAGCAACTAATTTAAACCAATTTTTCTGATCAGAAAATAAGAATTAGTTCCTTAAATTACGCACTAGATGTGAATCGCATAGGCTCATGTTCAGCTTCTAGAAATGAATTATGAACATGACTAACGTGCAGGCACTCTACCCTCTATAGCATACTTCGTGCAGTGTTAGTTCCTATCAGGAAAATCCAATCCCAAATACATATATCACGAAGCAGGGCAAAACGCGAAGCGCCTAGTAAGTTTTCCTGGCGATAACCGCAATACAAAGCGTACATTATATGCTTGTGGCACTTGTAATCAAGGGCAAAGAGCTCGTGCAATAGCAAATAATTTTAAACGCAGTTTCCTGATCAGAAAATCAGAATTATTTTCTTAATTAACGCACTTTATGTGAATCGCATAGGCCCATGTTTAGTTTCTAGAACTTATGAGCACGACTAACGTGCAGGCCCTCTACCCTGTAAAGCGAGCTTTGTGTAGTTGTAATTCCTATGAGGAGAAGCCAAGCTCAAATGCTGATATCACGAAGCATGGCAAGAAGTGAAGCGCCTGAAAAATTTTCCTGGCGATAACCAGCAACACGCACATCTTACATTATATGCTTGTGTCATTTGTAATCAAGGGCAGAGAGCACGTGCAATAGCAAGTAATTTAAAATGCATTTTCGTGATCATAAAATCAGAATTAGTTCTTTAATTTACGCACTAGATGTGAATCTCATAGGCCCATGTTCAGTTTCTAGAGATCGATTATTCGCATAGTTTACGTGCAGGCACTCTACCCTGTAGAGCGTGCTTTGTGAAGTGTGAGTTCTTATGAGGAGAAGCCAGTCTCAAATGCAGATATCACGAAGCAGAGCAAGAAGCGAAGCGTCTAGCAAATTTTCCTGCTGATAACAAACAACACGCTCAGCTTACATCATATGCTTGTGGCACTTGTAATCAAAAGCAAAGAGCACGTGCAATAGCAAGTAATTTAAAACGCAATTTCCTGATCAGAAAATTAGAATTATTTCCTCAAATTTCGCACTTTATGTGAATCGCGTAGGCCCATGTTTAGTTTCAGGAAATTTTTTATGAGCATGACTAACATGCAGGCCCTCTACCCTGTAGAGCATGCTTTGTGGAGTGTAAGATCATATGAGGAGAAGCCAATCTCAAAGGCAGATATCACGAAGCAGGGCAAGAAGTGAAGCGCTAGCAAATTTTTCTGGCGATAACCAGCAACACGCTCAGCTTACATTATATGCTTGTGCAACTTGTAATCAAGTGTAAAGAACAAGGGCAGTAGCAAGTAACTTAAACGCATTTTCCTGATCAGAAAATCGGAATTAGTTACTTACATTATGCACTAGATGATCACGACTGGCGTGCTGGCACTCTACCATGTAGAGCGTGCTCTGTACTGTGTTACCTCCTATGAGGAGAAGCCAATCTCAAATGCAGATATCTCGAAGCAGGGCAAAAAGCGAATCGCCTAGCAAATTTTTCTGGCCATAACCAGCAAAACGCACAGCTTACATTCTACGCTTTTGGCACATGTATACTAGGGCTAAGAACACATGCATAAGCAAGCAATTCGAAGCGCATTTTCCTGATCAGAAAATTAGAATTAGTTAGTTAGGTTACGCACTAGATGTGAATATACATAGGCACATGCTTAGTTTGTAGATATGCATTATGAACATGACGAACGTGCAGGCACTCTATCCTGTCGAGAGTGCTTTGGGCAGTGTTAGTTCCTATGAGAAGAAGCCAATCTCAAATGCAGATATCACGAAGCATGGCAAGAAGCGAAGCGCATAGCAAATTTTCCTGGCGATAACCAGAAACACGTACAGCTTATAATATATGCTTGTGGCACTTGCAATCAAGGCAAAGAGCACGTGCAATAGAAAGTAATTTATAACGCACATTCCTGATCAGAAAATGAGAATTACTTCCTTAAATTAAGGCACTAGATGTGAATCGCATAAGCACATGTTTAGCTTCTAGAAATGGATTATGAGCATGACTAAAGTGCAGGCACTCTTCCTTGTAGAGCGTGCTTTGTGCAGTATTCGTTACTATGAGGAGAAGCCAATCTCAAAGGCAGATATCACGAAGCAGGGCGAGAAGCGAATCGTCTAGCAATACGTACAGCCTACATTATACGTTTGTGGTACTTGTAATCAACGGCAAAGGGCACGTGCAACTGCATGTAATTTAACGTTTTTCGCCTTTCTTTCCTTTAGTATGTTGTTAAGAGCACAATTACTCAAATTAAATAATAAATGTTCTGTAATATCAAATATGTAGTTAATTAAACAGATCAACTTTGAAAATCACGAGATTTCTATACAAACCTGCACAGCCCCGTTAGAAGACGCGCAGTAATTTTGAGCTATCATAGCGGTATAACCTTGAAGGTGAGCTAGGTTCGTCCACACAGATTGTATAGGTCCACACGAAGGCGAGCTGTGCACTTCGTCAATCGTGCAGGTTTCTAGCCCCTATCGAAGATTAGCTTGTTTGTCCTAGTGCCTATTGTATACACTGCCATCTGCATATGAATCTACGGATGAGAAGGCAAGCTTGATGGGTTGAAAATCAAGTCAAAAATACGTTGAACTTACACGCTCATTATGCTCTACGAGGCAACGCTCTTGATTTCCAAGTCCCCATCTTATGTGACACCGCATCTAGAATGTCTGGCACTCGGTAGATACAATTCCACTGGGAGTGAGCCTGCAGAAATCAACGATGTTCATATTTCGTCGGGTGCAGAAGCTTAATCTGAGGTATCGTCTGATAGCTAGACGATTGCTAATGAGCTTTCCTGAATGTAACGTTGTTCAAGGGTCCAAGAAAATTGGTAAATATAGCATTTCGAAAAGAGACACTAATGCCTGCTATGAATATGAATACGAAAACATTACATTCTTAGAAAAAAGTAGTGCACCGGCACAAACACGAGGTGTTGGTGCGCGGCGTTTTCCTAGAATGTCCCACTAACTCTTCTATTACTGTACTCTATTATGTTAACATCCTGCTGTTGTTGCCGACATGTAGCAAACTTTTGTTTCCGCTCGCATCGAATTCCGTATGTGTGTGAGGCGCACGCGGACGCGGTACCCTTCGCAGGAACACCTAAGACTGTCGTCGTATGTGCGAAGGCGCTACTGTCATATCTCAGCTACCTGCTCACTCTCATACTTCGCCCCCTGAAGCTGATGTTTCACTCGGCCCATGCTGTACAATACTACTATTTCTCTTCCGAAGTCATCGGCAGTACTATTATTTTTATTCTTACCTCGCCCTCTCGGGCTATGTTTCCTCGCTTCGAAGCTGATGTGGTCGCTTCTTTCTCCCATTTAGAGCATTTGGTATGACAAAAATTGAAAGGGATTTTTTTTAAATGTAAGGATATCACAATAAAGCGCCATGTGATATATCTCTGCAATTTTACTTGAAGAGTGAGATATACTGTTGCTCTAGAATTTTAGTTTGTTTTAACACACTGTGGGTTCATAGAACGTAGTCTGGCTAATAGCGCTGCAGATTTCTCTCACGTCTGTAGATGCTCTTGTTGGCAGGTGCCATCCTTGCGATTTTAGCGATAGTTAGCTTGACAATTAACGCTGCAGGTACAGTGGGAGTGTTAAGTAACTTCAGCATCTGCTTGTTTTGTCGCGGGGGTTAACCACAATTGTTAAAAAATCAACAACATTAAAAAAACCACTTTAAACCTGTCTGAAACCGCAGCTTGCACTGAATTATTTGCGCTGATAAGTTAGCACAGTGGAGAGTGCCCATAGTGAAAATTCCAGGGCCTATCAAGCAGCCATCCCTGTTTTGACTACTTCCAAGAGCAATTTCATCGCTTCATGTCAACGTTCGCTAAATAACATACATATAAACCTCTGTGTCTTCAGGTCGTGATTTTCTCAGTACAAAGAGGTTTAGGTGATTCTTATATCCCGAGTTTTTATATTCTTTCGAAACAAGTAGGCATTCCTTCTTTTTCTAATGCATGTAAAGCCTCCATAGGCAACTATGACGAATGTTTCTTTATAATGGCTGTAATTTTATGTATGATGACACGTTGCATGTGAGAATAGAAAGCGCGGAGGCAAACAATTCGATAAGTAACGGTGTTGAAAATTTTTTCAGTCCCACGTATACATATTCTGCAAATCTGCATAATGTGATCGTCATGAGACTTGTTTTGTGAGTGGGCGTCGCTGTAACGCTGATGCCCTGTGGCACACCATTTGATTAAACGTGCCAAACATTGTTTTCTTGTAATATATATCCAAGAAGGACCATTATCACGGGACCGCCACCCATTCGCCTCCGCGAAGTTTGGCCTACGGATCAATCCCACATTCCCATAACGGGAAAGGTCGGCAGAATGCAACCTTTACCAAAGACGCCGGTTACAAATTCTCGGAGTGCCGTTAAAGGCTTTAAACGGCTGTGCACCTTTTATCTTGTACTGAATTGTCAGAAAGGACTAGAACTGTCGTTCTCTTCCTCTCTGTGAACCTTAGAATCACATGTTGCATTTCCTGCACCACCTTGACTGGACACTTGTGGTAATCGTTCCATTCACTGCTATAAATCCTAATGATCACTTTCCAGAATATTCAGAAAGTAGCACACTTAGCGTAGGTAAGCACCCGTTTTATGGAAATCTACTTGCTCTTTTTAAATAGGTGTAATTACCCGACCCCAGTGAACAGTGAACCTGATATACGCTGGTTACGTGACACAGTAGCCGGTGTTATAAAATAATACTGTTTACGCTTTGTTCTAAAGCGCGAAAAGCGCTATGAAAATAGTGGGCTGAAGACCTTCTGTTTCTTTTTTTTTTTAAATACAGGCTCTACTTAAATGGCGTTCAGTGGTAGCGCTCTGTCTACTACGTTCGAAGGCGTTGCAACTGAATAAAAATAATCGGAAACCATAATGGACACAACTATCTACTAGCTTCAAAGCCTCAATGCCCTTTCGCCATTTGTTGAGGCAGCAGGGCAGACCATATCGCGGGAGTAGCCGCCGCATATCAGAGCTACAATGCTACTTAAAACTAAGTATGCACTCTGGGGCTCCTTTCATTAGATTTTTGCACAATCTTTACCTCTCTATACTCACACGTACTCATTACCTTGCAGTCGGACGATACGGCTTTAGGCGTAAACATGCACTGCTAGACTTAGATTAATGTTGTTGCGAAGTCATACAGGGGTTCGTGTATGCATGGCAAGAGAAGGCTTGCGTTTTAGAATGCCGCCATAATTTTTGAAAGTTTTAGGCAAAACTAATTCCTTGTTAAAGTTAAATTCTTTTAAAAATGCGACTGCCTTCAGTTCGGTCACAATATATGTCATGTTTTGACAATTCGCATACCGTCCATGATCTTACGTTTAACTTGATTGTTGTCGGTATTTTTTAAAGTTCCTCGCGATGGGGGGGGGGGGGGGGGGGAGGCATGCGACTGTGACGTCACGTCGTCACATACAATGAGGTTTGTTCGCTCACGGCCAACAAGGCCTGCGACGAATGCTCTTTGTTTTTTGCCACAAGGGAGATTTACGTTATCGCGGGCAAATCAGCCCTACAGATCAGGACGAAGGAACAGACAACACGAACCGGCGTGTTTCTTCATCCCATTTTGATGTTTTGCTTTTTTCGTTCGTGCCGATAAATGCATGCCTGAAATCGGCCCAGGCAATGAAGACTGCGTTTCTCTTATCAGTCGGAACGTCCTCCGTATGCAATTGAGTTCATATGGCGCGCATCCATCATGGCCGTGCATTGCGGGAAGGTAGCGGCAAGATTCAATTACTCAAGGTGGCGCCTTCGCGTCGCGCATCCAGGTCCAAACTCAACTTCGCTCACGTATCCGAACTCCTTCTTGGTTCTTCTTCGGAACACAAAGTGAAAATAACAATCAACCG
Organism: Amblyomma maculatum; assembly: GCF_055883805.1. NCBI lineage: Eukaryota > Metazoa > Arthropoda > Arachnida > Ixodida > Ixodidae > Amblyomma > Amblyomma maculatum. Next base: position 60,942,124 of record NC_139349.1, on the reverse strand, counting down.
AACAGTCGGAAAAGAAACTGTTGGCATGAATGCTCCGTGCACGCGCAAATTAAAGCCCTGGAAAGCAGTAGTTTTCTTCGTAGGTTTTTACCGCATCTAGCTTTAGTAGTTGAAGCTTCCCGCTGCTGAGCGTCTTGTTCTCATCTGTTTGGTACCGCGTTTATGTTTTTCTTCGTAAGCCCTGTGCTCGGATGTGGATTGCAACTTCCGCATGCAAGACACAAGGCAGCTTGGCGCTGCAGACGGCGATGCGCAAATGTAGTTTTCCTATTTGTACCTCGGAGCGCTGCTCACGTAGTACTTCTAGCGCGTCCACAAGTGATGGAAAGCGGAAGCGCACCTCGTTAGCCAGACAAAGCAGTTGTGAGAGAAGCATGATTTATGTGACTTGACTGGAAATTGAAACAGTAGCGGACTGAAGAGTAACAGCGAAAGCAAATTCCCGAAAATAAGCCTTGAGGAGTGTATTGCTGTCTATTTGGGCGTAACATGTGTCATGGAGGGGATGGAGCAGCTGGAAAATTCTAGAGCGAATTATATGCGGTTGTGCCGGACGTTCTCTCAATTGTCTTTATTTACCTCCTGCATGACATTTCTGATATGTGCGCGGCGGGCAAGATAAAAAAATTGCGAGCGGAAGCAGTCTGTATCCGTACACGCAGTAGCTTTTGCATGATTGAAACAATTAGGGGGTTTAAGCATGACGTGAACCTAGTGATTGAGCGAAAGCTGTGATTGTTGAAGTGAATTTTTCTGCTGATACCTGGATTTATAGTTCCGCCGTCACAACCTTCGAACGAACGTTCTGTCCTAGCAACTCGCTGTTGTCGTTCACCTCTACAAGTTGCCAAGCTATCCTTCTTCTTCTTCTTTTTTTCTTTTTCTTCTTCTTTTTCCTCTTCTTCTTTTCCTTCTTTTTTCTTCTTTTCCTTTTTCCTCCTCCTCCTCCTCCTCCTCCTCCTCCTCCTCCTCCTCCTCCTCCTCCTCCTCCTCCTCCTCCTCTTCTTCTTCTTCTTTTCCTTTTTCTTCTTCTCCTCCTTCGTCTTCCTCCTCCTCCTCCTCTTCTTCGTCTTCTTTCCTCCTCCAACTCCTGGCCCAGCTCTCGGTGTAAACCATGTGACAGTTTCTAGGCAAGGGTCACGTATTGATACATACCAAATATGTAGGGGATATGTTCGGGTGAGATTAATACGCAATGTTTACTCTTCGCCCTTTAATCAGAATGGGAATCGAAATAGCGGTGATTGTTCCAAGAGCCAACGCGCAAACATTGCTTCAGAAGAAAGCGGCCTATATCCAACCTCTTGCAGGCAATATTCGTAGTGAGGCAGTTTACCGCCCTAAACAAGACTGAAATATTTCTTCAGCATCTTTTATCGGCGCTTGAAAGTTTCTGACCTCCTTGTAGTACAGAATAAATGAGTGCATCTCGAACTCCGTCAGTCGTACAGCTTAAGCATGATGCTGGTGAGTATCAAATACAGGCTCTTAATAAAGAAGCGTGCGGTTTGTGATAAAATACACAGACATTCTACCACTAAACAGCATATCTCTGCCTGCAATGCAGGCAGAACTGGGCACTGCAGCTGAAAAAAACAAATGGAAATTTTCACAGTGTCATGAACTTAGCTTGACCTAGCCGCTGTCTCAGACACGACCGCGTGACAGGGGTAACAAATGTCGCACTCCAGCCCACACAAAGTGCGCGAACTTCACGACAAGAAGAGAATTCCAATGAGGGGAGTGCTTCGCGCAAGAAGCTCTTGTGTAGACAAGCAGGAAGACGTTGTGCTTAAGGGCTCTTGCTTTTTTTTCTGCTCACGTCTTCGATTCAGTCCCTTTTTGCCGCCCTTTGTTGTACTGTCGAGCGTACATACGCGTCAGTGAAAACCAATCGCAAAACTCTGCTCAATTTGTCAGCTTCTTGCTTAGAGCGCTTTTTGTTTTCTCCGAAAGAAGAACATGACCTCCATGGAGACACGGAGGCATTATCACAAGAGGAATCAAGAAGTTGCCTAAGAGTGGTCTTATTTCGCGCTTGTCATTGTTCCTTGGACACACTCCCCACGGAAAGTGCTTCTGTTGACCAAGACCAGGATACAGCGGTGTTTTGTTTTGACTAGCCGCCGGTTTTTCGAGGCGTGGCAGGTCTGTGTTGACTCTCAGTGGTTGCGGAGGATTCAGTAGACAAATACGAGGGATCACACGAAGTCAGCACTCTCAGCGGGACCGGTCGATCCTGTTCTCCTTCAGGCGTACCGAGCTCGCGCCTTTCAGCATTCAGAGCTTTCTTTTTACGTCACGCCAGTAGCACCTCTTTTAACCGTTAGAACCGTGTGAAGACATGCTACATCTGACAGCGAAATTTATGTTGAATTTTTAAATGCTGCTGTTCTCTCGCTACTGGCGCTCTTTGACAATGTTCTTTCAATGTGTGCTGTTAATGTGTTCGTTCTTTTTTACATGTACACAAGCTTCGCAAATATCCCTTTTTATACTTTTTGTATGTAATGTGCGTTATATTTTGTTGCTGTTTTTTTGCTGAATTACAAAAAGGCTTTGGTGCAGTGAATTTGTGTATTTTTGCTTTTGTGTGTCTTTTTTTTTTACTTACATAGTGTGTACTCGATACCAGCAATATCTTAAAGGTCTATTTATATTGTGATAGCCCTATGCACAAACTTTTACGTAAATAATTTCTCATGCCTGCCAATTGTTCACAAGTAATTTCTTGAATGGATCCAAACAAGCTTATAGCTAGAGATCGAGATGTGAACACACACATGCCTTGTACTATACGTCTGAAATCAAATCAAGCAGTTTAGTTTTACTGGATATCACATTAATTTCAAATAGTGTAAAGCCGCCTTATGCAGTCATCGTTATAATAAACGCTCTGTTATAACTTATGGGGTGTTGTTGCCATCTATATAGTAATTAGGGCAGTTAAGGCAACAGAAAAGTGCGGCCCCACAACTTCATTGTAGTTAACGTGGAGGGGCTATGACCTCACTCCCGTTGTAAAAGAAACTCGCACTTCCAGAAAGCAGCAGTAGGTCTCTCAGCCTAAACTTTAAAGTTTTTTTCTTATGTGTATCGGCATGTCTTAAGGCATGCCGACACAGATAATGGCCTAAATGCAATACTGTTTAACAGCAGATCACCACCAGCCAATCACCCGCCGGTTGCTCGAAATAATTTAACTTCTACTTCGTTGTTCAATAATATATTTTGTGAAACGGGAGTTTTTGTCGTTGTGATTCATGCTTGTTTTTCACGGTAAATCATTGATTTCATCTGCCGGCTGACCAAAGCGCCTAAACTAAAGAGAAAAGCACGTTCGATTTAAGAGAGGCAGCATCGAAAGGGAAGCTACTGCACTCGGCGGAGAATGAATTAACGAAAAAAAATAGAAACAAAGAACGTAATGCCTTGCTGACCTCTTGCTGAGCTCTCTCATTACGTAGTGCGCTTCATCTGCTCAGTCAGTTCTCTGAACTTTGTTGCGCTAGCGTGAGCAGACGGTGCGCACAAAGAATAACGAGCTACATCTGATACGTTCTGTTCGCACTTACGCTGCGCTACCTTCGTTGAAACGTGGGCTTAGGAACGAGAAATGTCGCTCTAGAAACCCATTTATTTAGACAAATGAGAATTTTTAGACAACGCGTTGGTGATGCACTGCTGGTTGGATATTTCCTGCAATCAATTTTATTAGCTGATTCCGACATATCAGAGATGGTCTGTAACGAAGCTTGTTTACTATGAACTATTTTAGTATGAACTATTCGCCTGCCAAAAATCTGTTCAGATGGGCGATTTGTGAGCGGTTGACCTACGATTTTTGACTGTTGGCGACAACTGTCTTGTTTTATAGTGAATAAGTACCATATCACTGTAGCCAGTCTTCCTCCTCCAAAAAAAAAAAAAGCTCGTACGAAAAATAGCTTGCGAGTTCTCCGCTTACACGACCAAGTATTGTCCTCAGAGCATAGCTTCAAAACTCATCAATAAGCGCTGCGCAATAACGTCTCTACAGACTACACAATGTAGCCACAATAAACAAACATCTTGCCACGGTGAATACGGCTACATGACACAACTGGAAAAATTCCGTGTCTGCGCTCGATATCCTGCCAGAGCCGCACGCCAGAAGGCACTCATCATTATGCAGATGACCACTGTGGGGCGATTAGGCCCCATTGCACGGTAGTTCGGGCATATATAGGAGAACACAACTGCAAACCACTCCAGGCGGTAGCAGGTAGGCAAGCACGCAGCCACCAAGCCTCCAGTGTCTCGGCCATCTGGCCGATATGCCGGTACAAGAGTAAACGATTGCGAGCCCATAATAGCGACCACTGATCTGAAGCACTGTTGATGCCTGGGATGAATAAATTCACGTCCCTATAAAAGGCTACTTCAAATTAGTAGAATGCCTGACTGCTGAATTAACGTGCCAATAAAATGATAGTGCAGAATAGTGTGAAGCCTGTGAGTTGCTCACACCTAGGACCATTGTAAACTACAGCCTCTGTAGCTAATGTACTCGCCGAAGGGTCTGAGAGCTACCAACCAGTGCGCGCTCATACACTGCCTAGAAGGGCACGCGTGATGGTCTCCTATGCTAAGAGCAATAAGACGATGGAGATGTTTGAGAACGCAAGCGAATCTTTCTGATGTGGCTTTCCTAGAGCTGCTCGAGTCACGAGTTGTTCCTCCTCCAGCCCACACTAAGCGAACACTGCGGACTGCCTGTTTTTAATAACACGAATGGGGGACTTTGAAAGTGAGACAGAAGCACCAGAAGGCATGTAGCATCGCTGATTGGATATTATATTGACGCTTGAGCAAAGAGACACCATTACCCAGTGCTGAGAGGGCGCTAGCTTTCATGCCCTCCGCGATACGAAACCATATCTCGACCCCAGCATTGAAACAGTCAACAGTTACGCATAAAAAACGTCCACTCGCTGCATAACTGGACGTGCACGCTTCTCCGGACAAGCTATAACAGATTATTGCTTTTGAAATAATCCAGAGTAGCCCCAGACACTTTGAATACGCTCCAAATACAAAGAAGGCATCAAGAACGTTCATTGCGTTCGTAAGAGGCAGTGTTATATAATAAACGTACCTATGGCACTCATTACCTCGCTACCTGCCGAAGTTGTTCTTCTAACACGAGAATGGCGATGCAATAGGAAAGGCTCCAGTGTAGGGGCAAATAAAAGCGGTAAGAGCGGAAATTCTTGACCGATGCCTCGAGTTTGAAAGAAGAGGCACTTTCTCAACCATAAAGAAAAAATGTGCTGGTAATATCTCTACAAATCTCATTAATAATTAGAGCAAAGATGGAAAGCCGGCTGAAGGGTAGCGTAAATGGGGCCATTTTTCCGAAAACAAAGCCCCTTCTATAAACAAAAGGCCCAAGTAGCCTGAATACATAGTGATATAGAGCGTACTACAAAATGTGGAGCGTGCCGAAGAAAAACTGTGGATATCGAGACCAGGCTGAGAAATAACCTGTTGACAGTAGGTTGGAAGAGGGAGCAAAGCACCGATAAGACAGACAATTATTTTAGCCAATGCTTTGTAGCCCGAAATTAACCAATTTAACAAAATTGTGGGGCATGAGTCACTAGTGCGAGATGAAGTACTGTATTGGGGACGAGAAAAATGTCACCATTTCTGAAGGAATCTTAATGTCTTGACAAAAACAGACAGAAATGGGACCTAACATGTCCCAGAACAAGTAACGAAATTCAACCAGGCACTACAACCAGTCCAATGTTCTAATTTAACTGGGCGATAGTGGAGGACAAGCCTGTCAAATCCCTCAGTGAAAACTAGAGATAATCCCTTTAGGAATTGATATAGATTGCTACAGAAGTGTGACATGCTGAAGAACGCATCAGCGCAATAGTCGTAAAATGAGAGGAAATGTGGAAACGTCTTTTCTATTCACATCAGCAAGACTACTAGAGGAAGGTGGAATTGTATACTGGCACCAGAAAGCCGCAGCAAGGAGTGGCGCTTGGTTTGAAGAAGCGCAGCATGAATCGCAGTATTTCGCTGGCAACGCCACGCAGCCGCCGTCAAAGAGGAAGTAGACAAAATAGGCTGAAATCGCATCCATGGCCTCGCCTTTCCAAGCACCCATGGCAGTTGAAGAGGAAGGGGACAACATAGCAATGCTAGAATATACTTATAACATACTCTAGGTAGTACCGACTCTCTTGATTACTGTTAGAGTCGGCTTCACCTTCATGATGCATTCCCCCCTAATGGCAGAAAAGAAATTGTTTCATATTTTTTAGCTATTATTTGTGTGGTTTGTGCGGAACATGCTCATGTAGTTCCTCTAGCAGCACTACATGCATATGTGTGTCGCAGCATGAAACTTTAGCAATTTATCCATGTTTTCTTGGTCGCTAGTGAAGGCCATGTTTGGGTGTTACGTGAACGTGTTGGTCTCGTAGCGCTCGACACCATTTCGGGATATAAGAGCTGCCAGCTCCCTTGGCGGTAGCGATGACCCCGTATCATCGTCCGTGAGATGAACAAGAGGCGACCTTGTGCACTCTTTACAGGACATTGTATAGAACAAGATGTGCACAGGGGCCGAAGGCTACTAGCCATACACAATTTTTCTCGCATGACAGCCGGAGAGACTAAGTCGTGTCTTCCCCTTGTGACCGGCCCTAGTAAACGCTAGTGACAGTTTCACTCTCCAAGTCGCACAGCTCCGATGGCAGCACTTCTCGGCAGTCCGAGAAGATCAGTCAGCAAGAGCACTAATCACCCGCTTCAAAACTGCCGTGGCGCGATGGAGTTTTACCTCCAAGGACCAGCGCCAGGCCGCCACCACAGAAAATCTACCAAGGACAGTGCATGACCTTCCCTACCAGCAGAAAATGTCATGACAGCGGTTGGGATAAAGGGTCACAAAATTCATCTGCGCACATGGTCTTCGGGTAAGAGACGAGGGTACACAACGTGACTGCACTCAAACCAGTGCTAGCCGTTCGATTTGCTGACACTTCGTTCTCCCTCCCCAGACATAACGTAAGGTGCTGGAATGCGCAGGCCTTGCAAGTATATCGGTGGTGAAGGTCAAACTGTCTGGGATTTCGTTTGGAAGGCTCCATGCTACGCTGATGCGTTCTTTTTACAACGTCGCTGGCTTGCGGCGCAGCACCTAGGTTTGTCAAGGGGCGTTAGCTGGAGAAGTCCACCGTCCGTAAGAATCGGAATTTAGATGGCTTGTGCTACAGCAAATCATGGGACATGTGAAGTGTGGGAAAGTCAACATAACGAATTATGAAAGGTGTATATACCAACTCGCGAAACTGAGACAAAAGCTGGGTAAAAGAAAACGCTCTAAATTGAGTATTATTGAACAACGGACTGTGCCTGGTGTGCACGCGTAACAAGAAGTGGGATGTGGGAAGGGGGAGAGTGCAGTCTCGTGAGAGCTTGCGGATTCGGCAAAAGTAATCTCCAGAACTGAGTTTGAGAACCTCATGGCCTCTAAAAATGTGAAAATTGTGATGTGCATCTAAGAGTTTCTGCGGGTTCAAGAGATCATATAGGGAGGCTCAATTGCGTCATGCATTTAAGCTGTCTTCGTTGGAAAATTCGACGTTTTTTTTTGCAACGGTCATGTGTTGAAATGTTTCTTTGCACGTGCAAGAGCCTGCGCAGTATTCGTTTGAAGCTTACTTGCACACGAATTAAATTTGATGAAGATGGCGGTGCGAAATGCGGTAAAATAATATTTGAAAGGCGCGGTACCAGGCTGCCGAAATGGCTTAGTTTCCGAATGCAGCGGCCAAGGTAGTTGACCTACACACTTCATCGTGGGTTTGAATCATGTTCGGGGTTGTGGGCTATTTACATGTTTTATTTATTATTAGGCCGTCCGATCCTGCATGAAGTCACAATTCGACGACGGCAGAGTGAACTGAGGACCTTAGGGTTCATACCAGGAAAGCGTTTTTATTGGGCGCATGCTCTATACCATCGCATATGCACAGAGCACAACGTTGTGCTTCGACGAATATCATGTTGGCGTCAGTGCCTCACTGGTTTCCACAAAAGAGCCCCTTACACCTTAAGCGATGCAGTTGACTCTGCAAAAAAGACCTGGTTCATTCTGATTCAAAAGTCACTGAGTTGAGCCTATAGTTGAGGTTTGAGGCAGAACTCATCAATTTTACGTTACATTAATTGTACAGCTTATAACAACAAAATATGCGAAAAATGATAATTTGCTTCGTTTAATACCCAAGACGTCTCCTTATATTCTACGATCTCAAACCGCACAGTATTTCTTTGTATTATGCATTGATGCCTTACTGGAACACAAATCTGGCATTAACCTGCGTCGCCAGGCTCTGAAGCAAGCAGACTACGTGACATTGCCGACAGCCGATTGGTCGTTGGGCTGTGAGATGTCATAAGAGAACGTGTCATACCCCAAGCTGGCATCTGCACTAGCCACTGTTCGGGTGCACCCATGCACCCGAACAGCTCGCCCCATGAAGCTCCCACCCATGAATCTTCCCGTTGTAACGAAACTGATGAGTGTGGGGCTTGACCTCACTAGAATGAGTATGTCGCACACGACTGCAACAAAGATTTATTCTTGACCAGTAAAATGGAGAGATCATATTGGGGGAGGTGGGATGTATTTTGTGTTTGTCTAACCTGCTGCGTGTAGTTTTGGGTTATATAGACGTGGTGCAGCTTTTGATTTGACTTGCGTTGAAGCGCTGGGATAGGAAGTCACGCAGCGGTGCTGAGCATGCAAAAAAGATATCAACATCTTTTGTAACTTCTCATTATTATCAAGCAAGGTGTCGTACGCAACAGCTGAATCTTATTCAGCATTTCAGCATACACGTGCGCACTACGAGTGTGCAATTTTGAAGAATTGTCGAAAGCTACTGCCGATAGGGTTTAATGCAAACATGCAGGCGCGGCCTGCATGAAGTTTAAAGGGACACTAAAGAGAGAAAGGAAGTGGGTTTGCATCGATAGAATGCCAGTTCCTGATTACAAAAAGACCACTCTTACTGAAAACAGAGTTGTTATAAGGTAGTAAAGAAGAATAACAGAAATACAGGTATCGCCACCACAGCCAAACGGCCGAGGCTCGCAACTACAAATCACGTGACGCGCTAGGGATCCCGGAGGCTGACAAATGCGAATTACGTTGTATGTTTGAATGCGGTAGTACGTTTTTTCTCAAACATGATAACACGGTTTTATCATACGTAAACGACGGCGAAAAGACAACGTGAACGTTGCAAGGCAAATACAAAAATATACTTGGAGGCGCCACAGGCGCCCACTTCAGTTTTGGTTATGTTTCGGCTCAGGCATTTCGTGCGCACTCGGATAGTTTGTTTGAACCTGCAGCGCCTGAATTACGAGCTTGGGGCAGCAGATGCGCCTTGATGGTTCCCATTTGAGCATTCGGAGGCACGAGCGAGCGAAATCCGCTACCGCCGGCACACTCCTTCGTTCACACTTTTGCGCCAACATATCGCCGCCGTTGCCGCTTCGACTGCGACCTGACCGCTTGACTGCAGCTACGTACGCCACGAAAAGCATACATATGCTAAGTACCGAAGGAAAAACGCATTATCATTCAATTGTTCACTAAATCATGGTACATCTGACCAACATATACTGCGTCAACAAGACCTTCAACGTGCTATTTGCAGGCGTCGTAAACAAAAGGGGCATACTTGCCGCTCATACCAAGGAGAGCGTCGATATATTGCGCTCTTCGCCCGGCGAAAAAAGGGCCTCGGGTAAAAAGTAAAAACTAAAGATGACGAAGCACCAGAAATACATTACAAAAGGTTAAAAAAAATCGATTTGTAAAAAAAAAAAATGCCAGAAACGGTAAGACACGAGTCGAACTCGCTACTTCTTGCTCCGTAACCTTCGGCGCTAACCGCTCGGCTACGCCACGCAGCGAGAACCTTGGAAATATTTCTAGTTTTTACGTCATGGCCCCATTTACAATAAAGTGTTTCTGCTGCCGGTCTAAAAATTGCAACTTCTTGATCATCGGCACCTGCTGCCTGCTCTCACGTCTTGCAACTAATGTTCTGGATGCCTATGCGCACTATATTGTGCACTGGATCCATTTTAACCTGTGGAATTTCACAGCGCTGGCAAATGTAGTGGCACCGGCACTTCGGTCATGTTCTGCTACCGTGGACGTAATTTTCGCTGAACACGGAGCTGTAGCAAAACCTTGAAGGAAAAAAGTGCGACGAAGCTTCAAAACTGACAAGCGCAGCAGCGAGGACACTATCTTGCTGGTAACTAAATCTTATTTGTATGTAAACATATCAGGAAGCATTGCGATGACCGAGGGCTCGGTTTGCTTACACACAGTGCAAGAAGGAGCGCAAAAGCTTGAGAAACATGTAAAGTATTGTGCATTACAAGCGCTTTATGTTTTTTTTTTCTTCCTTTATGGGCCCATCGCTCGGTAAATTACTGTCTTCATCGTTTTATTTATTTCGGCTGAGGCCGTCATTGCGAGTACGCTGTTGCCAAGTTGGCCCTTGAGGGATGCGACACCGCGGGCCGCGCCGGCTCGCCAGCTATCACGGAGTCTCCGCTTACGTCATAGTATGCGTCACTCAACTCCAACTACGTAGTTGGAGGCCACAGTTTGAATTCGACCGGCGGGAACAAGAAAAAACCTCAACTTCTTATCGCAATATCTCAGCAATTATTCGATTTTTTGCTGCCGGATATGCGGCGACAGTGTCACCAAATGTAGTTTATTAGATTTTCATACCATCTTTCTCTGTCTTTAGTGTCCCTTTAAGGGGAAAATATATTTGTGTTTCGCTAAGGTTCCCGATGAAAATTTATCCTCTAGTTGGTGTGAGCCAGGCTGCGTCAGGCGACCGGTAAATTTATTTTTATGCACCTTTCTTCGCACTTATTTACAAAGCTGTAATGCTAAAATTTCTTACTTTATCGCAAGGGATAGTGCCATAGACACCCTTAAAACTGTAAACAGCAATCAGCGACAAAAAAGAGAGCGGAAGAATGCTGGAATGTTTCTCGATCTTAAAACTTTGTCCAAGTGATCAAAACCTTTACGATTCAGTGCTACTCAAACGTAATTTTCTTCCTAAAGTTCGTCACTTAGGCTAAAAGGTGAGCTTTGGTGGGCAATATTTCGTCAGGCGTACAATGTATGGCGTCGTTTGTCATAACCCGTGCTCTAAACTCTGCAGTCACATTTGTGGAGTCATTAGCCAGAGTACTTTAAATCATGGCTATTCACGCAGGGCAGCCTTGTCAACCTTGTAGTCGCCGATATTTTTGTAGTAGATTAATGCTTGCTGAAAATAAGTTCAAATCCGTCTAGTGATTTTAATGTCGAACTTGTGTAAATTTGATCGAAAAAAAAAAGTCGCACTTCTCCAAGCTTAATTACCAACATTCCTTAAGTACTACTACGAAACTAAAGACTGCCGAAAGAAAAGCTTCCAACAAATCATCTTTATTGAAGGAATGTTTTCACAGCCAAAATTGGTTGTATACGTTGTCAGTAATCTGACAAACGCCCTGCTAGACGGATGCCTTTTGCTTCAGTGGTCCTGTTCCCAATGCATGCAGCGCGACTCGGAGACCTCTCAACCGGTGCAGAGTTTTGCCGACTCCTGCAAGGGTAAGAGTTAATATCGGGCTCTGCTAAGGTTTCACAAGGTTAATTTCCCGACTTTTCAGTAAGGTTGTTTTTTTTTTTTTTTTGCAGTAGTGATCATCGCCACCACTTCCTCTCTTTTTTAAATTTTCAATAGCAGTGCTTGCAATCTCCCGCTGTGCTCTGTGAGTGGCTAACGCGCATGGCTGTACGCTTGTCTTAACTTCCGCAGAAGGATGCCGGAAGCCAGCTGTGCTTGGAAAGCTGGGACCCTTTGAGAATCCGGAAAGCTAAGAACAGTCGTTTATCAGGATCAACTTTGGCAGGAAGCGTCACCGTCTTGATGCGTATCGTGTATGCGGAAAGGATGAACCAGTGCGCCGGACATAGGTAGGATGTTCTCGGATACTTATTAAGGTGTATACATCCAGGAGAATCCAGCATCTCCTTCTCCGGAAATATAACAGGACATGCTACTGTGGCCTTCCAGCTTTAGCATATATCTCGAGAATCGAGAGGCTTGCATGTGTATGAGTACGTGATTGAAGAGCCTTGTTCAAAATCTGACTTCGCGTTGTTTGTTTTGGAAAGGTGCGTTGGGCGAAGACGACAGGATGCTTAAAATGAGAAAAGCCGCATATAAATCAAATAATTGGCTGATGATAGATTGCTAGACGAAGAGTTTATGAGCGAAGAGAAAACAAAACGCACAGGGTTGACTTCGACAAGCCTAATGTACATCCAAAGGCACTATTTCGGTAGATGATATTCATGTGTGCTAATATGCCTGCCTGGAATACGGCCAGCATATCTAAATTGGGATCTGACTAAGGGTCTTGCAAGGCTTGGTTTTGATCCCACCCTCCCATTTTAATGCCGAAGCTGGAGCTGGCACTGCCTGCAGATTCGCACATGAATTCGTAACACACACATGGGCGAAACAGAGTATGATGAGCCGGTTAGGCCTCGCGATGTAGTTGTTTCAGGATAAATGACAACTGGAGGGTTACAATACTCGCTAATGCAAATTTTAAGTGCGGTGATGGAGGTATTTGAGCCATAGGCGCTCGAACACGGAAAGCGCTGTCCCGAACTGTGGGGGCACTTGATGGCTGTTTCAGCGAAGCATAGAATGCAGAAATTGGCACCCTCGCACATCATACTGTACTTCAACGGGGTTTCTCGTAAGGACCGCAGTCTCATGGACGGTGTCCTTCAGGAGACATACTTCGGGAGTCATGTCATGTCTACTATGTTTCGTATGTCAGCAATGATTAGTTCATTGCTTTTTTTCTTAGTTGTAGTGCGAGTACCATGTCTGGGGACAGCCATGAGGTATGTATCAATATAAATGTTTTTAGTGCTTAGCACTACTAGCCGCAATCACTGATTTCTTAGATGTCTGTCCGAAGCTCCTTACTCTCGCTCTTTTCGTGAACTTGTAGTGGAGAATGAGAAGGCGGAAGGAAGAGAAGACAGAGCGGCCGCACAGCTGCAGCAAAAGCCACTCTCTCGCTCTCTGTCAATCCGTCTCTCCGTGTTGCGTGTGTGTGTGTGTGTGTGTGTGTGTGTGTGTGTGTGTGTGTGTGTGTGTGTGTGTGTGTGTGTGTGTGTGTGTGTGTGTGTGTGTGTGTGTGTGTGTGTGTGTGTGTGTGTGTGTGTGTGTGTGTGTGTGTGTGTGTGTGTGTGTGTGTGTGTGTGTGTGTGTGTGTGTGTGTGTGTGTGTGTGTGTGTGTGTGTGTGTGTGTGTGTGTGTCTTCCCGGATTTGGTTATGACGACAGACAGTGTTCGCGCTTCCTGCAAGGGTGTAATCAGCATATGGATAGAATGGCACCATTGGAATGAATATGTGTCTGCCTCTGCAGCTATTCTGGCTGCTTTCGTTAATCCTTTGATGGCAAGTGAAACGGTGAACTTGTCAAATCGCGTATTATTTATGTTTAGTGTATATCGATCGGGCTTTCTTTAATTTGCAGAAGCTTGCAACCAGGCTGTTTCTTTTTGCGCGCACACACGAGCACGCACACACACACACACACACACACACACACACACACACACACACACACACACACACACACACACACACACACACACACACACACACACACACACACACACACACACACACACACACACACACACACACACACACACACACACACACACACACACACACACACACACACACACACACACACACACACACACACACACACACACACACACACACACACACACACACACACACACACACACACACACACACACACACACACACACACACACACACACACACACACACAAACACACAAACACACAAACACATACCTACATACTTATACGTATGTATGTATGTATAAAGAAGAATGCTGGGTGCAAGGCTGCAGTAGATGTTTTATTGAATACCTATTTTTGCATTGTGGTAAAGGCTTCACAGCGGTGAATATGGCATCGAGCGCCGGCACGTTTATTCGGATGTGCAGTACTTTGCACGGATGAAGAAATATCTGCCCAGAAAAGAGGAACAAATGTAGCCGGTGTGCACTCCCATAGTAACTATCAGATGCAAAAGAGGGAACAGGCTTTGAAACCGTTTCGAGACTGTCGTGGGCCGGAAAGAAAAGGCGTTCGCCAGCCAGGTCATGCCAGAGAAACAATGAAATAATCATCGAAGCATTCTGATGGTATTTTTGTTTTTGCCTCCTTAGCACTTTCAGTATGGCAGGGTAAGCTCTATTTTCATGACAAATTTGGAAGCAAAATTTGCAGTATGTTTGGAGAAAGCAAAAAACAGGGCAGGAAATATAATTCACTGGCGTTGGCGATATATGAAAGGGCTGTTGCGCATCAAGCGCAATTATCTTATACGCAGATGCGTTCATTCCAGCATTTTTTTTTTTTCAGACCTTAAGCAATTAGACAGTTGATGTGTACCGCGTTCATATAAATTAAAGACTGGATGTCCGCTGCTGAGGCTGCAGCCGTATAAAGTCATGCATGTTTTTACATTCAGTTGTCATAGGCAGTACAATAAAACTTTGCGAAATTCTGGGCTTGCCAATCTTTAAGCTGGGAGAAGTAATTTACTCTTTGCCTGAATCGCTTATTCTCCGCATGATGGGACGGAAGAAAAAATAAATAAATAAAACGCTTGTTCGCTGAAGATCTTTTATACAAAGGCGCCCTTTATGTAATAGTATAACATACACCTAGAGAAGCCTTTTTGATAAAGATCTTCAATGAAATTTTTGAATCTAAAAATGAACGTATCTGCTAGGACAAGTATCGTGTGGGAGCGCTGCCGTACGACAGACGATACAAAAAACAGAGGCGCTCGCTGTCAGTTGAGGCGGAGGGGGGGGGGGGGGGGGGGCATTATCTATGCCGCCATCGGCTGCTTAGCGCTGTTTGCTTATTATGCTGTTTTAGAACTATCATATCCAGAGCTGCTTAACGTATCTAAATTGTTCGATGATGCTTTGGGGCGTATAATATCGTACAAGAGGCCATTTCACACGGCACAATGAAGTTCGACGATGCAAGGAACCTCCCAATTGACTGTGAGCTTTCACACGTCGTGAGGTGCATGGTAGGTACCTTCACATATTTATTTCGATGTTCGTAAAAGCATTAGCTGAAAAACTGCAGTTAATACTTCTTCAATGTCCCCGTCTAAGTGTTCATCGGCTGTTAAAGAACAGGTGTTTTCACTGATGTAATGTGTAGGGCGAGTACAATTCTGATGTGTTAATACGTGCTTTTTGAGGACTGTGCGGGTCCGACCTTCAAACACAGAAGTCGCTCTGGCAGACTCAAGGTGTGATAATTTAAAAGCCCAATTCTTTTAAACTGATTATTTGTACGCGAATATTCTGTTCCGTGACATACTCGTATTTCCAATAAGAAAGGGTCGACTTCATATGCGCATTTAGGAATTGCTGGTCACAGGAGCGCCCCCTACATTTTACTTTCGTGACATTTTATTGATCTGTGTCCTCCCCTACTGCGCCTCTGATAGCCTGAGTAGATTTCGGGGGTTAAACTTCATAAACCACCACATCTATGTCTCTAACGTTTGCTTATATTCATCGCTAACCTCTATACTGCGGTTGCTGCAGCCTTGTCATTTCTTTGAGCTTATCATACCACCTTAATCTCGACACACCTTGTGTATCTTCGAAGCTCTAATAAAACACCTGATCTCTTCTTTATAGTATTAGGTGCCGTTTCTGACTTATTTATTGTAACTTCAGCTAACATAATGCCTTATCATCCTTATTCCTCTAAATGCATCTTGCAGCTGCTACTGCTTTTTATAACGCATCATTTTCAGTTTTTCGCTAGCTCAGCTGCGCATGCAGGACCTGTAAAAAAGCGTAAAATGCGAATATTATAATTTTTCTTTTGTTGCGAATGCCTCCATCGCAAACATACTTTATTTTGCCAAGCAGATAACTACCGCGTAAGTAGCGGAGTGCCTTCCTCTCCTAGAGATCTCCCAGCAGAGTGACAACACAAACATTTCAGCATCCAGAGGGGTTCACCAGGGGGCTGACGCGGCGCTCTCCACGTGGACAGTGCAGAACGCAATTTCCGATGTCTGGGGTCGCGATCAGGAACATGCATTTGCCCGTAGCGTTATCATTTATATGTCCCTTTGTTGTCCTTCTCTTGCATTAGGAACGTATAGGCGATGACAGCTGGTCTCAATCCGATATAGTGGGAGATCATTTCCGATTGCAGGAGGCGAGATTTAGTCTTGATATTTTTGACGTACCTCACGTTTACTTTAGTACTGTTCTAAAACGTTAGTATCACTTTCACACATATCATTTTGAAGATGCTAGGAGGAAAAGCCGCAAATAAAAAAAAAGACGGAGCTATAAAAGTCATGTTTGATTAAAAAATGAAGTTCCGATACATTATTGTAGGCCTGACGGCTCTACATATTGTGTTCAATGCAGGATAAGAGAAGCTCTCTTCATCTGAAGCGGAAAAAGTGTGCGTATATCTATCCGTTAGCAATAAATTCAACCTTAGTAGGCAGCTGTAGAGGTTCATCATCATCATCATCATCATCAGCCTGATTATACCCACTGCAGGGCGAAGGCCTCTCCCATATTTCTCCACTTAACCCGGTTCTGTGCTAGCTGCATCCACTTGACCCCTGCGAACTTCTTAATCTCATCCGCCCACCTAACTTTCTGCCGCCCCCTGCAGAAAGTTAGGTGGGCGGATGAGATTAGTAAACCTCTAACCTCTACAGGTTAGAGGTTTACTATTCTTGAGGAAGCAAGGAAGGCATCGTTTTGACACAGTAATCGAATGTCTCAACGCCTTTACATTTGCAGTCAAACAGAGCAATATGGAAATGCTTTAAAACGAACCAATGAATATAAAGAAGCAGTAACTACTAAATTTTGGACTTCCCGAAAGACCTTATAGAGATTAATTTGATATCAAGTTATTACAAATTATAATAATGAGATAATTAGTTAGATCTGGTTGGATTGCCATAGCCATTACTGTACTGCAGATATATCGACATATTTTCTGCCCAATGTCGACCTGCCAGTAGTTGCAATTTGCACAGATACGCAACGAATACAAGTCAACATCCTGTTTCCAGCAAACATCCAAATATTACATCAAAGTCCATTGAGAGCAAACGTATACATCATCTCTTGATATTTAACATTACATCGGAAATCACACGGACACGTTTGCATTTCGCCTGTGTTGAAACCGACGCCAGAGCGCCGGTTTATGCAAGTACGCTGAGAATTGTGTGCAGCGCAGTCGGGGTCACCGGCGCAGTATCGCGTTTTGCAAACTTCCAAGGAGGTGTAACGTAATGCCACCGTGTACTGCGCGGCTTCAGCGTTGTTGGCGCTGAAACACGAGGAAAAATGGAAGTTCTGCGAAAGCTCACGCAGCAACGTTGCGCGTGTGAATAATAGTATACCACGTTATCATGCGGTGCATACAGCGATGCGATAAAAGCGGGAGCTTGCAGCTGCTCGAGCATGTAGAGTCCTT
The DNA here is from genome assembly GCF_055883805.1 of Amblyomma maculatum. Lineage (NCBI taxonomy): Eukaryota > Metazoa > Arthropoda > Arachnida > Ixodida > Ixodidae > Amblyomma > Amblyomma maculatum. Next base: position 60,924,389 of record NC_139349.1, on the reverse strand, counting down.
CTAGGCCTTCTAGTGGCACTGATTTAGCCTTAGTGGACGTTCTTCCCATCAGAGAGGGTAAGACAAAAAGTCTTCTTACCATCTAGAGATTCGGAACACTGGAAATGCATTAAAAGCCGCCCGACGTGGTTGAGAAGCAGACCCCCTGGGCTCTTCACTTTTGGCAAATGCAGTACTCTCCACAACGTGCAGCAGCACGAGTACGTTTTACAACGTAGCCATTGAATGTTCTCGCCGAGCATAGTAAACATTAAGTAAAGCTACCACAATCAGGCTAATATCCTTGCGACTGCAGCCGCTGCAGCTTCTTGCACATTGTTCTGTCACTCTGAGCCGCCTTATTTCTTGCCTAACGCGCAAAACATAACGGCATTACAGTACGAAGACATGCACACCGAACGGAGACATGAACATGAAGCCAAGAGCAACGGCTCGCCGTAAAAGCTCCGCCAAGCTCACCTGCTGTTGTGCGACAGCAACCTCAGCCTCTCTGCGATAGGCCGTAGGAGATCACTTGCTGGGTGCCATGTAAATGACTGTAAATCAGTGCGTTTTATCAACGAAAGCATTTTGCTTGTATCTTGCGCTTCTAGTCGCTCTTTTGTGTCTCCCATATTTGTGCCGCAGGCACTGTGGGTTTGGTGAAACATGCAAGGTATTTTCAATTTGACAGAATGATGGTTGAGATCTACAGCCACATTCGTCAGCAAAACCCAGACGCATGCATCGCGCGAGGAGAGCATCTGCGTTGTCGGCGCCCGCCTGCTGTCCGGTCTTCAGCACATGATAATTATGCTGGTGCGCGTAAATTGTCTGTGGCACAAGGAAAGATGTGCGCGCTACGAACTTTGACAGAACTACGCGTGCGATTATTTCGGCGCGGTGATCGACTGAATTCCGGAAATCATCCCGGGTAGTCTCTAGGTGGGGCCCATATGCATGTACTACATGCGGCAGTGCGCTCATCAATCACAGAAAAATGGCTAGAATATGTACGCTTTCAGGCAGGCAAGCTTTCTGCCCTGCTTGCTTTTCGAAGGCTGTTATTTAGAGCCCAAAATCATCACCACCTATCTCGGACAGTACGGGAACGGGCGGCCAAGTCCAAATATGACTCTTATCTGACTTGAAATTTTGTGATGGTGCCGGATATATCCTGGTCTGGCTATATAAGATCGCATTAGACGTCTATGTCTGGCTTATAGATTTGTCATAATAAAATAAGATTGGGGCCAAATAAGGGCGCATCACTTCACATATATGTCCATATCTGATCAGTTTTCGGCCTTTATCTCCAGAGATATGAATTTTTATTGCCTGGTATATTTATCTCTGGCCGCATATAAAATATGTCAGACCCAGATATAGATTTCTTAAGGTTTTAATAGCCAGAAATGTCGCGCGGTGCTTCCCTAGTAGCAGATAGGCCAGCAGAGATAGAATACTGTTATGCACATAGCTGGACGGGAGGAGGAAGCAGAGAAAGGAGCATTTCATGAAACTAGTTGTCTGGAGAACCTGCGAAAATCTTCGTCTCATGGTTTTCCCTGTTTTCTCACGTCCTAGTCAATAATGTTGATAAACTACAGGACTACACACTACCAGAGGGACTAATCAGCATGGGTGGCAGCGGCTGCGAAAACATAATAGGCGGTAACGAGGATTTCTTGAACAAGCAGGCAATTTGTATTTTTGTATAGCCCAGACGTCCCTATTTATGGACATTACGCAACTTTGTCTCATTTGCACTCAAAGCTCAGACTTCTTCAGTTGAGCACAGGCATTTATTCGTGACCATTCTCACAAAGCTCTTATTTTATCTTCGTTATGGCCGCGAATAAAAGAAAGGTTCGGCTCTGTATAATATTGCTTATAAAGCATACTTCGTTTCTTTATCCTTCGCAGGCTCTTTGTGCCTCATTTGCAACGTATCGCCCATACCAGTAATGACTAGAACTGGGACTTCGGATTAGGCCCCCAGTTGTCAGAGAAATGAAGCATGGTTGGAAGGTTTGCCTCAGCCCGCCGAACCTTTTTCGACAACCAAATGCAGTTTGAAGATTCACCTAAATCTATTGTGTTGCTTCTGTGCTTGTAATAACCATTAAGTCCTTTTTCGACAGGTTAAAGCAGTTTCTCGTCTGAATGAACACAAATGTTGCCTAGAAGCGTAATGTTGCCCATATCATCGCAAATCTGTAGTCCTGTTAAACAAGTACTGGTGCTGAACAGGAATAATTTGAATATGTTAAAAAACAGTGAGTGAATCTTCAGTTTATTTCTGTGCCTTACCTTCGACTGTTTCTACCGCATGGCTTGCTCCTTACAGACGGAAAATTTTCCCTCTGTTAAAAACAATTATAGAAGGGCTACCACCTCAATGTAAAATCTTTATTTTGCTCCTAATTACTTATACGTGACCATTTTATCGCTTATAATATTTACTCTCAACTATAACAGAATTCTTTCCTCAACAACACGGCTTTCAGACAGGGCTTTCGTGTAAAATGTAACTGCAAAATATAAGCGCTGACTGGCGTTTATGCATCAACGGTAACCTGCGAAGAGCCTGAACATCTTGTCGACCGTGCTCCATATCCTCGCTTTAAATATTATATGATTTTGCCCACATTCTTTTATAAGGCAAATATTTGTTTTTTTTTTCTTCCAAAGCATACACCTATTTTTTTTTTCGCTTTGTAGCGTAACATAAGGTGTGCAGCAATGAAGTGCCCTTTTATATTTATTCCTTCTAATACTAATTACAGACATAGGCAGTCATGGACAGTCATAGATGCTTTGTTTGAAGAAGTCAGTCACCTTTAATCTCCAGTGCGACCTCAACCTGATTTCCAGTTTGTGTAGCCAATTGCAAGTGACACGAGTCCCAAGGCTACCAGTGTAAGCCTCAAACGTATCAATTATAACTTCTACTGGGGCTAAGATAGCACAGGAGCGCCTCGAGAATCACGGTAGTACTATTAAGACATCATCGCGCAGAGGAGCTTCGATAGGCGGTGTACGAGTGTTGAACAATATGAGACAACAAATAAAGGTTTCGCATAGGGTGCTAGAGCAGTTATAAAGACCATTTATTGCTCACATTTATAAAAGGATTGGGAACAACTGATGGCATCGTTTATAGTAATATTTGCTTGTAAAAAACATTTCAAGATGCAGTTAATGATTTCTTTTTTATTTATAGCAGCCATAATCCAATCTTAAATTATTTGTCGGTATCATATTGTGCATTTATTTGTCTCACTGTAGGCAAAAGTAGATTATGCAATAATGCAGCAATAACTTTTGACTATCGTTACAAATAGAAATTTCTCAAGATTTGTTAGTGTATGATCGTATATGTTAAAGCCATTTGGGCTCATGCTTTTCGGTCACTAGAAAAATTGCGCCGATACTAGCCCTATAACTTGTAAGAAAAGAGGCTCCTATGAAGATTTTGCGGCTTCTGCTAGAATTTGCAAGAGGTTCGTGGTCCTTATATCAAATTACTTGATAATCATGGTACAATTTCTACAATATAATGCCATTTGTGTAAATAAATTTAGCTTCTATCCCTTTTCGCAGCCTTGTGTATGGCACAGATGGGCTTAGTTACCTATGTGCCAAAAACCTCAACACAACACACCCCTTTCGAGTATAACGAAAACAAACTTGATGTATTTCTTCGAATCACTGAATATTTTGTTTCTGCGCTGTTTTGTGTTCACGTCCTGAATGTCTCTATAACACTTTGCTTCATTCTTGCCCCTATTCTTGCCCCTAGCGTATTAACGCGTTTAACACCAATTATGTTCATAGTTCTGCATCAAGGGCATACTGAGGAGAACATTTATCCCATCCATCAGCTACCATCGATCACTCAAAGTTGTCCACTGCAAATAATTTTTGAAATAAAGTCGTGACCTTTTATTATTCATTCTTCGGTCGCGTAATTATATTGCCATTTTAGATGTTTTGTTTTTGTTTTCCACGTTTCTTGCAATTTAGGACATTCATTTATGACGCCTGCTTTTCTCTTTAGTTTCTCTCTCGCCATTCCGGTCGCATTTATGATATTACTGCTATGCCATTATGTTACTCCCGTTTATGGATGTGTTTGAATTTTGTTATCTTTTTTGTCTCCTTCACTTTACCTTTCTTCCTGTTTGCCTTGTGTGTATATTTCCACCTAATACCTCATTACTCTCGAGCATACGTCCATTTTTATCACATCCTTCATCAATATCCTTTCGGGTCTAGTAATGTATGTTAAAATACCATTTTTTCGAAACTGTTAAAGGGCTGTTTAGGCTTGGTCAGTTGGGAATGAAACAACTTTAGATTCCTTATTCTTTGCTTGATCTAATGAATAATATAATGTGCTCGTTTTAGTTCGGTAAATACATCAATTCGAAAGCACAACCACAAGGCATCATATTTTAGACGAGTGAAAGGAAGTGGGAATCTTGCTACACTTAAAATAAAACGAGGGAGGCTCCACCTCTCCCGATTGCTTGGTGAAACCATCTTTTATATAAACCACATATAAATAAGAAGATTGAAGATAGCTTGGACTAATGGGCAATGAAATCTGTTCGTTTTAGTTTGTTAAACACATCTATTCGAAAGCACAACCAAAAGAGTTTATATTTTAGAAGAGTGAATGGAAGTGGGGATCTTAAAACGAAGGAGGCTCCACCTCGTTCGATTTCTTAGTAAAACTGCCTTTAATTTCAACCAAATTTAAATAAGTTTGCCCACCTCCATTCGTTGTTCCTCTTTATTGGAAATGGGATATGCCAGCACTTTCTTTTAAAATAGTGTCCAAGCGCTTACCAGAGCCTGGAGGCCGATGGTACTTGGGGAATATTGACAACTCGTATGTGGCTTGCCTTTGGTGGTATATGAAGCTCCACTTGACTACAGTAGGTTTCACAATCTATTTGCAGCATTACGAAATGTAAGAAACGCTTCAGCCAATGACTATGAAACACACATGATGATGTTCCTGTTCTTTGCCAGCACAGTGGTCACCAGGAGCATAGAAACATAATTCTGTAGGGCGCACCACCCTGATTGACCCAAGTTGCCCTTACCTTTCATATTTCCGTAAAAATCTAGCGAAAGCGAGTATCGTCGCATTGTACATAACGCCAGATTATTGTATGAAACCTCGCAGTGAAGCTGTTGCACTTGAGTTCGGTCTAAGCTCTGCTGGGATATGCGAATATTTCGTCCGGAAATTATGTGGAATATAAAACATGATTGCGTAATAATTTTTTCACATGGCCTCAGATAGATATTAAATTTGTTTTTCAGAATTCTAGTAAGAAATACGGCACTGAAGACCGGCGGCGTGCATAAAAGCGAAACTCGTTCGCTCAGCGGCACCACATTTCCACGCTTCCTCCTGTGGGGCGCGCAACCATCCGACCGCTAGCGTGATGCCATCAGTACTCTTCCTGGTTCTTTAATAGTGTCCTTTCAACCCTTATTCCTCCTCTGATGGCGCCCACTCCACTGTTCCTGGTCTGAACATTCCTGTTGGGCTGGGCCCCATAGTTTAGTGAGCTGATTAGAAAATGGGGGGGGGGGGGGGGGGGCAATAGGAGGCACATATGTTTTCTCGAATTCTTATCGCTAAATAGACCAGCAAGTGCATGTCAATTAGGCAGCGAAATCTATGATACACCATGGAGACCTCAACGAAGAACAGGTGAGCCGCAGTTTTCATACCAAGAAGTGAAATCTGGCTTTTTTTGATGCTTTTTTTTGCTTTTGCTCTTGCGGATCACGCCGTCTTATCCATTACTCCGGTTGCTCGGCAACGACTGCCGTCACTGTTGTAATGCGGGAGCGAGCCAAGACGAATTTAGAGCGAGCAGCGATGCATAAAGAGACTTTTGGCAGCACCACTTCCGACAACCCGCCCTGCGTTACATTACAGCTATAAGGCTTTCACCCAAATAATAACAATTCAGTTAGTATGATGACCGAATACGCAACCTGACGATATTCCGGCGCTTCATGGAGCAACGTCATTTTAAGATAGAAACCTTCAGTGCTCTCTGAGAGCTTGCGTAAGTGAAGACCCCTGATTTGCCATTTGAAGGAGCACTGTTTGGAAAACGCCAGTTTCACGTTCACCACAGCGTACAGTTTCTACTTCCGATGGTAAAAAATAAGAGAAAGTGAACAATGTTTTTTCTTGATAAAATAACTAGCTTCACTGGAAAATACTTAGTTTCTCCATCTCTCGTTAGTCATTGAGAAGAAAAAGGTACAGTGTTGCAATTAAAGAGGGCTCCAGATGACATGATATATGAAGAAAATTGTCGACTTCGTCCTCATTTTCTCTTGCAGCGATTACTTCAATAACACAATAAGAAGTGCAAGACAATAAAATTATCTCTGTTCTCTACACGTCATTTGTCTCTCGCATTTCGAACAAACGATAAAGGTTTTCTTTTTCCTGATGCCAGTTTCTTCACAATATAGATGCAGATTATAAAGGGAATTCCAGATAAAACTTGATTTAAAGCAAAAGAAAGAACAGAGAAAAATTTGTACCTGTCAGCCTCGTTGCTTTTTTAGGGTAGGTAACCGTGCCCAGATACTTTTTTCTCTTTCAATGGCTGTTCTTCGTGGAAAAGGAACCAAAAGTCCACTTTACAGTGCTCTGACGTTTCAGCTTTCAGCCAGCTGTCCTATCGAAGTACACGGTTACTGATCTATTCTAGCTCTTATGTGAAGGCTTTTGGAGGTTTAGTAGAGACATGATTATTTGCGTGCACATTCTTGCCGCAAAGATTTAAATTACATATTTTTGTCTAACGGTTCACTGAATTTCTTTTTATCTGTCGGACAGTACATCCAACATTATGCACTATCGTTCGGGATTTCAAGTGAGTGGATCTGATTTCTCCCCCTCTCTAGGACAGTCAGTATTCCAAAGCATCAACATTGTGTTTCTACTGTGCATTGTATTTACAACTAAAGACAATCTTCGAGCATGGGAAGCATCACTGGACAGCACACAGTGGACAGACAACGAGACAACATTACTTCCTAAACAAAGATGCATAGCATTTTAGGCATCCCAAACCTCTTCTTGGACCCTTTACTCTTATTGGCAGCAGCCAATAAAACATTAAGGATACGTTCATTTCATTACAGTATGAAGTTGAATTTTTCAATTTCGAACATAAAGGAAAACAGCGCGTAAAAGTAAACAAGAATAGCGTCTTTCTGGTCCACGTTTCTGCCTGGGAGGATGTAATTTTTTTTATCCGCCTAGGTTTCTACGAATTGTTTCTTTGTATTAAGGCAAAAAAAAAAAGGTTGCAACAAAAGCGTCATTCTAAATCGGAATTAACAAAACATTTCTTGAAGCTTCGTTGTCGCTGTGCTTTTTTCAACGTAAATAAGCTATAATGTAAGCATTGCAAATAAAAAAGATATTGTTCGCATTGTGAATTTGTCGTACTCTCCAATTTGCCCTTACGTGGTAAGTCATGTTCTATTCTTGCTTGGAACATTTCAGGTTGGAGAACGCGAATATTGATCCGCAAGATGCCATTTTGATGAAATGCTCAACTGGCGCAGCCTACAATCCCTTGTGATTTTGAAAACTTTGAAACTAGGAAATAAACAAACGCCGCACACAACACATTCCTCCCTTGATTATCACCAGTACGGTACTTTCTGTCGTCTATGAAATTATTTCCAATAACGGAGCCGAAGAAATTTATAGAGAAATTCTAAATAATGGCGTAAGAAGGCTTTTTTTGAGCTAGGTTTATGTTACAGAAGCAAATTTTAACTGACACATAGCGTTAGTGAAAACTTTTGTTTGTTTTCTGACTTTGTGAGTATCTCGTGTACTTTATGGTCAGTTTCGTGAAAAAGCGCCGATTCAAATTCTTGCACATTTGGAACTCGCCCTGAAGATTCTACGCACGCTTTCAATGCAACCAAGGCCTGTTTACTGAAGTCTTCAGTTTATTAGACGAAGCATACCGGGGTTTTGAATAATTGCAGATATTGTACGTGTACTTAAGCTGCACGCTGGAAATAGTGCCGAAATTGCAGTTCACGTGATATAACTGCGTAGCTTAGCGCAGGATGGCACAAAGCGTGAGTATGAAGTTGGCGCTTAAAGGCAGCCTTCGTATAGGTGAAGGTTTTGCAGAGGTTATAACTGCATTCGGGTCTGTTTATTGTTGGAATGCGTGTTAATACGTGAGGGGAATGGCCTCTCTTAAAGCGCCGGATTCAGCGATAAAGAGGCGGCAGAAGCCGCTGTAGCCGTGACCTCGCGGTACCGTATCCGCCTCGGCTTGGAAAGGGTTCAACTCACGCTGCTAGTCGGTTACCCACCAGGATTTTTAAGTAGATACAATTCATCCCATGGCCTGGTGCTAGGCCTCCCAGTGTGCACGGCTTGTAAAAAGGAGACTGCGCTTTGAAACCCCGTCACTACAACGTTTTGAACAAGCAGTCCGAAAAAAAGCGGCGCACGACAGATTTCAGTCCTTTTCCATCGGGAAAGATTTTTTTCAAGACCCTGCTCCCAGGCGTTTCAGCCCAGATGAGCCGAGCTGTGTTAAACAAACTTAAATTGAAGGATTTATCAGACGGCATAAGCATACGCTTAGGAACAGGAGCAGATGAAAGTTTGCGCTCCATCAAAGCATTTGGAGTAGTAATTTCAAGGAACCTCATTTGGAACGACCACATACTTTATGGACAATATAAAGCAGCATCATAGGTTGTCACTCGCCCTGTCGAGATACCTGCGGTCTACTTAAAAAAAAATGTACCGTATAACGGGCTTGCAGTGTCACGATTTCCACACTGCAGCTTAGTTTTCTAGACCATAGGGACAACTACTTGTCTCAATTAAACTTAGTCAGAAAAGAGCATTACAATCCATCCAAACACCTCTTTCTGATGTATAATATATTGTCCGTTTCCTCCTCCTTTAATTACTGGGTCATACTATCCTATAAATATTTAATGCATCCAATGACAGTATTATTATAGATCTCGCTCAGTTAAATAAATATCCGGGAACGAAAAACGCGACATAACGTAATATATTGTCAGTGGTAGTGAGAAGACCGTAGATACCAAAAGAGAAGACAGGCGTAATCGCACTGAAAACAACTCTTTATTGAGCTGACTTGTGTTGTAACTGAAATAAACGACTCGATTGCGGCAATAGCAGCGAAAGTGTTCTCTGGTCGTCGAACTGAGAGTCCCGCTTCCCGCGTGAGTGTTAGGTATAAAGCCGGCATAGAAAGATCGAGATAAAACAGAAAACATTTGGCTAGCATACTCTGAAAGATTGGAGAAACACATGTGCGTGGCTGCAGTCTTTCAAGATACATCTCCAACGATCTTCTGTGAAAAAGGAAATGAAGCTACATCTCGCCAGAATGAGCATGAACAAAGCATGAACAATATTTGAATCGTAATGATAAGACCGCATGCCGGCGGTTGTCGAGAAGGAACAAAATAAAAATCAAAATGGTTCGCGGCAATATCGTGCTCTAATACAATGTGCGTATTCATACATTCAGTCATTACGCTACACTGTACTAAAACTATTCAATTAATTACATGCTGTTGAACTTGGTCCAATAAAAACACGTAACCAAAAAATAGCCTTTTGTGGTGCGATTTCTTTGCCATGTGCCTATCACGATTCAAATACTGCTACATATTTGAAAATGTTTATTCTTTTGAATTTATCTTTGTGATATTAAGGGTGTACCTATATGCTCCTCAAATGAAAAAAGAAAACTTCATCACAAAAAACGGAAGCATTTGCTAACTTTTTAATATCCACTCCATAACCCACGAACCAACTGCCAACTTGTCCGCTTTTGTCGATGAAAAACTATCAAAAACTTCGTTGGAAAGAACTAATATACAGAGCAACAGAGACCTTGTTGAAATAGACACTAGAGATCAAAGCGCCAAATTTCTATCTTTGGAAAATCTTGATGAGTTGAGTGTACAAATCACTCCTCACTGCTACCTTAGTCAAATAAAGGGCGTCATTTCTGAATGCGAATTGTTGCAAAGTACTGAAAGGAAATCAAAGAAGAACTAGCCGAAATAGGAGCAATAGCGGTCCGCTGAATAGCCCTACGAAAAAACAATACAAAAATCAAGACAAACACATAGCACAACCCCAACTGAATTTATTCGCACCACATACTTTCATTGCAAAAGTTCACGCATATATACCGATTCCAAGACGCGGTGTGTCAAATGCCATCGTTTTGTACACAACTTCTTAGAATGCCGGGATAAATCACGTGTGTCATATGCGCAGAAGCAAAATATACCGATGAGATGTAGGCGCACACCGAGATGCCTAAACTGCAGCGGCGCACATGGAGCGCTCTCCAGGTCATGTCTAGTCTGGAAAATTGAAATGTAGATGAAAACTACTTAAAAGCTGCCTATCGTGAGGCAAAAGAGGTTTCTCTTTCCAACAAAAAGGCATACATTCTGAAGCGATGACTCGAGGATCAGCCACATCAAGTTTCAGTCGGCATACAGTTCGATCCGGTGAACCTGGTGTCGACATCGAGGTCCCCAACACAGAAGCCGGTGACACATTTCACAGGGCTGATAATCACACGTAATGACCATGCTATCAGCGCCGTAGTCCCTCAGTCGCCGCCTTTCACAGCGACCTCGTCGGTGACAGCCACCCAGAACATCGCTGTTGAACTGCACCTGTCGAACCACACCACTAAGGAGGCAGCTGCTCTTCAAGAGACCTTGCTTCTGGAGCAGCGCCTGGTACAGCGGTGCCAACGAGAAACAATACGCAAGCGAATGCTACTGGCCATCGCGGAAAAGGCTCATCCTCCAAGTCCGGGGTGGAGGAACTCGAAGACTCGCGGCCTCTCCGCATACGTCCAGCCCCACAAGAGTGGCGATGGATGCACCTCCGCGGGAGCAAGGCTCCCTGGATAAAAAATGGATGACACGAGTCACCTCTCCTGAGAATAATCAGCTGTATCCAATGTCCAGCTTATCAATATGGCGTATTTAATGCAGTGGAATGCAGGGGTTTGCCCATAACTACAAAGTCATAACCAATATGCTAAAAACAATGGGACCTACAGCTGTATGTCTACAAAAAACAAACCTCGGGCCACAGCACACAAACCTCTTAAGAATATATAATATTTTTCAAAACGGTCGACTGCAGGCTGGAAAACTGTCATGAGGCGTCGCTGTAATAACGCAAATCGACGTTTCTTGCTGAGAAATACCACTGAATCTCAAAGCAGTAGCTGTAACCATAATTAACAACAAAATCCTATGCAAAGTCAAATCGCACTTGTCATCATGAAAATGGTTTATGCACTTATGTTATCCCCACCCTTTATGTAATACCCCCAAAAAGGGGTTCTTTAAGGAAATAAAAATGAAATGAAATAACATGGTCTGTTTAATACCACCACACTACACAATTACCATACCATGCATGACGCACAAAGACCTTCTAAAATCATTGCCGGAGCCACATGCGATAGTTGGAGATTTTAAGGCGCAGTCCTTATTTTGCGGAAGTGAACACACTGATTCCAGTGAACTGATCATAAGGGATATTATTTTTTTTTTCATTACATATGCTTCATGAACACGCGGAGAAGACTGCGTATTGCTTCCCCAGCTCTGAAAAGAATGAGCCGTCTTGATTTAGCCTTTGCATCTACATGGGCTTTTAATGATTTTGTGCATGATTTGTTTTACGACCACCGAGGAAGTGACCGCCTACATGTGGTATTAAAGATAACATCATCTACATTCACCATTCCTACGAGGCCGCAGATCAGGAAAATTCACCTCGGTGATTTGACACTCTGTATAACTAAGGCTGCACTTGCACAGGGCTGGATATTCAGCCCTAACTGGGCGCTCTTTCATATGGCGGTAAAACTCAAATAGGAAAAGAAACTTTTTGTCTCGACAAATATAAATTTAATAAGAGATTCAGGTTTCAACTGCTGAGCAATTTGCATTTGTAAGTATTGTAATAAAGTTTAATCACATTTGCGCAAATAATAAAGACTAACCAACGAGCCCTCGCAAAATGAACGGAAAATGTGCGCCCGAACTAGACTGAGCAAAAGGGGACTCCCACGCTGGCCACTTCCATCTCAATTACGCTCCGTTTGAGGGCAGCGAAGCGTCGCTTTTTAATTGGGTGCAACCAAGCATTCCAGGTTAGGGTTGTAACGGCCCAGCTAGCATCGTAACCATGGCCGATTTCTTTGTAAAGGCGAAGAGATAGAGTCGCGCTGAAGGATGATTAGCTGTGTCACATTAGGGACATGGCAAAATAGAAGAGGTGAAAATCTATAAATAGTCCCTTTATAAAACCGTGCTTTTTTCCCGATTGGTTTTCGCTCTTGAAAACATTCCGAGCCCCTGAGATGCAGTGGGCCAGTTTTCTATAAAATATGGGCCCAGTGTGCAAATGTACACTAGTACTTGTTAAACTCACTGCTGGAGGCTGAGCAGCACCGGCTGCTAAGAGAGACCAGTGAAGTGCTAAATATCAAAATTTCAGAAAAATAAACTAGCTCGCACATATTTTCTCCAAAACGTAAATTAGGAAGAACACAGAACAAAATAATATTTAAATGAACGTTGTTTAAACCAGACACGTTCACATCGCCAGAACTAGTAACCTCTCACTAACCTGTAATATAGGCAAGGAAAGCTTCCAGTTATTTTATGTCACAAAGATGGGCGTGTTTCTGAAGCTGAATTCAGCCGGCTCCTCAGTTTGCAGCCGGACGAATACAGTTTTGTGTCGAAGCGTATACCCAAGTTTTTTTACCAATCTCTCCGCGTACCACTAACGTTCGAAATACTGAACCGCAGTGTTAATTACACTGCGATTCAGTATTTAGAACGTTAGTGGTACGCGGAGAGATACAGCTGCACATCAAACATTTATGTATAGTTACGTGTCCGACATTTACAAACACATTAGCGCTCTTCCACAGACAAGCTTTATACACATGCAAACAAATTGATTAACTAGGGGCCTAGGTAAACAAATGGTGTCAGCCGACGGCTCCGATGCGGGATTGCCTGCAAACTGTTTATGTTATCGCTCCAGCTCGTCGCTTCTAGTGCAATCCTTGCCCGAAACGGCAGTTCCGAAAGTGTGATGACGTAGAGACGGGTATTGCCCCCGCCAGGTCTTCATCGCACACGCTGCACCTCCGTCTTGCTAGGTCGTCGATCGATCTCTCAGAGTGCGGCCAGTCCAAATTCGTCGGTCTACTTTGGCATCGAATTTGGCGGCCGTGTGTAGTGCCCTTCCTATCACCCACAGCACTACGGCGTCACCCGCGCGACTTGGGCTTCGCTGAATGGGCTTCGCTGAATGTTCGCTGAGCTCCCTTTTTTAGAGTGCTCTAGCTTCTGAGAGCCAGATTTCAACCCACACTATAAAGGCGTTTTGACGTATAGCTTACGGGCTAGAGATCTTCGCCACACAATAAGGAGATTAGGGCACTTCAGGTTTGCAGGCTGGCTTTAGAATTAAAGCTTCAACGTCGACTAAGAAATGAGCGATCACAGTAGATCACAGTAGATCACAAGGGGCACATTCTAGAAGCGAGACAGCAAGGATAGGAAAATTACACCAGTTTGGTTAGTTTGGTTGGCTTATAGGGGGCGTGAAGTCCCATAGCGGCTCATACTATGTGGTGCGCCGTAGTTGAAGGCTCCGGACAATTTCTATCACATGCCGTCCTAGAAAATGTGCTGGCATCCCAGAGTACATGGGCGCCGGGTGTTCCACCTGCAACAATACGTGGCACGTGCCACTGGAAACGGAACCTTGACGCCTGACTCAGCATACGAGCGGCCAACCATGCATTGAGCAGCCCCAGCAAAGCACCTCAACAGTTTTCATGGCGTCCTTAGGGAATTGCAGGCAAATTAAGAATCGATGTTTCTTTCAAGGCGCTGTGAAAAGCTTCACGCTTTGTGGCACGGTGAATGGCGAGAATGAAAAGAAATATTTCGTAGTAAGAAGCTTTAAAAACGACTTATCCCATATAGTGAAACATAAGTTATGAAGTATCTATGATACCCTCTGTGCTGTGGTCAAGTTCACGTTCTCTAGCCTGGTTGCTATCAACATTACAGATTAAGGAAGTCTGCAAATTCTCTATGAATTTTTACAGTTCTAACCTTTCTTTCGTTTTAAATGCCTAGAGATGCCACACTCTACAGTAAAACGGCTGCCAAACGCATGAATAGAGGTCGACATGAACGAAGGGTGAGTAGGTTGAACCGGAAAAAAAGTGCTCAGTTCAACCGATGCATTAATGCGGCCTCAGTAAAAACGCTCAAAAATAACAGCTTTTTCTGCGACCTTAGCGTTTTTTTTTCTTTCCTCGGTACCTTGAACCCGCCATCTGCACTATACTCCCCGTTAAGCTTTAAAACTCTAGGTGCGGCCATCAAATGGAAGGCTTTGCAATTTGTATAAATGACGAAAGATAGCGCTCGTCTGGTCTGCTTTCTTGCTGTCATCCTGGTGCCTTTGCGCTTGAGATCTCATCACGACCTTTACGACACACTTTCCAAATCACTGTCACCAAATCAGCTTGAAGGCACTGCGCTTGCTCAATTTCGGGGCAGTTACGGTACCTCTTTGAAGCCTGGCTTACACTACTGCCTACGTTGTGATGGAGGATAGGGGAAGCGCAAGGATGAATTCAGATCCTCTGCGTTTCGAGTTCGAAACCTTTGACTAACGTCTTAACTTGACGCAAGCTTTATTGAAAGCCCTGTAAGCCATATGCCACAAGGATGATTTCGATTTAGCCCAGAAATAAGTCCCGGCTTTTATATAGGTCTAAAAAACGAAAAGGCAGCAATTCAATTCTCACTAAACCACTTTCTCCTTACTTAAAGCTGGTTTTCTGTCTTAATAAGCACTTTCCAACGGTGACTGTGACCATCATCATCATTACCATTATGTTTTTGAATTTTCAGCAATTGTTACTGTCACCTCCAGGTTTTCGTAAATGGGGGCTCTAAACATACCGCGTTAAGATCCACAAGTGTTAATATTGTCATTTGGATGCAGTAATGGACGTTTACGTTGGTAATGAGGATGGTTGCATAATGTAGCCTTCGACAACTTAACAAACACTGTGGCTCGGAAAGGCGTTCGGAAGTATTTATTATGAGCCCTTCATTTCGTATGCTTTTGTCGTGCTGCTACCAAGCAACGTTACTTGCTAGACTTATACACTGTCTGCTGTCTTCTATCGATATTCGAAAGCTGCGAAAAATACGAGAAAAGAACAAGCACAACAACAAGAGTTTAAAATGCAGCCCAGGGAAATAGAAAGGATACCGCGAATAGAAATAAACTCTCCCTGTTTTCTATCCTTAAATTATTTCAAGTTGGTCGAATCTACTCCTCTGTTCGTAGCGTGCCTATGTTTATTTCAAACGTTTCGATAGAGCTGATTTTAAACAGGCAGATTGCGTTCATACTCAATTCTTCTTCCTCTTTGGATGCATTTTCCTGTTGCCTTCCTCACCTCGGTTTACTATTTTTTTTTTGTTCAAAGCGCGATCTGTCAATTTCCCTATGATTGATGGACAATAAGCTGACGCCTAAGAAACAAGTCGGCATTTCTCGCCGATAGAGGGAGTCAGCACTGAATGCTTAGACTCTATGATAAATAATACACAAGAAGATATTGTGACTAAATATAGGAGCAAGAAATATTTCTATCGAAGAAGCAAGGATGAAAAACATGTTTTTACGCCAATGATTATCGCATAAAAGGTAGGTACGTTATGCCTGCTCCCTTATCAAATGCACTGATCAATGGAAGCGATTGCATCAGTCGCATTTGTGACACGCGCCTCATCAAAGCCATATTCAAGAAAAGTTTTTTTCTTATATAATTAAGCATTTATTTTGCCGTTGTTGTAAAAACGTTAACCTCCAGGCCGCACGCGGTTGTGTTTGGTTATATATTTCTTTTCATGGGGGGGGGGGGGGATTTTCCCATTCCACAATTTTTTGCGTTGCGCACTTTTTGCTGACATTGTATTTATACTTTTGATCTGCAAGCAGGGCTAGAAACAAACATTTCGTTGACACTTCCGCGGGCTCAGAAGTTGTAAGCGACTGAACGTTAAAGAATCACTGGGCATTGCACACGTCTGCTTGTGTAATACTGAAATAGAACTAAGTCAACAAAATTCTGTAACCGCTCATTAGGGCTCATATACCTGTTGCAGTAGAGCGCCTGTGTATGTCGTTCACGTATTTCGTCTCCTCTAGCGTTGTTTTACTCGCTTCTTAAGCATGTACCAACCAGCCCGTATTTGCCCTCTTCTGGCATAAAAATGCGATGTCCTAACTGCTGCTCTTGAAACAGCAGTTAAATGTCAACTTTGTTCTTTCGCTAAACCCAGAGGTTTAAGGGTATCAGAAAGCAGAATTAAGAATTTCGCACTTAAAGCCAGCATTTTGGCTACCAGCGTTTCTAAGAAACAAGCATAAAAGCTACATAGCACTAACGAAAATATTGTTTTGCACCTCCAGTCCGTGACCCACCAGTTTGTTCTAAGTACATAGACCATTGTTGAACACGTCATTATATACAGGGGACAATGCCGCCCACAGTGACCTTCCGTTTTTTTTTTTGTTATGTTAAAACTCCCCGTCGAAGCTCCTCCTAATGAGTTTTTAATGAGATCCTTGTACCTCTAGCAATTTCTACTTTCTTTTTTAGTGCCTCATATTTTTTTGACACTGAAGCGATTAGTTTCAATGGGTCGACGTGCAAACTTAATTTCCCTTAATTAGTTGCAGCTGTTACAAAATATTTATTTCCTGTGGTAATTTTGGCTTTATAAACCTTGACGTCTACAGAATGTATGCTTGTATTTCTCTTTAAAAAGCTTTTCTGGTACGTGAATAACCCATTTAATTTGTTACACGACTTGGTTTTAGATCTTTTTGGCTATAGCTCTTCTAGCACTTTGAAAATCCACTGTGATCGCTCATTTCATGGTCGACGCTGAAGATTTAATTCGAGAAGCCAGCCTGCATACCTGAACCCTGCATACCTGCATACCTGCAAACCACCCAACCCCGAAAACTGGTTTGAGTGGTTTGGTTTGGTTTAATTAGTTCACGTGGTTTGACATGTCAAAGCAACTGAGGCTATGAAAGACAACATAGTGAAGGATGTAGGAAGTTTCCACCATTTGGCGTACTTTAACCGGTACTTACAGCGCACAGCACGCGCGCCTTACTTTTCGCCTCCGTCGAAAAGCGGCCATCGCGGCCGGGATTCGATTCCGCACCCATGGTCACAGAAGTATAGCGCCTTACCCACTGCACAACCACCGCTTGGCACTCGGAAAATGTCAGCGCCAATGGTAAGCGTTTAAAATAAAAATCACAGTGGTATCTCCGACGAGCGGTTCGAATCCGCTGCGGTACATGATCAGTCTTCGTTCAGTCATAGGGACCGTGACACTTTGCTGTCAGGCGACCTTCAAAGACCCACCTGGAAGATTCGTGCAATGAAGCCGCAATACTGGACATATTTTAATTACCCGCAAGAGGTCAGTGTTTGAGACCGAATAGAAAAGCTTAGCCAATCAGAACAGTAGAACAAAAGAAAAAACAAAAGCAGCTCAATGGGTCCTGCAAACCTTTCCAAAATATGATTCCAAGCACAGACTTTATGTCTTGACGGACTCGCTTCGAGCGTATGAAAGGTGCAGACCAGTGACCTTGAATCCGTCAACAAACCCTAAAATAACCAGTGATTCTTTAGAGACATTTGATTACTTCGATCTCAAGCTAAACATTAGGGCGACGATTTCTTGGGTGCCTGCACGCGCAGGCGTTGAAGGCAACGAGTGGGCCAACAGCGAGGTGTGAGAAGCAGCGCGTAAAATATCAACCGCGCCGACCTAAGTTTCCACCACAGCGGGTGCCAAAACCTGCCCGTTGGAACCCTCGGCCTTGAGGGCCGAGGGTTCTAACTGAAAAATTTAAAGCTGAAACATTTCTTGTAGTATATGGTGACCCGCCCACTCGGAGTCATAACAAGCCTTATTACCTCTACTCGACGCGACTCTGGCAGCTCAAGCTGCGAAACAGAGACAACCGATTTTCGTATCTTCTTGATACAATAAATCGTTTTTATTACCATGTTGTGGCTACCTATCCCGGAATGCTCCGTGTATCTCTTAATGAGAGCCATCTATATTTGCCCGCGGCGCAAGACTTCAGGTTCGGGAGCACCGCGCTGTCGTGGTGTTAGTCTCTCTCACTGCTGTCCGCCAAAGTCTCTCTCACTGCTGCCCGCCTACCGTCGTAGTGTCATGTTCTGCTGCCGCCACGATGCCGATGAAACTGATCAGCGGACGGTCGTTTGATCTGTTGTGGTCTGATCGGAGGCCGAGCAAAAACTTGACATCCGATGAGTGAACGGCCTCAACCGCTGCGCTTGTCTGTAGCTTAACCGTACTAGAAAAAAGAAAACAAGAAGCTACATTTTGCGTGTTCCCCCTTCTCATTAGCAATGACCTTGTCTAGAAATATTAGTCCGCTCCGTACTACGTTCAGCGACAAGTAGACCTAGCGCGAGTACCCGAGGCTCGGGTCTAGAGCTTCGGTGATTGCGGAGAGCGCATTCACAACTTTAGCAGTTTTATGTGGCCGTCGAGTATAGTTCTGGTAGTAACGACCCTAAATGGACGATAGTTTACATCACAAAGTGAGAGCACATTGAGCGGGAAGCATCGATATGTGACCCTGTCTAGCGAGTGCAGCCGGCAGCTGTCGGAACCGCGTATGTGTATACCCGGTGCAGGCAGGGGACGTTGCATCCACGGCGCTTCTTGCAGCGCAGCTGCTGTTTGTGAAGAAATAAAAGTACAATCGTTGCGAAAAAAAGTAGATAGTTTCGGTATTGCTAGCTCAGCTTGCATTTTATGCCGTGCGAATGAGCCGCAGCATACATCTTAGTCATTGCAAAAACTGTAATATAAACAAACACGCTGTGGGCGCAGTCGTAATCCGCGAATCAGCGCATTCCTGCGGGTGTTTAGGGTGCACACACCAAATACTAAACGGTGTATTCTTATATTGAAACACTCAAGAGTCATTTGCTGGAGAAGCACTAGCTAGAAAAACGCAAGGTGAGGCTCGGAAGTCGTTTGCAGTCATGCTCGCGACTGCGGGGGGCAGGTAAGACGGAAACGGCGACGACTGGGAGGCCCTTGTTCGATGCGGGCATGCAGTGAAGTGCAGTCGAATCGCGTTGGGTTTCCCGATGACGGGACTGAAGCGGCGGCGGCGGCACATGCTTTTGAGCGCTGGCCGCGGCCACACTGAACATATTATTGCAAAAATGCTTTACCAGCCGAAAATAATTACGTCTGACTAACACGGGCATATACCAGCAAGCCAAGAGGTACCGCATCGTTTAAAAGTTTTGTCTCCTTCTCTAATTTCGCAAGGTATGGTCTAGCGTAAAGGTATGCTTGTCTCAGATTTACTCTTAGTTTTTGGACCGAAAGAGCGACGACAATAACTCGGCAATCAGGAACATAACGATAATCCCTCCCCACTTTCGTGGCACAAGTACACGGCTGAAGGAAACGTTGGAAAAGTGGCTTTTTATATGCGGGAGTGCTTGTTGCTAAAACAATTTAACTCTCATAACGTAAGAATAATAAGATTCTCATTGTATGCCTAAATTATACAGCATGAGCCCGTCGATTTCGGCCTCCTCAGCAATCTAGACGAAGCCCAAAACAAGTCCGAGAATCTCTAAGGTCGCATATTATAGTGAAGGCTTCTCAAAAAAAAAAAAAAAAAAAAAAAGAGAGAGAGAATATGTGAATAAAATATTTTCGCTGAAGAAAAAATTAAATAAAAAAAACTCAGTGACCACTACTCACAGCCTGCATGCTAGAGTACAGGCGACACCGCGAATAGCAGACGACGTGGGGATTGTATCTCGTTGTGACGTCAGCGGACGATGGTTGCCAAACCATAGGGCTGATTCCGATATTGATAATAAACATTACTTTTAAAACTATCTACTGTACCTAGTGAGTTCAACTTTCAAGGATTTATAATTTAACATGGGAAGAGTGAAATGCAATAATCAGTTTATGCTCAAATGGTTTGGTTTGTGGGGTTTAACGTCCCAAAGCAACTCAGGCTATGAGAGATGCAGTTTATGCTCAAATGTTAGCTGTCATGACCCCTTTAACAGCCGTGATGCCCACTCAGCTGTAGGTCCACATCTTCCGTCCAGAGTTTAGGTCAGATTCACTTAATATATGAGGGCCTCTCAGCTACGTTAATCAGGCATGTCCCTTGCTCCGTCCTTCTAGCATTCCCCGAAGAATCCCGACCACACTTGGCAATTACATATTACAAGGAATTTAATACAACAATAGCGGGCACTCCATGTACCTCGGGGCACCGGCTCTCTGCTCGACACCTCAGCCAGTCTCGTTCCCCTTCTCTAGTGCCGATCGGCTCTCTTCAGCGTCGCCCTCTCTCTCGAGGTCCTCCTCCCCCGGCCCATAGAAGATCCTTCTTCCTCTGTCGTTTCTTTTTCCAAATTTCCGGAAACAAGCGTCGCGGCCCGTCTTCGACCCCAGCGGTCGTTACAGGCATCCGCCGCGGTCGAACAGAGGACAGTTCGGATTACGCCCTTCCGCCGCTCTCTTCGATCAAGAGTTTATTTCGCTCCTTGCCGTCTTTCTTTTGCCGGGCTTGCTGTACCCACCCTCGCTATGCTGCCTTCGTTCTGATAATTTGTTTCGTCCGTCGCCACTCGCCGGGAGGCACGGCAAACGCAAATGCACAAACAATAGCCCACTCATTCTATCGGTGCTCGGGGCAACACGCAGCGCCCACAATGTGAGTTATTTTCCAAGGATAAATGTGCCCACCGCTGAAAGTTACCTGCTCTACTTTCCACTGAGCCTCACAGAACATAGAAGAAGATATTTTCGCAAAGTTAGAAAATTTATTTGAGCAGTTAATGTTGAAAGTAAATTGTGCCTTTATGAGTGGGAACGCTAACGATTTGGATTTGCAGTCATATCATGCCGAAGCCCGTGCGTATCAAAGAAATGGCGCTAAGACATTCGACAAGGCAAGTTGTTGGGCGAGTTAGTGAGGACGGAAGTATCATATTCAAGGAGAGTAGCCACTTCGTGTTTGTCACGGCCAGCTGGACAGCGATGTAAGCAAATATTATTTCGCCTCTTTGTCAGGTAGCAATCCTTCCTACAGTAGCGTTAGCTTTGGTTCTATGAGCTCTGCTATGTAGCGACTTCAAAGACGTGCTTCCGCAATTTTAAGGATAACTGTTTTATGGGAAGAAGAAGCAGTTTTTCTCTGATGAAAGTTCGTTCAGCTGCCATCTAATTCTTAGGATCACAAACGTCGAATAATGCCGTATTGAGGTGCTCTAAGAGAAAGAATTATGTATGCGTTGAGAAAAACAATTACGGACGAGAAAATGATTAATAATTTGCTTCTGGGAAGATATAAACACAGGAAAGGTTATCCACGTGAGATGCTGCACAGGTGTGACCTTTTAGCGCAGTTATCAATATTATTAGACCGTGAAAAACACTCCTTACACTTTCTTGATTTTTTCGGTTCAGTATCAGACCCTCTCCCGCATGACCAAATTCTAAGGATCCTGTATTAATTTAGAACTGTGTATTTTCTCCTGCCCCCTTGTATGTGGGTCCCCAAATTTTTCACACCCTTCTCCTCCATTATGACGGGCTTGACCAGATTCGGACCAGCTGTGAGACCAGTTGGCGTTGATTATCCTGGATCAGAGCATTCTCTACGCCTAATACAGCAACTCATTAGAGATTTTCCTCCTTTTTAGTAAAGCGGCTAGTAGCAGCAAGAGGACATTATATTTAAATTTAAATAAATCATTAAAAACAAAAATTAAAATAAAACCTTTATATAATCACGCAGATGTTTTTGGCTGGATAAAAAAAAAATCTACAAAATAGAACAGTGCCCGCATATCAATGATTTCTCTCCTTCTGTACCTTTAACATCTGGAGTCCCCCAGGGCAGCATACTAGGTCCCCTGCTTTCTTAGCTTTTATCAGTAATATTCCAAAGTGTGTCTCTATTCGCGGATGACTGTGTTATATGTCGTAATGTTGCTAATGATACTGACCGCTATTCCCTGAAAACTGATCTTGGTGCGGTCACTGTTTGACGTTCCTCCTGAATAATGTCTAAATGCATAAAAAAAAACACCAACGTTGTTTAACAACTGTTCCATGGGAATTCCTATAGCCTACTTCCTTAATAACACTAGCGCGAACTGCCGAATACGTAAAGTGTCTTAGACTTCATTTTTAATCTGCCTTCACTTGACATTACCATATGACCTCCATCATAGCATCAGGTAACCCGCACTCAGTCTTCTTCAATGTAACCTCAAGCGCGCACCCTCACGCTTAAAAAACTTACCGATGTTACACTTAACCGTCCAAAATTGAATACGCTTCCACCAAACGGAAGCCTGAACAAGCATATCTCATAATCAACATTTATACTCTGCAAAACCGTATTAGTGGCTTTATTTTTGCTGATTACTCACGCTTCAGCAGTGTCACAACATTAAAACAACGTGACGAGTTGGAGATACTATGAAATCGACGTCTTTGCTCATCAAACCTAATTTTTAAAACCGCATCACTATTGTCCTCTCCTTGACGACTTCGTTTGACCGCCACTGCGCTCTCGCTGTGATCGCAATAACAAACTGGAACGCATAACGTTCCGCTCATATCTTTAAGCAGGATGATTCATTCCTCACGCAATAATATACTGGAATAACCCAGCATATCACACATCAGTACTGAAGCTAACTTACAATAATGTCAAATTTTTTTTTGCAGCAAAACGCTGCGTAATAGGTTATTTAATATTACCTATTGTAACGTTTTGTGGTTTTTTAAATTTATTTTGGTTATCAAGTGTGTTGTGTGAATTTCAGTTCTTCAAATGTCATTGCTGTATTTCTGTTGTGTATGTTCGTGTGCCCCCCTCCTCTTCCCCTCGTGTGATACAGTCGCACGAGGGCCTTTAAGGGTGCTGGAAATAAAGAAATAAAATAAATACAAGACAGCAATAAATTAAGTTGAAGCGACTAATTTGGACTTATATCGTAACTTTCCCTCCACGTCAAACAAGGCTTGGCGGAACCACAAGGCCCAGCAACTCCCTCCTTTCGGCTCTTACCGCCCTCCATCCCGACTAATTCAACTGACGGCGGCAGTATAGTCCTCCGCATCACGCGGAAATATTAAAATAAGTTACAAAAACTGAAAGCTGAGCCTGCTGGTCCTTTTCTTTTAGGTGTCGCTTCTAGTTACCCTGGACTGCGTCTTTTCGCTGTATTTATCAATTTCTCATGCTTGTTCTGTTTCCGTCTTTTTGGCGCCGATCGAATAGGGATAGAAGAAAACGGACAGCGACGAAATGTCGCAAACGCCTTTGCAGGACGGAAGTGCGACAAAGCAAGCAGTGCGAAATGAAGGGCTAATAAATAATACTTCGGAATCCCTTATATACTCGCACGTTGTTTGGTAAGCTGCCAAAGCCTGCATTCAGCAACAAAATTCATTACTGAACCTAAACGTCCATCACCTCATACACACGACAGTAATAGCATTAGCACATTTCAACGCGGTATGTTTAGAGCTCCCATTTGCGGAAATTCCATAGTGACAGTAAGAATTGCTGACAGTTCATCATCGTCATATCAAAGCTTATGATATCATTCAGTCATCGTTGGGATGTGCCCCCTAAGGGAGAACGATAGACTTTTGTAAGGAAAATATGGTTTACTGAGAATCAATTTGCTGCCCTTTGTGGCCAAGTCGAGCGCTCTGTCTCTGTGGCAAAAGTGTATTCGTTCAATGAAATGGTTTAGAGGTCTTCTGAGACAGCCTCATAGCTTAAAAAATTGACACCAGCCATTCATAGCATTACAGGAACACGTTCTTGAAATTTAAGCCATAAATTTTGATTATTAATTGGAACTGATTCTTCGCTAGTATACATTTTACTAGTGAATTGCTACACCTACGCAAATAATAATGGTACTAAATAAGACAATTAGCAGCACCCCCATCATGTCTATACAGAAATGCTGCCGCTTTTCACATCGTCACCCGCGATGCGAGGAAGACAATAATCTAGTCGCGTGAGCTATCCATACTTTCAGACAATTATAATTGGAATCTCGTTATATTGAACCTGTGACATGAGATGTGAGTGTTCCGAGAGGGCTCTCTTCCCGTCTCACCTGAACCGCATTTGAATTCGCCAAACGGAGTATGCTGTAGTTGTTTAATGAATTGCTTTCATTTGGTTTGATGTATTTGGGCTCGTAGCGAATTTTGCAGTGATGAATACTTTTCAGAACGGCTCTGATTTGTTTTCTTGAATGTGAATGAAACTGAAATCGCTAACGTTGCAATCATTTCGATGCATTGACTTAGTTGCCAAACTGCTAGATGTTTATAATTTGACGCATTTAATGCTCACCTATATATTGCGACTTCTTCGGCTGCGTTTCGTCCTATCTTAGATAAAATCAATCATTTGAGCTGACTGGGTCTTGAGATAGCAGACGAAGATTTAAGTTCTCCGTGAGGGTTGTGACATTCGATCTGCAGCACATAAAGGTGCCGAGAGCCATCGATTCCCAAGACGTCTCAATTTACGTACGGATTCATAAATACGCTGACACATTTTCTTTGGATGGACGAAAAAACTTTTATTCTCATCTGTTTTTAGAGGTGAGCGTTCAGTTGGATTGTTGGCCGCGCCAGATGGCCGCGTCAGATGGCCGCCAGTTGAATTCTGTTGGCGATCTCTTCGGCCCACTCAGTGACTAGAGCCAGGATATTATGGTCCAAGCAGCGCAGCACGGCCTCCTAGTCCTACAGAGACGGAGGTGGCAGCAAATCGGCGAGTGGCAGATACGCTACGCACCCCCATGTAACGTGGTCGAAAGGGGCGTCGACGCCATACTCCTTGCATTTGGGATCAACGTGTTCTTTAAATATATACGGATATACTTTGGGGCAGGGGAAGGAGCGGGTTTCTATCTGGCGACAGAGTATCTCCTGGGCCTTGCTTAATGAACTTTGTGGGTGAGGAAAGAGGCGCCTTCCCAGACAAAAATGGCGAGTTATATCCTGAAATGAGAGCTTATATTCGGCCGCTACTACATAAGTAACCGACTGGATTCCTTTGTATTTGGTATGTAGTGCACGTGCGCGTGCTGGTCACCTGCCTTCGTGACGAATGGGGTGCATATTGATATGGAGGGGCTTGATAACAAGCTCCTTCCTGACTGCTATGGTATTTGCCTAGGATCATCCGCCATTTTTTCGGCATAGATACCTAGCCTTAGCAATACAAGCCTCCCGACTTTGGTGCACGCCAGTCTGGAGTACTGCAATATTAAATTTGCTTCCCTGAGTTCATCAAGTGTGTTGAACATTGTCTTTCTTTTCTTGAAGAGAGAGAGCGGGGTCTACCCGCCTTGGAGATTTAAATTGATCGCTCAAAAGCAAAATGGCGGGGAGAGGCGAGTCCGAAAGGGCCATCTAAGAAACACCGGTAATAACTAGCGAGGACAAGAAGGAGAAACCAAGCGAACCAAAAAACAAAGGGGTGAGGGAAGGTTCCGTAATCTGGACTTAACGGAGGAGTTTCATTGGCAATAATGCGGTCGATCGCACAGTTGGCTGCCGAAGAAGTGGGGAGCGCCACATTGATCTAGCAGTAAGAGGATGCAATAAAGACGCAATTACAGCCCTTTCATGCGTTGGCGTGAAATCCAGATCCTAACCGGACCTGTTGAGCCAAACGGTGTTGTTATTGGGATTTAGTAACTATATACGAACAAGCACACGATCGTCCTAAAGAGAAAGGAAATTGAAAATGTTGACAGCACGTGCTTGAATTCAGCCTCGATAAGGGTGAAACAGCAGCTGCGCATCCCCTTGGTGACAGGTATTTTGATGAATATTTTTATAGGATGTATATTTGAGTGGAGCGGTGAAGTGAGCTGTTAAAAGATTAGTTTTGAAGTGACCCCGTGCCGTCTGTGTGTTCAATCTAGATTTCGTTTATTCATTCAGCTGCTGCGAGGTTTTTTTGTTTCTTTTTTTCGGAGGGGCGGTGTTGTAGTGTGCGGTGGTTCTGACATCAAGAAGGTTATGTTGCTTTGACCATAGCGATGGGTTGGTTGGCATTCCGATGCCAGAGAGGGCAGGGGGGAGGGAGGGGGGCGGGGAGGAATTTGTTGCTCATCAGCCACATAGTCATTTGCCTGTGAAGGAGAAGTAGTCTCTGTGTTGTCTCTTTTAAAAGACAACACTTCCACGAAAACAATCAACATTTCCTCGAAGCCGTAACGAGGCTTGAAATAAATCATGTTAAAGATTTTTTTGTTTTATTGCATGCGCGGCAACTGTACGTGAACCGAGAGCATAAAAGCAAGCTGTATCTATTTAAATTTTGGAATCGTTAACTGTGATGTTACCTGTACGCTATAGGCGTTGTGAACTATAATGAAAAAGGGCGGAAATTATTGGCTTGATCGTTCTGCTTGCAATAGTGAATCAGAAAACGCATTTTACAAGCCCATGCTTTCTGTGCAAGACTGTTGATCTTTGCTCATTAAAGCAACATTCGTTCCTAGTCGTTATGCCTGAAAGGCGTCAGCTCATTTGCTGGATTTTGCGGGTAAAGGAACTTCATTAAAACGGTTCTGTATTATTGCACCGGTCTAGCTAACAACCACACAAATGTATGGGAGCAGTATGCCAAGGCGAAGAAAGCGCTTAAATCGGCTGCTACAAAAACGAGAGGCCCAGTTTTAGTTTGTTGGTTTTATTTCTACTAAATGGCACTCTTAGATGGAAGCGAGGACTCCGGTTGATTTAGTCGTATAGAACATTTGCAAAGCCTCTATAATTAAATCCTGTAAACCTAAGCAATTTTGTCCCGTTGCTTAAGAAGTTCGTTCTCTTTGCGAAAGGTAGAGAATCCATGTGAAATGAAAACCTTTTGCTCTAACTAAACGGATTTATAACCTTAAGTTGTCTGGGTTATAGCATTTTCTCCGTGAACAGATATTCTGTAGTTTAAATATTAGTGTGTATACCAAGCACGTCAAGGAAGACCCGCTGTAATTGTTAATACTGTCTTTTAGGTGTGAGCATGGCTTCGGGGCCATAGTATTACCATATTCAGTGAATAATAGAAAACAGGTGAATAATGGTAATTAATAAGCTGATGATAGTTACTTTTGTAACAATTGCAGTTAAGAATATAGTTTTATTAGCGATATATAGCCGCTTGTCCAATTCTAGGAAAAAGCAGCGCAGGGAGGAAGAGACGAGACACAGCGCTGATGTCTCGTCTCTTCCTCCCTCGTCTTAGTGCAGGTAGGCTGCTTTTTCCTATAATGTCGTACCAATTCGCCCATCAGTCTACGCTTTTGCTTGTCCAGTGTTACTTTCACGACGCTGCACTTTTGGCTTCGAGAAATGTGCTAACTCAACTAACTAGACCAACCAGCCGGGGGTGACATATCGGTTTTTAGAATTTTGAGAGAGGGAATATTCTTGATGGTGTGGTACGAGGGCGCGGCTTTAGAAAACACTCACTGAGATTAAAACTCCATGCTTGTCACTTCATAGTCCAAAAGTCAAAACCTTGCGTTTCCTACGAGGGATAGAGCACCGAGACAGGAGTCGGCGCTTTGAGATGCGAGTAGTAATGGTCACGCGGTAAATGTTATTTTATGTCCAAGAAGTTTATGAGCAGACGAAAAAAAAAAAAACTCAATTCAGTTTAGACAAATCTTGACAACGTCATTTTACCTTAAACTTCAAAGAGCACGCAGGCTTTCTTTTCTTAAATCTTCATCAATCTTTTTGCAGAAGCGCAATGCGAGTCCATTATCTGTTTGGTGTATAAAGAGCCCGCTCCTTTTATGTTAAATTCAGTTGCGCACAAATAACAAAACCCCGAGGAATAGTAAATCTGCATTTTGATGTCGTCTTCATAAGTGAGCTCCACGCTCGGACGCCTTCTCTTTTTCTTTTACTTTCACTGACTCCGTTAAGAGGAGGCTTCATTCACTGCTGATTCTATTCGCAGGAATGGAAGAGAGCGCTTGAAGTTTATTTCCGTAACAAATAAGGGCGCCAGGAGGTTCTGCTAATTGTCTCTCAGTTCATCGCTCTACGTGTTGGGAATCTTCCTCTCGTAGATAAACATTACAGATCATTTTTTGTAAACTGTCAAATTGACAAATGAGCAGCGCTTGCACTGTTTCCTGTATTCCCTAAAAAGGGCTCCTGAAGGTCGAAATACGTTTAAATAATTAAAATTAATCGTAGATAGCCTCTCTAGTTCTATCATTTTGATCTTCTGACGGCGCTGCAGGGAAGAATTCTTTTCCTTGTGGGACTCTCAAACCCGCAGTGCACCAGTGATGAAAGCGAGATCCCCATCTTTCGTCCTGAACATAGGTTTAACTGCACACTCGAATACTTATATATTTTTGTCATGCTATAGGCCCACAGTTAGTTACAATAATACTCTTTTAGCGCTAATAAAAATGCCACTAATAGGCAATTTACGCTGACCTAAATAAACAAATATAAGGAGTGCACTTAACTCTGTTTATGCGCACTAATGATAAAGCATTGCAAGTTCTGTTGCGCCGCCTGGTGATAGCGTACGACACTACGCAAGCGAACCTCGGTCGCACGCGGCCACCACCGCTTTTCGCTTAGGTTAAATAAAGGAGTGGAGAAGACGAAACTTCATGATGTCAGCACTCTTCACTGCACACCGGGCAGTGTTTTGCAAATTGGCACGAGACGTAACCGACTTCGGGTATGTATACAGGGCTCTCGAGTCTGACCATGGAAGCTGTTCTGATGGTTCTGGCGACGGCTTGAATCCCTGCGGTGGCAGTTTCTTTTTTTTTATTCAGAGTTCATGCAGAGAAGCTCTGGCCACAAATTTATCCACAAACCTTGTTTACAAATCCTGTCCACTCCACTCATTAGCATAAAAATGATTTCACATTAATCACTGCTTTTTCTTGAATAGATAAGCGTTTGAACTAAAGCTGGAGCCTGATCCAGGTGTACAATGTGTTTCGGTATCGACACATGAATCCACTTGAAAATTCGGTTAGTGCTAGCTTTAATGCTTTCATGTATATAAAGTTTGCGTTTGCGGTGAGATGAATCTTTTTGTGATTAGCACTGAACTTTTATTAATGCCATAGCGTTAAAGCTCCCGTTCACCAGAACATTTGGCGTCGGTGGTGTTGGCGTCGTTGACATTGTCGGCGTTATTAGAGAAATATCACAAGCATGGCGCTAGCAAACCGTAACTGGCAGCTGACATGGCCGTAAACTGACCGGACGTATTGTTGACGGACGTTACGTTCGGCAGCAGTTGCTAAACGACCTCTTTCAGATTTTTCTCGGGCCCTTCTTTCACATTATTCCTCAGTGTATCCTTGACGCTAAGTATGTTCCGCCCCTAGAATGTAATCATGCACGCAAATCCTGCTTGTTTACAGCGCGTCGGAGATAGAATTATCTGGAACTCCGGGGTAAAGTGAACCTATACCTAAGAAAACCAAACCGCCCTATAAGCCTATTTCGCCTACATATGATGCAGATAAATGTGGTTTGGTTATGATGAGATGACCGAACCACGTGCCAGAGAAGACATGAGGAGATAGAGATTTTGCGGGACTAAAGACTCCCGTATCTTATTTCCACGTTCACTGCTGTGGCAGATTATTTATCAATGCTCTGCGACCACGAATAGTGTCTCGTACTTGAAGGCGCTCGTTACATCAGAAATCGGGTTAATTGGCGGAGGCATCCAACGGAAATATTTCGAGGATAATATGAAGATGAGGCGACAGGTCATGGGATGATTGAAATTAAGTCAAACTTGAAGAGGAAGCTCCTCCATTGAGGGTACTTTAATGATAGTAATATTTCCATAAATTATTGAATTTTCAAGTGTTAGGGATCAAACCCGCGTTCTCAGCGTGCCAGACGGGTACGCTACGTTTTATTTACTAGGACTCGTTGATTCAGCTGCGTTCGAAAGGGGCCTAATGAATGCTTTGTGATGTTGACGTAATGACATTTGAATTAAGTGCATTACTTGCGTGGTATGGCGCATTCTGTATACCGTGTATGAGCACTGTAGTGATATAGTATGTCAATTATTTGTAACTTGTGTATGAGTATTGTAGTGCTGAAATATGTCAGAGTTATTCCGTGCTTATATGAATGCGACGAGAGCACATCGTATTAATTTTTTGACGTATCGCACTCATGTAAACCGGCTCAATCCACGAGGAAAGCGAGTCGCATTATACCGCCAGATTAACAGAAAAAAAAAAGCAAGTCGAGTGGTTCTCTCAATAAAAGCACAAGAGGTAGTGGCAGCGAACTATGTATGGTGTTTTTGTTCTGCGCAGTAATGTGTCACATACCGGGTCTTTCTTTCCTCCAGTGCGCAATGCTTAAAATTTCGCTCTATTTCTGTGGTCTCTTATTTTCAAAAGGTCCTCATAACTGATGTCAGATTTGAGGTTCTAACCAAAGCACGTCATTCATCTAGTGCTCCTCATTCACGCCGAAATATTTCGAAAGTCAGAGTGTGATTTTTGGCGTATCTCACTTTTATTGCTTTACACACTGGAGAAATCAGACTGCTTGGCTCAGGCGAGGCTGCCATTGTAGATGTTCAAACGCAAGTGTATTGTTTAGTTTCGGACAAGTGGGATTCGACATATGCTGTGGCCTCAGGAGCAGCCTTTCATATCACAGCTGAGGCTACCTCTCTACGATTTGAAAATCGCCAGTACTGAAGCCATTACACCAATGTCGACCTCTGTACAGCTCGTATTACCTTGACGAGATTCACGTCTTAAGTGATTCCGTAAGTGTAGCGCTTGAAATATCTGAGCCCGGTAGACGGGACATTTGGCGGTGACGCTGCTCTGAAGCATTTATACTTCCAGGTTTTTGGTTCATTTCTGTAGATGGAGGGGCCTGCTGCTAAATAAAAACTGTTTTCATAAACTACCTGAACAAGACATAATGTAAGCTGTCAGAGCAAGGCTGAGAGGCGGCAGTGCTGTGTAGAAGTACTGCGTAGGAGGGATACGTATTCACGTAAAGTCGCTGCGGAATGCCTTGCCCTAATAAGCTCTTTCCAGTGGGCGCAAATACTTCTCACCTCATTGAAGGAAAGCATAGAAATCCGACACGTTAAAAGAACACGAACTGGGAGTAGTTCTTGAACAATGCGCCGCTGATGAGAGGCCAACGCACGCACTTTTTTGTATTTCCGAGCACATGCATGAATCACATAATTTACCCTTAATTTTGCGAATATTATACGGCCTTTGTCGCCGACTAGCCCGTAAAGCCACAATGAAAAGCCTATCTCGGGAACTTAACGCATGTTTCTATTAGAGGGCCGACCAGAACCAAAGGAAAAGGGACACAGGGCGTAACTAGATGTGTTCGAACATCCGCGCAGAAGGAGGGGTGTACACATTGTAAATGATACTCTTATTGGGGTACACGTACCTCTTTTCCTTGAAATAACTGCCTGTAGTGAAAGGCAAAAACGGGCTATGTACGTGGAGAAATTCTGACAGTCTGACAACAAAAGTGACGTAAAGAGCTTTTGCACTCAATCGCGGCAAGCAAGAAACATAGTTATAGCAGTCAGAGAGGTGAGAGCGTTTGCTTGACATCTACGCATCTGTTCACTAAAGAGTCGACGTCGGCACTGAAGAAGACAAGGGAAGCTGCTTGGCTCCTCAGATCAGCAACAGAGCTTGTGGTAGGACTTTCAATGGAGAAATAAGGCGCTGAAATTCGCAGTGTCATCAGAACGAGAATACTTATTTCATAGTTTTATCTTTCATAAATTTGAGTCATTTTTACTCAGGCGCTAGAGAACTCATTTTCTAAAGACTCTCAGCACTCATCTACAGAGTCCTTTATATTCGCGTTAGGCAGGATAAGAGCGGCTTTTCTTCTCTACTCTGTCTTTATCACCGCTTTCTTTGAGCGCGAAATGCGAGGGAGCAGCACGTTGATGTTTCTGAGAGGTATGTCTTCCAAAGACCTATTGTTTAAGAACTGGTGAAAGAGGCTTGTAAAATCATGCGGCGAACTTCCGTGTTTCCATGTCCTCGGCGCACCGTCTGGCTGCAAAGAATTTCACTTTTCCCTTTTCGCATTAAAGGTCGTTCCTATTTTATTCGTCGAGTTAGTTCAGCAGAAAAAGCACCGCGTGGGCAAATTACTCATATGCTTAAAGCGCTGCTTGTTGGTTGCTATTGGATCGATGCAAGAAAATTAAGAAATCGTGTAAGGCAAAAATATTTCTTGCCATTTTGTTTACCGAATAACAAAGGTCAGTGGATAGAAGTGTTCCTGAGGATGACGATGAATGCATGTGGTGTTAACAGGCCATGATCCCTATTTTTCTCCCGCTGCCTGCTAGGCCAAAATTCCACCCTTGGAATTCCAAAATTCCTAGGTCAAAATTCCCGCAACAAAGTAATTTTATCATCAGCATAGTCCGCAGTGATCTCTAAAATGTTATTATCTATATACGAAAGGTGTTGCGGTGTTTTAGTGTTTTCGCGTGAAGACAAGAAACAGTCGCATCCAAGTTTCTTTGTCATACATTCATCGACAGCTCGACTCGAGCGCCTTAATGATGTCATTTCATTGCCAAACGTACCGGGCGTGTCAACGCACACGTACCTTCCGAAATTTCTCGATATAGTGACTTCAAAACATAAAAAAATACAGCCGATTTGCTTTAGCTAAATGCGTAGTAGGTGCGCAGCACTACGTACCCCTATATACTTTCACAAACACTTATACACTTTATTATGCTTCGGTTTGCTTTGGTGTGTGAGCCAGAGCCAGCCTCATTTTTTACTGTTCGTGGCTTAGTAGGTACAGTGTTAAGCCATGCCCAAAGCAGACTGAATTCATTATGAAGGCGTGTGAGCCAGAGCCAGCCTCATTTTTTACTGTTCGTGGCTTAGTAGGTACAGTGTTAAGCCATGCCCAAAGCAGACTGGGAAGGTATGAGTGTTTAACGCGACTATAAGAAAAGGCTGCGGTAATGATTCCGGATGATCTAAAACAGCACCAAGCGAAGCCTATGTTTTCGCGCCGCCGCAGGTTTGAATCCCGCTCGAGGCCATAAGCATTGTCAGGTTTTCTCCTTTCTTAGAGGAAGATCCGCTTACATGAATCAGCCACCTGGCTTTCATTCCACAATTAGGACTAATATTTGCGCATTAACAGCATGCCCTACAAAGGACTGCCTTAGATGCGAAATGAGTTACCATGTAGGGTTTCCAAATTACGCCGCCGTCTACTGCGCAGCGAAATTGCGTGACTGATAATCCATGACGTGACTGCCGACGATGCCGGTGTCTGGCATCACGTTGTCTTTCCACCATAAACGCCTCGTTCAAAATCATCCTGGCGAAGAAGGCTGCCACATAACATTATGCGCATCAAAATATTCAGAGCACTTCGCGTGCCGCTATTTCCATCAAGGTGTTGGGGATATTCTAGAGCATTAGAGTTGGGGTACGTGCCGAGAATATCAGGAAAAAAATTTGGAATTTACATAAACATTTTGCGCTTTGCCCTTGTCTCTGTTGTTGCGCTTTTTCTCTTCACTTTCAGAAGCACTTTGCGCGTGCATAAGGAAGATGTGAACGGCAAGTAAATCACGCGCATTCATGGTGCTGCCAGGTGCGGGCTTATGATTCAATGAGAGGAGGTCGCACTTGTGGCTAAGGAAAACAAGAGTGCAAAGAGAATTCATTCTTGTCTCTAGAGGACAAAGCGCTCCCATGGTGAATGCCAGTTTCGTCGCGAGGTCCTACTGGCGTGCAGTTCGTCTAAGAAATGCAGGCACAACGACCGGCGTCATTCCTGGAGCTTGAATTCACGTGCGCTAATGTTCGCTTGTAGACATATGTTTTTGAGTTCATCTCTTTCTTCGTGATTACGCTTCACTCTTGGCTCCCTGACGTTGTATTCTCTGATAGGATATGAATCTACTTCGTGACGCCGCAAGCTTCATGATCTTCAACTGGCACATTGTTTTGTTTGCGTGCTGCCGTAACCGCAGGCATTTGCTTCTGTGCCCTTCAAACAAGCTTTGTTTACTTATTGCATGGCCCTGAACCGGCTGCAAAAGAACGCAGTAGAATAACGCACCTGCTCAGAGAGCTTGGATTCCTAGAACAACACCCATGCGTCTTGTCGTCAAAAGCAATGAAATAACAGAAACCGAGACAGCAAAGAAGCTAATTTGATAGTTTTGGATTTTCACGATACGTGTAACACTGGCTTCGCCTTACATGACACCATGCCGGTGGGAACCCGGCCGCATCGGTTATCGAACATGGTACCTCTCAAATGCGAGGCGGATGCTCTAACCACAAGACCACCTCTTCGGTAAAATTTGCGTAACGCTAAAGAGTATATGTAGTACACCTTGTCGTACGCATATTCATATTCGCCCAGGTATGAGCAAGTTCTGATAAATGCAGTTCTGTAGGTAGCCTGAAAATATAAAACAGCGCTGACAGGTGTGCCGCCCGCGGCGGCGCGAGCGTCCCGTTGGGGCCATCCCCGAGCATCTGCTGCGGTGTTCAGTGTCTAGCTCAGACATTTCTTCAGCGGTAGTAAGGTTGAAAGTTGGGTGAGTTGAATCTGGTCCATTTTGAAGGTAGCGCGAAAACCAAGGACCAAAAGTAGAAGCAAGCGCTCGTGTTGTGTCCTTCTACTCTCGGTCCTCGTTTTTCGCGCTACCTTCAAAATGGATTTCTTCAGCACTTTGGTAGTTATATACATGCTTTGAAAGATCGAAACCAGGCGTGCTATTATGTGAAACAATCAGTAAAAGAAACTCGCCAAGCACCAAATTTTAAAGTCTCTTTTATTTTGTCCCACACTCAAGGAAACTATTTGCATGTACTTGCATGTGCTTGCGGATAACGCAGCAATACTCTAGAACCATCACAAGTTGCTGGTATGGTTTTATCCGCAACCGCCATTCAGATAAACCGAGAGGCTGTGTAAAATAACTAAAAGTTATTGTCAGCATTGCGACAATTGTCATCTTCTGGATAGAGATTATAATTCATAGACGCCTATCAAGAAAATGCACCCGTTGAAGACGAGCCAATCCGCTGGCATTTCCTTAGACTTCACGACTAAATATTTTCGCCTTCCCATTGTCCCTGAAGAAGCTCTGCGGTCTGTCGACCTTACTCGAGAGCAAATTAATGAATTCGTTTAGCAACGACGTTGTTTTGCCATTCGCATGCTCATCAAAGGACACTTTAACGTTTTCCCTAGACATAAAAACACGGCCAATATTAACGCCTTTCCGTAGGCATTGAAAATGAAAAGCTAGTGTACATGACAGTAAGAAATCAAGGGTGATCTGCTTTTTGAGACTTGCTTTGAGGCAAATTTGACGTTTTATTATTCGGCAGATGAACCAGCGGCAGTTTTGTGTTGGTTTGATTCCAAAAAGGAAGGCTCCGCAGTCATGACTAGTACTAAAGCGTCAAAAAAAAAAGCAAATAAGCACAACTACTGCATTGTCCTTTCGAATTTTTATCTTCGCTCTTGTACTCGAGGCTACCTCCCGAGTACAAGCACTACTTCGTCAAATACGAGCAGGGACCGCAATGGTGCCTCTTAATACCCATTTTTTTGTATCAGCCCTATACTTCTGCTGCACTTCTCGTGTTGAGGACTCAAAGCAGTAACTATTTGATTTGATTTGATTTATG
Source organism: Amblyomma maculatum (assembly GCF_055883805.1). Classification (NCBI taxonomy): domain Eukaryota; kingdom Metazoa; phylum Arthropoda; class Arachnida; order Ixodida; family Ixodidae; genus Amblyomma; species Amblyomma maculatum. The sequence goes on along the minus strand of NC_139349.1, from coordinate 60,888,327 downwards.
GGTTTAACGTCCCAAAGCAAATAACTATAGTCTGAATCAACTTTCCAACCATTCGAGTGCGCACTCACAGTTGTAGTAACACTGATCCCTCGCCTGCTCTGGAACTGAAATGATAATACTTTGATAAGAACTATGCCAGACATATTCAAGAGCAGACTGTTCAAAGAGAACATTCTTAAAGAGCACTGTGGCAGAAAAGTAGCCACATTTATGCTTGACTGTCTTTTACGGCGTGCTGACTCTATTCTGCCGAATTCGTGAAGTCCAACGTCCCAAAGCGAGTCAGGGTATGAGAGACGCAATAGTGGAGTGCTCCGGAAGTTTGAACCACCTAGGGTTCTGTAACGTGCACTGGCGTCGCACAGCGCACGAACGCCTTTTTCACCTCCTTTAAAACGCGGCCGCCGCGGCCGTGATTCCATCCTGCATCCTTGGACACAGAAGTCGAACGCCCTAACAACTGCTCCAACGCGGCAGAACCTCAAGTATTATTTATTTCAAGATACTGCAGACCAGTATTCCGGTCCTAGCAGGAGTGGCATACATATATACAGCGCACAAGAAACGCAATAAATCACACGAAGCACCCACAAAACTAACAGAGGCAATGTAATGACATGAGTGTGTTGACCAACAGCCGGAGAGCCAAAAAAAGAAAAGGGGAAAACATGAAAAACCTTTGTGCGACATCAAAGTAACAATACATGTCCTAAAAAACTCCGACCCTACTGTCAACCAAAAAGATGTTGCTGTAGAGCCTGGTCAAAGTCTGGAGACTGAATTAAGCTTTCTGGGAGAGTGTTCCATTCAGAAATTGTCCTTGGATAATAACTATGCATAAAGGATTTAGATTTTGCATAAATTGGCTGCAGTGAGTGACTGTGGTGATGACGTGTCCGCCTAGTGTTGGGAAATTTCACACACGGTGGAGGACTGAGGTTTATTTGGTTGTTTAAAATTTTATACAAAAAGAGTAAACGAGTCCGTTTCCTGCGAGTTCTAGGAGCGGAATGTTGTTGGCGGTCATGAGGTTAGTACGAGAGTCCGTTCTTTGATATTTATTAAAAATGAACCTCACCGCTTTTCTCCGTATTTGTTCAATTCGATAAATGTCTTTTTTAGTGTGAGGGTCCCAGATGATCGAAGCATACTCAAATTTAGACCTGACGTATGTGGTGTAAGCCAGTAGTTTAAGATTGGATGGAGCATCTTTGAGTTTACGTCTGATAAAACAAAGTTTCTTAAAAGCTGATGAACAAATATTTGAAATGTGAGCACCCCAGGAGAGATTATTGGTAATAGTAACGCCAAGATATTTATAACTAGAAACTTCGGAAATGAGACAGTTGTGTAAGCGATACTGAAATGAACTGAAATTCTTTTTACGAGTTACTCTAAGAAGCACCGTTTTTTTGCGTGTTAAGTTCCATTAAGTTATTATTAATGGAACTGGCCGCAGCCGTGGCCTAGTGGTTAGAGCGCCCGTCTCGGCTGCGGGAGGTGGTCAGTTCGAAACCCACCGCCGGACACCCACCGGTAAAAATGGGTACAAGCGTCCCCCGGCCTGGTGCTCGGCTTTTACAGGGGTGTGCGTTTGGGAGAAGCTCCGTAAACCCCGCTGCGCGCCCCTCCTCCGCAGTGGGCCCAAACCCAGTTTCGAACCTCGCAGCCTGCAAAGGTGGTTCTGTTTGTCTTGCAAAGGTACTTCCTTTGACCCTCACCTGAAGTGCTCCCTTAGAGCCTCAGCTGCAGCAGTCCTAAAAAAAAAGGGCCACATAATGGGCTGTTGCCGCGCAAGGCGGACTTATTGTTGTCCGATGGCGGAACGAATCACTGCCACATCGGCGCAACTATTTGGGCCGTGACCCCTTTTTCCCAAGCATTTCACCCCAGAAGAGCCGAGCACCAGGCCGGGGGAAAGCTTGTACCCATTTAAAAACCGGTGGGTACCCGGCGGCACCAGGGATCGAACCCGGTACCTCCCGAATGCGAGGCGGATGCTCTACCACAAGGCCACCGCTTCGGTTTTAAGTTATTATTAATTAATAAGTTATTATTAATGTGCACTCTTTGCAATGAAGTATGTTAATTTTAGAGTGTCCAGTCTCCTGTTTTTTGCAGTTTGCAGATGTGTGTGTGTGTGTTTTTTTTTGTTCTTTTTAATGTTCTTTTTTGTAATTTTGTATAAGCTGCTTTTGCCCGCGCAATAATCTGTATTGCAAGTCATTTCCTTATGTTTTCTTGTCACTCACATTCTTGTTTACCTTGATTTGTAGTGCCGACTGTACTTACTCACTCCTGCTTGGACTGCCAAGAGGCAGTTGGCAGTATCAAATAAATAAATAAATAAATAAATAAATAAATAAATACACCAGTCTTTACACCACTGTTCTATGGAAAAAATAGATTGCTGCAATAGCGCGTGGTCGTTATCTGAGGTAATGCTTTTATAAATAATACAGTCATCTGCAAACAGTCAAATGGAGACAGAGTCAGGAATTACTTGGGTTAACTCATCAATATATAATAAAAAAAAAGCAGAGGGCCTAGCACACTGCCTTGAGGCACTCCGGAGCTTACAGTGAGGACATCAGAAAAATTTCCATTAATTTCTACGAATTGATCTCTGTTATTAAGGTATGAACTTATCCAGTATATAAGGTAACTCGGGAGGCCAATGTATTTTAACTTATAGAGTAATTTTCCGTGCTCAGCTTTATCAAACGCTTTGCAAAAATCTAACAATAGCACGTCAACTTGACCGGAGTTATCAAGTGTCGTAGCAAATTCGTGTACAGTGGTTACCAATTGCGTGACAGTGGACATTCCTTTCCTGAACCCGTGCTGATGTGGCGATAAAAGGTGGTTTTCTGATAGGTAATCCCAAATATAACCAGCCAGAATATGCTCTAGTAGCTTGCAACATGTGGACGTTATAGATACAGGTCTGTAGTTAGACACTGTGAATTTATCTCCCTTTTTGTGCAATGGTATAATACGTGCCCGATTCCAATCAGAGGGTACTTTACCAGTACTGATAGAAACTTAAAAAATCTTTGCCGCTTTTTCATATTTACGGCAAAACAACAGCAACAAAGAAAAAGCAATAACGATTTCGAGCTCCTAAAAGATCCTCGAAACAGTAGCGCGCCTGCGATTCTCTGTTTCGCCCCCTAGCGAGAGGCGCGTCGTCTGCTAGGCTATCCATAGGTGAATGCATGCAAAAACGGATAAGTAGCCGCCGGGGTGGTGCAGTGGTGCACCACCAGAGCACTGTGCCGGAGTACCCGGCTTCGATCCCGACCTCGGCGGCGGCGTTTCGATGGAGGCAAAACGAAGAATCGTCCGAGTGCTGTCCGACGTCAGCGCAAGTTACTGCTATACTCGACTGCTATAACGAAGGGTGCGGGATGAAATCCTGACCGCTGCGGCAACTTTTCGATGGAGGCGAAAAGCAAGGCACAAGTCTGCTGTGCGATGGGAGTGCGCAATACAGAACTGGCGGGCGAAATTTCCGGATTCCTCCACTACGGTGTCTCTCAAAACTCGAGTTACTTTGTGACGCTAAGCCCCATAACTCCAAGTAATACGGACTTCATACGGCCCTTCCTCTATGTGTTGTCGTAACTCTTTCTCACGGCCCATTGCAACTCGGTCTCGCTACGTCGATAATTGACTTCCAGCTCAATGACTATAACAACATGGCTGATGTCTCGTGTATATCATGAATCCCTACGAAGTAACTAGTCTACCTCAAGTGAAAACTGTATAAAAGCTCTATATTGGTGGTACTACCCATGGGTCAGTTTAATTGCGAAAGCAACGGCACCGTTTTTCATCCTATATTATTGCCCTGTCATCCGTTATTAGTGTAAGATGTTACATTATTGGAGAGCTCAAGCTTATAATGTAAGGGTGTGACGCGACAGCGTAGCTACCAGCCCACATATAGTCACGCTTTAACCAAGCCGTATGTACGTACGTGCCTACGTGTCGTAGGAACAACGAGAATGCAAACGTTTCTGGCAGACTGATTCTGATATCACCCTCCTATATGAAAGGAGCGACCCAAATTGGCAGCTCCTGCCCGTGGAATAGGGTAACGTGAATTCAAATTTCATGACAGGCCGAATTTTGTACACGGACATCGTAGCTATATATGCCTCTCCACGGCGTAGCTGTGGCCACCCGAGGTCTTGAAAACATACCGATACAAAAAGCGTTGAACTTAAATACAGAGCAGAAAGCCATGGAACGAAAAATAATAGGAGTAGTGTCAAAAAACAGGAAGTGTAGATTGGGTCAGGAAACGAACACGAGTTACTGACCTCGTAATTTTAGTCAAGGAAAAGAGAAGGACATGATCGGGGCATGTTAACGCAAGGTAACTGATACAATTCTAAAGGATTCCAACGAAAGGCATGCGTAGCGGTGGGAGGCAGACCATTAGGTGCACAAATGTGGTGAGGAGCTTTGAGGGGATTATGTGGAACTTGGTGGAACTGGATCTATGGTGGTAATTGGAGGCAATGAAGATAGCATTTGCCCTATAAGGATAAAGTCCGATTGAGGATGACTATGACTGCTTGTACACCTATATGTCTCCTGTATGCTTGATGAAAGGTGTACATAAAATAACGCCCACCGCAACTTCATTATTGGCAGCACCAAATGTAGCATCACAATGTAACATCTGAACACTGTGGACGCTTCTTCATGGCTTCAAGGAGCGTTTCGGAGTGTGGTGAAATTGCCTTCTTTGCAGCGCCATCTCGAGACGCGGAGCATAATTTCTGACAATTCCGGTCCCATTCATTTACGGAATACTTGGGATGGTAGAGCCTTGCACCCGCCGGCGACAACTGGCCTAAGTGCGGACGTGCACCTTTGTCAATTACCTTAAACTATCGATGTTCGCGCTCATCTCATTTTCTTGAGTGAGAATTGCCTGCTTAGCTGTGAATGAACGAACATTCAATTAGAAAGAGGGCAGTAATGGTGCGTCGTAAAGTTTTAAAGTGATTTAAAGCTGCCAGTGCGTGTACTAGCTCAACGGTTGCGGGTGGCAAGAAGTACGTTCGCGATTTCCCAGCACACTATCTATACTTGCCGGCACTTGAGCACCAGCTATATGTTCACCTGTACACATCTGCAAAAGCAAATGCATTGCTAAGCGAACTTTGATAAGCCATGAATAAATATAAAAGAAGCAACAGTTTCATTAGAAAGGGATTCCTATTTAGCGAATCCATCTGAGTGATGCAAGATGAGCGCAATCAAGACATATTCAGGGAGGAATAACAAGCATTGCACGAAGTGTCTCAGAGCCCTGTTTTAATCTCTAGCACTTTCTAAATTGGTTCTCTTTCAATTCAGGTACTCACGTCGTCGGACACACACACACGCAAAAATAATCCCAAGTTCAAATGGAGTCTGCTTGGATGTGATGGGAACTGGGAGGTGCGCATATTACATAGGTAACGACTGTGATGAAGTTTCTTGCGTTTTCGAAGGGGATGCGCATAGGATCTCCTGTAGGGCAAACAGTTTACTGGATTTCGTCCAGAATGGCGTGCAAGCGATGAAAATTATGGGGTAACTTCTGTCATTGGTGTTACATGAGCTTCCAAGATAAAATGCAACTTATCATAGATGTGCCAAAGATTAAGCCCGCCCTGAGTCGAGCTCTCTTCTGCTGCATTAAAAAAAAATCTAGCGTTGGCTACTACCCTGAGTGAGTTTCTTATTATCTGTAACATTTAACGTTACGCCACGTGTATTGTTCAAGAAACATTTATCTTACTCGTTTTCTCCCCGTAGCATTCGATTTTAACAGGTGCTATTCTCTTTGTTCAATTGCGGAGCGTATACGGCTTGATTTAGTTTGGTTTATGGAGTTTAACGTCCGAAAGCGACCCAAGATATGAGAGACGCCTTAGTGGAGAGCTCCGAAAATATCGAGGACCTAGGGTTCTTCAACGTGCACTGACATCGCACTACACACGGGCGCCTTGCTTTTCGCCTCCACCAAAAAGCGGCCGCCAAGGCCGGGATGTGATCCCGCATCCTTGGCCACAGTAGTCGAGCGCCCTAACCAGTGCACCACCTCGGCCGGACCGTACGGATTGAGGCAGAAACGCAGCTGCAAAGCGCGTTCTATGTAACACGTCTGCCAGAAATGTTTGGTTTGTTGTGGTGTAAGTTTACCGCCCAAAAGCGACCCTGCAATAAGGGGCGCCTAGTGGAGGCCTTCGAAAACTTCTACCACCTCGGGTTGTTTAACGTGTAGAGACATCGCACATACACTGGCGTCTCAATTGCTTTTCACCTGCGTAGAAAAGGGGCCGCGGTCGGAATGCCATCCGCCGCTCTTGCGTTCAGCAGTGGAGCATTGTAACTACTGAGCTACAGCGGCGGTGTATATACCACAAGTGTCTTTCCCTGCCTTCAATCCACTGTAGATTATTCAAGCGTACGCATTAACGTGGTAAGAGCGAAGTTGTTTTCTCCTAAAAATTTACCATCTTGTTGGGCTTCAACTATACAGCACAGATGCATTCTTTTTGTACTCCTTCGTAGCCATCAATTGAGATTGTACTTCGCGCCTTCATTACGTCTAAAAATTGTAGGCTAGGGGACGAATACCTCCGATCATCTACTGCAAAAAAAAAATATGTTTCAATATATTTTTAGTTACATGTAAATGTACTTGCTTTTCGTAGGTATGAGAATTAACTTGTGGAGCACACGCTATGTTGCATAGCGCAGCAAGAAGACAAAAGATATAAGCGCTTGTGTCTGTTGCTTGCCTTCTTAATGTGCTACAGAACATAGCGCATACCCATTAAAACGAACTATCACCCTCGGTAGCACACGGCCCATTTGAGAGAGAAACAATTATTGGCATATTCTGGAGCAACATTTTCCGATTAGGCCTAAGAGTTTTCTCAGCTGCTTTAAAAATTCACTGTAAGGAATGATGTCCTGTTGTCACTTTGAAAGCACTATCTATAGAAAGAAACTTCATCCTGCAAGATTACTTTTGTGAGACAACTACATGTCCGAGAAAACGAAAGTACACAAAATTAAAAACTAATACCCGCAGTTCTAGAGCTATTTTGGGGGGCGTTCCTTAAATACGTTTCTCATTAAAGAATTATGAGTGCCTGCCTTGTGTCACCAGACATTATTGGGCGCGCGACTAGAGCTGCGTTTTTTCCGCAGTCGTCACTTATTGTCCTTGTATATTTTTTTACGGCGCAAGTTCCTCACCTGGTAATACAGAAAAGAAGAAAAAACGGCCAAACGCTAGTGCAGCGTATTGCCTAAAATGAACTCCACAGTTTACAGACACAGATTGCGCTGTTGGGTTTAAGAATGGTTGCGGGGTCATTGAGAACCTCGGAAATGGCTTTTGATGCGAGAACAGCCTCATTACTATTTTTCTGTTCTCGAACCTCAAAGCTCAGCTGCATCATTCTGATTTTTTTTTATGCGAAGCAAATTGCTAGAGGTAAACCACAGCCCTTCGTGACGGTTACACGCCGTGCAAAGAATGTGGAATGCTACGTCACACCACGTGATACGCTGACGTCACGACAGAGGAGAGACAGGGGTCCAGCTCGCGCCGTCGGCTTCGGTTGAACGCCGTGCGGACCACGTGATACGCTGACGTCACGACAGAGGCCCGCGCCGTCGGCTGCGGTTGCACGCCGTGCGGACCACGTGGTATGATGACGTCACACCACGTGATACGCTGACGTCACGACAGAGGGGAGACGGGGGTCCAGCTCGCGCCGTCGGCTGCGGTTGCACGCCGTGCGGACCACGTGGTATAGTGACGTCACACCACGTGATACGCTGACGTCACGACAGAGGAGAGACGGGGGACCGGCTCGCGCCGTCGGTTGCGGTTGCACGCCGTGCTCGAAGGGTATACATGAGGTGACCTCACAGCTTGCTTGGTGAAGACGTAACGACCGTTGGTGCACGTCAAGCCGGCTGGACACGGGTAGTTTACGGGGAGGCTTTCCCATAAGACCGTGTTGTTGCCGAAGAAATCAAAATCGTTGATTCCTTTAGCACGTCGGTGTTCTAAGAGCTTTTGCTTTGCGTACATATTCGCGTAGTGGCAATCGAGTATCTTTGGCCTGGGGGACGACATGTTCGTTGTGCGTGCCGGTAACACAGTTAGATTAGAGATGAACGAGTCATGCTATTACCTAGTTTTATGCGATAGGCAAACATTGTGCATTCCAAGTTTAAACCGTGTAAAAGCACGTGTAACCAAGGAAAGAAAAGTTTAGCCAAGTGTAACCATGGAAAGCCGAGTTTAGCAATCAATATGCTTCGCATCTGACCAGGCTTAACCAAGCTAAGCCTCAGCCATTTTTTTTTCTTTCACTTTTATTTTTGCGCAATGCTCACTATGGGGGAAAACGCATAAACAGAGAATGAGCGGGGTTCATGTGTCGACAGAAAGAAACAATAAAAATGTCTTGGAGAAGGCACTGTGAGTCAAGAACGAAACTAAAGCGATAAGGCAGAAATGTCATTGATGCAGCAGCCCTCTCTGTCTTTTAAAGCAGCGAAACTGGATCAGAGCATGTTTCCGACACATGCTGACTAGGAACGTTTTTCGATTCGACGCAGTCCATTGTGTCTTTCCAACAACAAGTGAAGAAATGACCCGGAAGTACATAGTTTTGAACTCGTTTTCAAAGCACACAATAGGGAGGACAAGAGAAAGATGTCACCACTGGAGCAGATTCTGATCGAGCCGCGACAAAGACGGCGAGGAGAAAATATGCGATGTCGTAAGCTTCAATTCAGGCCTCTTCGCTTGAATTCTTCTGCGCGCTAGTATCCCATCTGCCGTCCATGCGGACTGCGGTTACTGGCCCTACGGTCTAGACATTAAGAACGAGCAGCGAATTATACGCTCTTGTGGGGACGCATTAGTACGCGCTATCGTTTAGGAGTGCCGAATTTACACAGTGAGCAGAAAAAATTAAGAAAGTGAGGGGCAACAAATACTGGAAGAAACAATTGATGTTCCTATTAGGTGCTAAAGGGTGAGGCTAAATCAACAAATAAATACGTTGATGATATCATGGGATCAAGACACAGGTAACATTAAGTCGAACATTGGGATGCCTATACCCACGCACTTGCCCTACAATACTCGGGTTGAGCTTCAGCGAATATTTGTTTTCACCTGAGAAGTGTCTTTTCTTCTTTTCTGCCTAGTTGGCTGAGCTTGGCATTCTTTCACAGCTTTAACCTTGTCCTTACGGAGGCTGTCAAGCAGTGATCGCCAGGAGGTGGCCATAGCTTGATTTCTCGTCAGGAAAGAAATGGTGTGAGGTGAGAGTTGATAAGCGCTCTTTAATGGGTGTAGCGTTGGTGCTACAGCATTTGTTGACGCGAATGCAGGGCGTGTTTTATGGGTAGCACATAAAAGGCATTTGAAGTGGATGCTGCAGGATATAGCCAGCGGAAAAAGCGCTACCATGAGGGTGGCTAATGCCGGAGCCATTCAGGATAGTGGTTACCGTAGATGAAGGAGGCATCAGTGGCCGGTACAGGCCACCACAGGAACCAACCAGGTAGTGTTTACCGCGAAAGAGGTCGGTCCGCGCGTTAGTATTAGTGTAAAAATATATCTACAACAAGACGGTAGTTGCCGTAAGAACCATCCGGAGTGCGGTTAAGCAGGAACGCTGTGAGATATTTTGAGAGCGGACGATCGCGCCAGTGGAGCCTCTTTATGTGAAAGGAAAAGGGTAGATCGATAATGCAAAAACTCAGTACAGAGCGCGGTTGTACAGACACCTTCGAATCGATACCATAGATGCATGAAAAGTGCTATAATAGGCGGATGGAAATAACTACCACAGTACGCTTCGAAGAGCGGTTACCGCGGAAAGTGAAGTGTATGCGTCTGAATGGAGCAACATAGCACAGTCCAGCAGTGGCTCCTGCGAAATCTACCGAACTTCACAGAGGCGCGTCAGGAGTGGTGGACTGGATCCGTGGTGCTAATTGATCAAGTGTTAAGTGTAGGACGCTAAAATAGAGGTCTATACATTCACATATATGGCCTTCCGTCCTAAATTGTTCATGTTGATGTAGTGTACTATACATACTTGTCGCAGAATCTAGCGTTATGCAGCGGCAACAATTTTTTTTAGTTATTTTACTAGCACTCCTGAATATCAAATTATAATTGCATTACTTCCCACTCATTGGCACTGCTTCATTATGAATAATCTTTCCGTCTTGCTCCCTCACCTCGATATTTTACTTGTCCCTATATCTCGCTACAATGATCGACTGTTTTATTTTCTCCTTGCGCTGATCTATATACTATTTGTACAGTGTTGAAACTCATTAGATCAGAGTGGATTGCTTTTTGTTGTACCACTGTAAAGCTTCATTTTTACTTTGCGTTTTGCTGCGAATGATGAACTGTATTTAATGCAGGCTGCTTAGTGAAGATTCACGTAACTCAGGCCTCTGTAACGTCTCAAGCTAAAACAACATACCTCACGGAATTCTTTAGTGAATTGATGCCTAAACAATATACAATCTTTATGAACCTAGAGTGATCATTTTTCTCGCTGCCTGATCGTGCCTTCGGCTTATAATTGTAGAGGTGGTTTGCAAAAAACTCTAGCGAGAGAACGCCAATGGTGAGCGGAGGATGAAAATGAATAAAGGAGGGAAACACCACTCTAGCAAATATGCAAGAGCACCTAGAGGAGTTCAAATCGGTTTAAGGGAGCGAAGGTACTTGGAAGCAAAAAAGCTGAATATGTGAACGTGTGTAACCCAGACGCCCGAAGCAAAAAAGATGTCGAGTACAGTGAGCACAGGAATAGGAGAGTTGAAAGTATCAAAAAGAATGCGATTGCCACAAAAAGTAAGAGGACTGAAAGCCACCACAATCAACTGCTAATATCTCCGCCTTGACCACTACGAACGAGATAAAGCGCATGGCATAATCCGCGGGAATGCCTTCTTGTATATTGGGCACTCGGAACGATGGTATCTGAAGGGCATAACCAGTGGCCACTCAGTCCATATCGAATAAAAGGGGTAGGAACTGAGCGAAAGTTTATAAAAGGAACAAAGACGTAAGTGCACAACAGAACGTGAATAGGTGGATGATTCGGAAATATAATGTTAACCTCAGACCTATAAGTATCTTTATGATCAGAGTCTAGCCTTTTAATCATTCTTGCCATTTGCCTCACGTAACGTGTTTTTAAAGTAATTTATTTGTCTATTAAGAGAAATTTCAGCAGATTTACAACTACCTCAAAAGCATTCAGCAAAAAAAAAAAAATGAAAGAAACGCCAACCATTGGTGAGCTCTCAAACGTGTAGGAGCGTCTGAATGATTTAATGATTTCGTGGAAATAAACCTTGAGTTGCATTAAAGGACACTACAGAATAACAGCGTCTAAAAAATGGCATATAGTTCTAAAACCAATTACATTGCTAATATCATTAGCATCAAGGACGTGTATGTTGCTACTGATCCTTCAAAAAGAATTTTCCCGCTTTTATATACGACGAGGTCCACCCTAAGCAATGACAGGCGGACATATGTTAGAAGAGCTGCAGTATCGGGGCCCACATAATTTTGTCTGTACCCACTCACAGGATTCAGCTTATGTGTCGTATATGTTGTATGTAACATGATCTTCTATTGTAACCATGGTTTCAAAATCGCAGGGTTAACTAAAAAGGGAAAAATGAACTTCTACTAAGTACGTTGTTTCCGCCTTTTGCGGGTGGGCCAAATGGAACCGATAAACAAGTACGGAAGAAGTACTTGTGTCTCTTTGTTGAGATCTAGGCTTGTTGAAGGCTGCAGGATTTTTTTTTTTCGCCCTTAATCTTTTTTGAACAAAGACGGGTGAGTGCGACCGTACCCACGCTAACACAATACAGCGGCCAGTAGTCGGCGTTCTATTATGTTATAATAAATGTCTCAGTACTGCCGTGGTTAGAAGAACATTGTCTGTTTAAGCATTGAAAGTGATAGGGTGGTCTTCATTGCTTATCAGTATATTATTATTTCACGTAAGTGCATTTGTTGTCGGGCAAGTTCCATACTACACAGCGCAAAAGAAGCTTCGTTTCACTGCCCTTAAACATAAGGCCATGCGACGGCACTGCCATTACAACAACAGCAGTTAGGTTGAGGTCTGAGGAATTATCGACTTTTCCGCAGACAAGACACAAACTCATTTCATAGTTTGTCTTCTTCCGCAATATTCTCGTTATTTTTTCTGTAACCAGTTCTCAATGCACGGGGTTGCCAAATGCAGTCCAAACTTTCTAACTATAGCTTTAAAATAGACACAGCACATCCTCACAATGGGAAGCCCAAAATCAGTGTACCTATGGAGTGCTGCGAAAACAAGCTTAACTTAATGGAGAAGTTGAACGCTAGTGCCAAAAGCCACATCTTCTGGTAGATACCCTTAGCAGAGCTGACATCCGATAGAATTCATCTGAACACACGTCGAGGCTCGTTAACATAACCGTTCTACCCATTCCACGAGGCAGCACAAAATAGTGCTTTCTAAATGCCTTCGCGGGTTGCCGTCCCAAGTAGCGCTGCAGGAAAAGGGCTTTGACAGAACCCTAGAGTGCTCCCTAAATGAATACGCATTTCAGTAACTCCAGGGAGTTTCATGAGTTCACGAGCCGCTTACGCCCTGGCTTTCTTCTTTTTTATTTCTTTCACGACTCCGTGTGCTTCCTTGATCGCTGCCCTTCATTTTTCATACTTTCCTATTCTTGTCACTGGTGATATAGCTGTGCCATGCTGCAGCCCTCTCCCCCCCATTTCTATCTATCTATCTCTCTCTCATTATTTTCCAAAGTATTATTTTTTATTCATGCCCCTACCGTTTTTCTGTAATTCTTTTGCCGTTGGTGTTTAACCAGTGAAACATGCTTTTCACTGGTTAAACACCATCCATTGTTTATTTCGTTAGCTATTCTGCTTCCTGGATCAAGATCACAGGAAGTTTACCGGGGATTGCGCGCAAGACATTTTAACAGCGTCTTACCCAATTAGATTTAAGAGAATAGAGAAAGAGGGCAGCCAGTGATTAGGGGTGTCCTTACTGGGCATCCCTTCACAGCGCTTCACAATGGGAAGAATAAACGAACAATTGAACAGCAATGATGACGATGCTTGTTTGGCGAAACACACTAGGTTCATCCACATCTTTCTACAACGGCATATGGTATTGCATCAAAACTCGAGGTCTCGGTCACTACGATTGCCTCTCTATACGCGCCGCGGTGAGCTGGTACACTGATTAGGGTGGTACACGCACATGTAATTACCCGTGCGTGTACTAGTGGGGAGCATACAGCCGGTACCAGGACAAGCTGAAATGTTCACTCCCATCGCATCTACCTGTTGCATCTCACTTTTCTTTCCGCGGTATCTACATGCTTCAGTGCTTAACTTTTGTTTTACCGATTCTCTTCGAATCTTCTTTCTTTCTCACTGCCGTCTTGATTCGTGTTCTTCCTAACTGCTTTCCATTTATTTAAATATGTATATCTGTACTAAAATGTTTCAATAGCTCACTAGTCTTGGCAGTTTTCGTCATGTGCTGTTCCTATTTTTTGTATTTCTTTGTGCCTTTTTTATCCTGTAATGGAAAAGCATTACTACAGCACTCTGAGATTTCGCCGAGGTTTCTGTGAAGCTTACAACGAGCAACCTCTAGAAAAATTGTAAGCGCTGGTCCACCTTTGCTAAACAGGGGTATACATGCAGAAGCAAATTATAAGCCTGCCTAAGTTCTGCTTCTTTTTGATTTCCTTTGCCGGGTCTTGCCACCTCTTGCCAGGTTTAGTAGACCTTTAATTGAGCTTTAGGCTTTTAATAGGATGAAGGGGGCCTGACTAAGGTCTTCAGTATAATTTGATCTGTGGAGCGAATATGACGATATCGGAAGCGCAGCGTTCAAGATTGCTAGCTTAACACGCGGAGAAATCGATCACTGAAATGGTGATGTGGTCTAATGCATCGGGCAAAGGATCTGGCTTTTACTGCCTCGGCCTGGGTTCGGAAGCAAGTGTAGCGAGCTTGTTTTGAGCGCTTCACGCAATCACTGCTTAGAGTTTTCATGCTGCGCTTTCCATGGCGTCGTCTTCAGTTTCTTCATCGCCCTCTGGAAACGTTGCTGTAAGAGACCCATCACCCTATCTTATTGGTGGAAGCACCGGAACCGCAAATGGTAGCAACCAAATTGACATCCGGTTCAGAGTTGCCACCCATCATATGATTGGAAGTCAGAAAGATGAAGAATTTCTGAAAACGACGCAAACTTTAAATAAGACCCCAAGTCTCATTTCTCGAATTACAAGCCCAAAGCGCCAATCAAAATTCAGCTAAACATGACGAGGGACCGCAAGGCAAAACCCTTCAATTTTTAATCGCCACTGAACTTTCTAAGCATTTTGGGGTTACGACCTGCCTTCTTGTTTTGTCTTTTTTTCTCAATTTGCATTCTTATACTGCCATATGATGATGTTTTCGCTGCTTATTTTCACACAAATGTTTTCACAGAGCACATTATTAATTCTTGTTTATCCTTAGTCGGCATTACAGCACGGTTGTACTGTGGTATTACTGGTTGCCATGCCATACTTAGATAAAGCCAACAATGACGTGAAAAGTGTACAGGTCACACAAGATCTGATGCGCATTGCCTGTGTTTCCAGTATTGGCTGTATATATTTATCTCTTAAGGCGAAATTGTCGGCTCAGAAACCGATCAAAATTCTCCTTCTCTAGCATGAGGAAAAATAGGAGCGATGAAATTACATTTCAGTCAGGGATAATGAGGATGATGACAGTTAGCGATGACTGTGACGCTGCATGGTTCAGCATGGTGATAGTAATCATTGTGGCGATGATTATGTTGATAGTAAGCATGGCAATTCTGATGCATGTAATGAAAACAGTCGCCATATCTGCTTTCATGCTGACGTAGGCGCGGGCCTGTATTTTTTTTTTTGCTTTGCTTACATTAGGTGCACATTCTTCTCCGAATGCCAGCCTGTGTTGCTCCCGTGCTCTGGACTTTGAGTTTGAAAATAGTCACTTAAGCAGCATGTAGCTTTTACCGCCTAGTGTCATCGTCGTAGATGTTATGGTAAAAATAACTGAAATTGCATCGTTCCGTCTTCCAGACCTAGAGAAAAATGGAAGTCGCATGCTTTACTCGCAGACAGAGAGTAGCTTTTTTCGGCGAAGAAATTGTACTATCAATAAAGTGAGAAACGTGCTGTTTGATGCTCATCGAACGAATTCCTGGAGAGGTTAATATAAATTTTAGGGATTTCAGATGTGGTGATGCTTTGTTCCTTTTGCTCACAATGCTCTGATTGGTCGAAAAACTGGAACCGGAAGTTGTCACTACGGAACTGGAAGATTTGGCAACATTATGTTCCGGCATGTCTACCAATCAGGTGACTAGAGGTCGGGGAGATTAGCGATACTTCGCTAATGACGCAAACTCGGAATACGGGCCCTGGCTCTGGTACTGCAGCAAAGTGTTTCGAAGATTTAGGGGTGACCACCTTGTCGAAACGGTGTAGACGAGGAAACATGGTACTTAACGCACCGCACAAAAACACTCACGTTGCATGCGTTGGCGCAAGGCAAACCGCAAACACCATGTGTCATATGGCCAAATCTTCTCTTCAAATCAATATGCGGTAGCTGGAGGTTTTAAGTCGAACGCCAAATTACGTTCTTTCGTAGCTTGGTGTTTAATATGCACAATCAAGGCGCTGGCAGGTAGTAGCAGCGCGCTGTCTCCGCGCCGCCCGTTTCTTCTCCGCACGTGTGGCGCGTGGAGCCGGTGGAGCTCGCATCTTCTTCTACATCACGCCACTGCTTCTTCTTCACACACCTGTCAAACTTCTTTCGTACCGATACTTATCCCCACAAATGTATGTACAATGTTGCCTGACACAATACCACATAGCCTCCCAGCCCCTGGCCTACTCGTGTCCTCCAAACCTGCCCATCTGTCTCAGCACCTGAAACCTCCACCTTTGTGTCGCCTAGAATTGTGAGGGCAGTTTACGCATACCTATAGTACCACTATACAGCGTCTGCAATGACTGGAAGTATCCGCCGTAACCGCCGGGAGTGAAAGATCTGAACGATGCCGCAGAACTGTTTGAACTATGCATAATATTCCCCTTAGAAATTAATTCCCTCATCATCCTCGTGTCATCTAGACCAGACAGTGATGTCCTTGATATATACAGACGTCTATAAAGGATTCGTGCGCTTTTGCTTTGCCTACATAGGTTTATTTATGGTAAACCTTTCATTAGTTGTTTGCATGGTTACCGTATGCATGAATCGAGAGTTGTTATTGCGCAGGTCACGACTCAGTGTTATTCTTTTTTTGGTTGCGCTTATACGTAGCAGCGCGTAATAAAGAAGACGACGCAGAAGACAGGATAAGTGCTAAATTTTATCTGCACTGTTTCCTGTCTGTTTTATTAATTGTGTGTGTGTGTGTGTGTGTGTGTGTGTGTGTGTGTGTGTGCGTGCGTGTGTGTGTGTGTGTGTGTGTGTGTGTGTGTGTGTGTGTGTGTGTGTGTGTGTGTGTGTGTGTGTGTGTGTGTGTGTGTGTGTGTGTGTGTGTGTGTGTGTGTGTGTGTGTGTGTGTGTGTGTGTGTGTGTGTGTGTGTGTGTGTGTGTGTGTGTGTGTGTGTGTGTGTGTGTGTGTGTGTGTGTGTGTGTTTCAGGTAGGCTCAAGGTCGTCTTTGTTCGGGGACGACCTCCAGGACTACCAGGACAGGAGTTTGACCCATTATTCCCCTCAGAGAGCTGTCAAAAATTTCTGTGGTGGGGTCGTTTCTGTTCCAGTCCCAGCAAATAAGATCTTTAGCTACTGGCTCATGTGTGCCGCAGTTTTAACATATGGATTAGTATTCCCCGTTTGTGATGAAGTGTAATCGATATAGACTGAAGAGACGATTTCTTTGTAATTTCTAAAGACTTATCGCTTACGCTCAATCAAATTCGACATACGGCCTCAATATTGTCTTGTGTGCTCGTGGTACAAGGTAGTGATTTAAGCGTACGAGATTTTTGCGAGCTGTTACCGTTGCACTTAATTATTTTATGGCTGCCATCTCTAGCTTTTGGAAATCTCTGTTGAGGTAGTCACAAGCAAACGTTATTTGCAACAGGGTAAAAAGCTGACCTAGTTGTGAAATATTTTATAGATAAACACACTAACAATGAAACACAAAGACAGGAAAATGTCGATACAGAGAGGTGTAATATTTAGATTTCTGTCCTTGTGTTTACTTGTAATTGCTTTTCTAATTAAATAAACGCCTTGCAATAAAGCAAATATTCTAGCACAAGTTGACGTTCAAATACTTTGCGGTGCGTGCCATTGAAATGCAATGCAATAACACAGTGAATGCCCCAGAACGCGTACGGCACGATCCGAAGCAAAATTAGCAAAATTAGTACAATTTTTAGACTGCTAAAATGAAAACATTCTTTCTAATTGCTCTGTGTTTCACTCTGTGTTATTCATCAATGACGCGGCAGCATTTTCATCTGTTTTGATCTGTATACTCTGCAAGGTTTTTTCGACTGCATATTGTGATTTATTGCCTGAACACCCACATGAGCGGTCTCTAATGCAAAGCCTTCAATACAGAATTAATGAAAAGGCCCTGCATGCGTTTACCATGCATAAAATTACATGCATGACTGAAACCTTAGCTCCAAAGAGCCACTCTTCTATCTGAATTTACGCTACCAGGACAGATTCCGGTCAAGCAGCTATAAGCGATTTCGCGCACGTGTTCTCTTCTTTTGAACGGGTCTTGCTAGTCAAAACCGACCACAAAACACATATTTTATATATATATATATATATATATATATATATATATATATATATATATATATATATATATATATATATTATTTTTACACATTATTTTATTATTTTTATTATTACACATATTTTATATATATATATATATATATATATATATATATATATATATATATATATATATATATATATATATATATATATATATATAAAATATGTGTTTTGTGGTCGGTCTTGACTAGCAAGACCCGTTCAAAAGAAGAGAACACGTGCGCGAAATCGCTTATAGCTGCTTGACCGGAATCTGTCCTGGTAGCGTAAATATATATACATATATATATATATATATATATATATATATATATATATATATATATATATATATATATATATATATATATATATGCATGCGGCGGGCCGCACTCAAATTAAAAGTGGCGACGAGGCCCCCCAAGGGACGTGAGCGCAAAACGCCACACTAAAAGACTTTTTTTCAGTTGTTGTTAGCCTTCAGGTATTCTGAAGGCCTGATGCATTCTGGTACGTCATATGTAAAGAATGGCATGTGGCAAATAAAAGAGCCCTCACAAGTAGCTGTTTGCTGCGTATTTCGGAACTTAAGATACATGAACGCCTAGACGTACTCCCAGTTTATAGCAAACAAGCCAAGTTTTGTACCCTTAGAGTGTTTGCGTACGACATTCGATGAAACGTCTCGTGTTGCACCTGTTTTCAATAATAAATATCAGAGGTGACGGGATTGGGCTGCGAAACAGTTGCGCTCTGCTTTGTTCTCAAATGCCAAGGTTTATCAAAGACGTTGAAGAACAGGGCTGTGGCCAAGGTATGAAAACGTGCTTGTTCGAAGTGCGCACCTTACCTGATGGTTGAACCCCGCACCACATACTTACAATTGCTGATGTGCATGGAACTAAGTTATCTGCAAACAGTTTTGTGCGCCTTGGGGTTGGCAGTACCAATTTAAATCATTACTATAGCAACCATGCCTCCTCAACCAGCTTGAGCTTAGCTGTATGGTAAGCTCAACGCATTGTCCTCCCCAACAGTAATGCTAAACTGGGCGCATTTCTTAAAGCTGGTGCCTTTAATAGTAGTGCCCAAAGTTAGTCACAAATGAATGAAATCATCAAGCAGTATTATCATGCAGCTAGTGAAAATCTTTATTATTATTAGCAGAAGCCTGACAACAACCACATTAAGTTGAAGGCCTCTCCCATATACTTCCAAGTTTCGCAGTCGTATGCACGGTGGTCCTGTGCCAGCAGCACCAACACGATTCCCCAAAGCTTCCTAGTCTCATCCGTACAACTCTCTTTCAGCAGCCATCTAATGCTGCCCTCCGCCCTCTTGCAATCCACTATCTTGCTCTTTATGATCATCGGTCATCGTTTCTTCCCGTTACATGCCATGCCGATGATTTTTCTCTCTATCCAAATAGGGTGTCGATAGTAATAATGTTTAAAATACACATTCTCTTAGGCGAAAGAGAGGCCAAGTGCACGTGGACGAAACGCTCTCCTACAGGGCACAGGCTTCCACGCATGCGCACTGGTACCCATAATTACCATATCACCCTAACCGATAGGTTGCCCCCATTCTGAATCTCGTTATCAACTCGTGCCTGTTATGCACACATTTTTTTCTTTTACTTTGTTCCTTTGTGGTAGCCGACCTCCTGATGCCGCTTCTAAAGGAGGGTCAAGGGGGGAGGGTAAAATGGGCGCGACGTGTGGTTTCATTTTTTTGCGCTCCTATGATTGTTTAGAAGCTCAGCCTGGACCACGAAGATCACACGTTCTTTTTTTGTTTGTATTGCGCAGCAACTGCGTCAGCAGCCATCCCACATCGCCGTCCGGTTACTCAGCGTCGCTTGCAAATCACGAGCCTGCGCTATCTGGGACACGAATGAAAAGGACTTTGTGCCCGCCTGAGTAAAACAAGTTTGTTTTGAGTATATATCGCGTTAGTCGAATTCGGAGCTTTATGCACGTGCTAAAGCAGCTATTCGCTGTGGATGTTCATTCTCACGTGGTACTAACTACCACTGCAGTTCTAAAGGCGGGGAGGTAAAGTAGAAACTTTGGGAGACTGTGCCCTCCCTATACTGTGTGGCTGAGAACCTATGGGATGATTCCTGAACGCGTGTTTGTTGGTACAGATAGCTATATATATTTTCTTTTTGCGCGCATGGTGTTTGCATACAATGTGCTTTTTAAATGCCGTTCTTACGCTGGACTTGGACAGATGCACAGCAGATGCAGTTTTTTCGGAAAGCTATAAAACATTTAATTCGCTCTAATTTGCTCAGTATGTCTTGCAGTCGCTTGTGAGACCAGACAGATGACTCTGCAACATCTCCAGAATTGTAACCACTTCATTAATTGATGTGGATTGACTTCCCGATAAGTCACAGAGGCAAATACAAACACATGCACACTTGAGGATGCATAATTCACAATAGGAGGCAGTTTCAAGGAATGCTGATAGCCATCAAAACAAACATCTATTGCGACAAAATAGCTTCATCTTCAAATGATTTCAGGTTTCTATTTTAATGTACAAGTAACAGAGCTTTTGTTTCATGCTTCATGCCGCCAATGTGGTCAGGTGTTGCCCATTATAATCTGTTGTATTGCAAAGACTGACTGTCAAGTGTAAGCTCTCAGCATATTCGGCTGCATTCTGGAATTACACTGTGCTAAGGGCAACTGATAGGCTAAAACGAAAGCTTGGTGTCCCAGTCTTGACTTCTATTTGCCAAATGGGCGTTTATCTGCATCCTTCTGGAAGTACCAGAGAGTACGAGCAACAGTTCAGGAGGCCAGGAAAGGTATCAGCTGCCGAATGTATTCCAGCAATAATAACAAGCGTTGTTAGCACGCCTTCGTGTTTTGTCCGGAAAGAACAAAGATGTGAGAAAAGTTCACACATGTTATATTCTGCTATCTCTCAAGCACATCTTTAACGGTATTGTAAACCAAGGCCACTACAATAACTGAGCTAGAAAGTAAAGGGCAATGCCCTCGGCCGCAGCATACGATTACAAACGCACGCTTAGAGGTGTGCCAGGTGTTTCATGGAAGACGGCAACTAACTTTTAAAAGCAGAATTTCTGAGAGATAAAAGCGGCTTCCACGGCACAACTCCACCATTGCTGTCGGACATCAAATGAATAACATTAATAACATTAGCTGTTAGCTAATAAGCTCGTTAACTTTTTTCCAATAAATAACTTTCAATCCTTTATATTTAGATGTTTTATTGCAATTACAAATTTTCGACTGGTGATAATTAACAGTCACTTTAATTTTAAATATTTTGAAAACACGGATACCCTTGGCTGTATGACTCATAAAATTCTGGCAATCTTACGCCAAAGGAACCGCGCTTTTAAGGAAAGAAGACTAGTGTGCGGCGGTGGCGATAGCTTTTGGGCACAACGAGACCAGGACTCTCTCGCGTAAATATTCCCGCGCTAAGCACTGATCAAGATCCGTCAACGAATGGCGGAATTGATCCGCCACCTTATATGTTCCGTCTCCACTGTGGTGCACTCAGGTCTTTGATACTCGTGCTCAAACGGTATGGAGAAGTTGACGGGGTATTTGCGCCATGATTGATTATACTGGGGCCAGTGCTTAGAGAAAGGGGTTTAAAGCGAGAGCTCTACTGCGCCATGTCTACGCGAGTTTCGCCGACAGCGCCGCAACGACCTTGAGCCACTCCGGAGCTACAGCGCGTGCCCTATGATCCTGCGACTAACCACGTGACTTCAGCGCGGTAGTCCGCCGCCGCGAGCCTGTTCTGGGCACTATACCGACAATGTCGGCCATGCGCTCACCGCCGAAGCTGAAGTAGTCGCTCCAAGACGGCGTGCGCATTCATAGAAAGTTACTCGTGTAGGCAGTCCACTATTCGCGATGGATACAAAGAGATGCTGAGCAATATCATAACATTAGGCATTGGAGTTAGTAACGTCATCGGCAAGCGACATCAGACCATACCGTGGATAATGGCCGGCGAGCAGCCTACTTGCAGACGAAGCTGAATGCTGATCGCACCAGTCTGGTGCCCAAGACCGAAGAAGAGCGGAACAAATGGCTAAAAAAATTATCACCCCGACAGGATAAGCTGAAGCCGCGGTAACGTCCAGTCTGGATTGACGACTGGTCGATTACATAGGGAATTTACTGACAACACGTGAAACCCCACAAACGAAACCAAACATTTGGCAGCGGTGTTCGGTATGTGAACGGCTGTAGCACGCCAAAAAAAGAACACCAACATCAAGGGCAACACCGAAGCCACGTCGTTACGACGCTCTTGCTTTGTATAACGGGGATTAGAAGAGTTAAACCACAGCGATATTTTAGAGCGCAGCTCTTTGTCACCCGTTCCTGGGTTTTGCCTCATCGTCAGCGTCGTCGTCGTCGGCAGCGTCAGCCGCATCGGCCTCGTAACCGGCTGCACCCTCCTTTCATCCCCCCTGTTCGAGCCGGCGCTTCGGCAACCGAAGCCTCGCAGGAAGAGGGGGGGGGGGGTACACTCAGCGGCTAACGATGGGGGCAGGAGCGCGCGCAGCAACCGGAGAACACGAGGAAAGGAAAAAAAGGAGGGGGGGGGGTCAGCGGAGGCAGCGGTAACAGCGACTGACTGATGCCGCCGACGCCGCTAGCGAGTCAATGCAACGTGACTGCGTAGAACACCGTCGATACCATGCAGAAAGAGGAGGAGGGGGTCCCCCATCTTCCTGCGTGTCGGTGAGGGTGCTCTCCGGTTACCGAAATGCCGGTCGATCACGGTGTGTGCATCCCGTTCTCACTCGCTTCACTAGCAAGCGGCGTCAGTGGCATCAGACAGTTGCTGCTATCTGTTCGTCGAGAAACGTTTCTATGGGCCCACACGATGCCCCCCGTAACCTCCTGATAACTGCTCTCTTCATTTCTCCGACCACATAGTGTCTTTCATGACAGCCAGTAACTGTTAGTGGAGTGTTTCTTGAAGGAATACATGTGAAAAATAAAAACAAAAGTTGTCTGTAATTGTACATACGTGTCTTGCTCTACATCTTCTTCGACAGTATTGCTAACGCAATGAAGAAGAAAAGCATAAGGAGAGATCTCCAATTTCGTGCGACAGCTATAAAAGCCCCTCAGTCCTGAAAATCTCCCATTCCTGAAGATCTGTGTTGTCTATAGGATGGCTGATTTCGTAAACGCGCTGAAAACGGGGAAGAATAGGCCCTAGAAGCACGAGAAGCAGAATGCATATTTTAAATAAGATAAGCCCAACAAAATACAAGAGTTACTGTCCTTGGTGCGGTGCAAGCCCCACACTCTATCACATATCTTGGGAATGCCAGGACAAACCTGACCCAACGTTACTAGTGTCATGCGCGACACACGAGCAGTGGAAGGCGGCCCTGACCAGCGACAGCCTGGACCAGCAAGCCTGGATTATCCAGCTAGTCCGCAAGTCAGCTGCTGCCAGCGGAGCCCTGGACTAGGGGCACCGACCACCCAGCTCCTGCGAATTCTTACTGATTATTATGCTCATTAAAAGTTTTTTCTCTCTCTCTCTCGTCACACCAGGGCAGGTTTACCGGACCGAAAAGGTGGAAGAGGCAGGCGTCAGCTTGGATGCGAGCTTGTGCGCGGAGCATGTCACTTCGAGACAACTCCGGCAATTCGGCTGTGTGGAATAGGGACTGTCAGGCTCTTGGTTCGGCAGCAGAAATATCTGACGACCATGACTATCATCGTCTTCAACCTAACTACACCAAATGCAGGGCGTGCATCTATTTTATATTCCTCAAAGTACCTCAGTCAAGAGCCAGCAGTATCCCATAGGGCAAGCGAACTTTCAAAGTTTACCCGCCCACCTAAGTTTCTTGCCTTCGACTAAAAGGCCAGTTACTGGCATTTGCTCTTCAATCTACCTACTTGGCATGATTCTTTTTATGGTTACACCTATCATTTTACGTTGCATAGCTCGGCAAAATGCCCACGAATAATGTCGAACCCTTTTCGCTATCCTCAATGCCTCTACTGCACAGATGAGTAAAGGTGAAATATAGGGTTTATATGCATCACCCTTGAGGAATACTGGTAAGCTGCCATTCATTATTTTTACCTGCCAAATTTGATTCGCATCAGCCCTATTCTTCTAGTTATATCAACCTTGTAGCCCTAATTTACGGTTACTAAGCCACCTTAAGCAGTTATTTTCCCATAGCAGCTCCAGGGCTTCGTTGCCTATCGTAACTTGAATTTGCCTCCTGAAACTGTTGGACATTACTTTAGTTCTGAACAAGTCAGTTATTAGACACTTTGTTCTGCTGCTTTACATCGTATGCAGTCATGAATTATCCTTTCCAATTCGTCCTCCAAGCAACTAGTAAGGCATGGTCATCAGGAAATATAAAATTGCCTAGTCACTCTTAAATAGGTTCTATGCCTAACTCTTCACAATAAAATTACATGAATGCTTCCTCTGAATAGCACTTCTTGCGATTGGTGCCTTTTTCGCTGCTTGATGATGCAGCCAGGCCACGAAGCACGGCACGTCCCACTTGCTCCAAGACGCTGGGGGCGTTGCTTTGAGCCCGGGTTTGTCGAAAGCTTGCGTACTATAACGTGACACACCCAGAATTGTGAACCAAAGCACCGTGGTCAGTCTCGTTTTCAAAATTTTCCAATCGAACGGCTAATAGCAAAGCATAGCATAGCATATATAGTCTGGCTAACGACTTTACCAGCTTTGTTATTCTCTCATACTATAGTGTGTTGCAACATTACTGATACTGGCCCAAAAACAGTTTTTAATATAGTGTTAGCTTCAGCACTTATAATATAAAGTAGTCTTGCTTTTCTTGAAGCACTTGGTTTATTGGTTTGGTTTGGTTCATGGAGGTTAACGTCCGAACGCTACTCAGGCTACGAGAAACACGGTAGTGGAAGACTCCAGAAATTTCGACCTTCTGGCGTCCTTCAACGTACCCTGACATCGCACAACACACGAGCGCCTTGCTTTTCGCCTCCACCGAAAAGCGGCCCAGTAGACGCGAGTTGGCCCTTAATCCTTGGGCACAGTCTTGCATCGAGCGCCCTAACCACTGCGCCACCATAGCGGTGCGCGCTGGTGTAATAAACAGCTTGGAGAGGTAAATCTGAAAGTAATTCTTTTACTATCCTTTCCACCTTTGTTCTGTACTTTCGACGGCTTTCTTCTCTTCTGCTAGTTGGTCATTCCTTGTCGTAGTTTTCAAGCATGCAAAGTTCAAACTCTTTGCCTATCAACCGCAACTACTCTTTGTAGCTGCTTTATAAGGACAGACTTGCCATCCTATTGCTCCTGGTACCATGTTTAGTCTGCCTTAGTATGATGCTCTGTGACTGTTTTCAGGGCGAGATAAAAAACTGCAAAAGCTTTTGTCTATGCTACCTGCATATCTCCTAAAAAGGAGACAAAACGTCTTCATTATAGCTATAATTGCAAACACTGCGCGTACTGCGCGCCCACGTGGTTTATGTAAATTCTGTCTTCGTAATCGGTTTCTGCTCTCAGTGATGCGTTAACAGCGAAGCAACTAACGCTGAAGGGTGTACTCCGAGGAGCGTGCTCTGAACGTAGGAGGCTGCGTAGCGAAAGCCGCTCGTGCGGCAATGGGGTGGAATATATAATACCTTATCCATTAGCAATGTGCCCTAAGTTGAGCATTCACCGACCAATAATGGCACGTCGGAAATTCATTAATGCAGAGCTTGAACCAAAATGCACCAGCAATCTATTTAAATGAGATTGAGCCTTTTAGACGCAGTTTTCTACAAAGCCGAAACCCCATAAGAGAGCGAAACTCGCGCTTGTGGGACGCAAGTAAACAATGTGTGTCGAAAGAAAGAAGGCCTGAAGCCAGTGTCCCTAGGCCTAAGCCAGGTGCATCCACGCGTAGTTGACAACGCCGGATAGCTCTAAACTGAAGGTAGAGGAAAGAGGCGCAAGAGATAGAGGACAGGGAGCTTTGAATAATTAAGGCATTCGCGTCGCAGCTGCAGCATTTATGTCGCTAAAATCAGGCTCATAAACGCAGGCAGCTACCCACGCTTGTGAGCTTGAAAACCACAGCTGGATGTTGCGTGGTAGCGGCGCTGCCAGCCAGATTTTCGCGCGCTTAATGGCACTCGTTTTTTTTCATAACCTGAACCTTTTCTTGGAAGAAAATAATGGGAAATGGCAATGAACTTATTCGCCTAGATATTGAGCTAGTAGATTTGGTTCGTATGCTTGCCTACCTGTGTGTTACGAACTGGCAGGAAATAGGCTCACTAAGACTACGTTGTTGAATAAATAAAAACGTTTAGGAGCATGTTATAAGTGCACCTGGATGAAAACACTAAGCTTAACATGCTTAAATAAAATTGATAACTCGGCAAAGAGTGGGAAGTTTAGGAAGCACGCTGCCCCTTCATCCGAACCTTCTTAAATCATTGACGATGAAATTACCGTAACACCATTCGAAAAAACTTCTCCTACAAAAAATTACAGATTTTCGTTTACAGTCAGCATAAAACGTAACGAACATAAGTAGCAGACACTGAGTCGGTATGTTGACGTAAATATATAAAAAGAAGGCCTTTAAGGGCTCATACTCGCGGTCATGACCCTGTTCGTCCGAGCACAAGAGGTGTCACACTTCTTCGGAAGATTCCGCGGGCAATCGCAAGATTGTGATGTAATTGGCCAAACACCCAGGATCTTGAAACGCACATCATAATTCTTCTTGCCTACCGTAAAGAGCATTGCAGAATCTACATTGGAGTAATGCGAAAGCACAGATGCTGCTGTTGGTTACTTCTGGTTACTTCTGGTTGCTTCAAGTTTCTTATTTCACTTTATGTTTGCCCATTGTAGTGTTTCGAGCTTTCAAATTACGCACCACTCTCTTCTTATGCCCTTTCTCAGCTGTACTTTCAGTTGCGTGATGTCACATCCTCTACGTTATATTAATTCACTTCTTTTTTACCCATTTTAGTCTTTGGTACTTTCAAATTGCGTGCCAATCCCTTCCTATGTCTTTTTTCTACTCTACTTCCGGTTGCGTGACGCCACATCCGTGACGTCACATCCACTACGGCCCCTCTTTCTCTCGTTCCGCTTTCTCTCCAATCCCTTGGATACCGAGCCGAGCGTTTTAACCAACTGCGCCACGCGCAGGATCATGAAACACACATCATAATTCTCATTGTCTGCCGTGAGAATGATAGTAGCGGGGTTCTGCGAGTGACAGGTACTGCGCTATTCCTTCTACTGTAAACCATTAATAAAACGCCGGTTAACCTTTATGCGTTCAACATAACGCTGGTTGTGTTCGTTGCTGTTGTGGCTGTAGGAAGAAGGAAAAGAAAATGCACGGGCCTGCTACTGCCACCGTAGCTTAGCCCCCTTCACTGCCTCGTGCGGACAGAAGAGAGAAAGTAGAGAAGAAAGAGAAAGAAGAGAGAGAGAAAGACGCACGCCGCAACAGCCGTCGTCTACCGCCTAAGCGGTGGCGGTTGCAAAGACGGCCTACAATGGATAAAAATTCGGTAGCTGGCTAGCACCCGCCGCAAGCGCCGTTGACCTATCGTTCCAGCTCCATAGTGCTAGTAACTGCCTTCATTCACCACCTCCGAATCCCTTGTCTTCGACAAGGAGCGAGTGATGTACCGTCACGACTGATCATGACGTCACCAGTCGATCCAAGCATTACGACAGTGACCCAACCTCGCGTCCTGTCAAGGCGTCCGTGCGGCAACTTTCATTAGCGCTTCCTCGAAAGCCGCACCACACAGCAAACAGAAACAGACCCAATGCAGCAGGCATCAGCGGCGTTTCAAATTGGTTTACAAGAAAGAAAATGCGTAATATCTGTCACTATGCGGACACCTCAACCACGCCGTAAATGAAGGAGGAAGGTGGGAGTGAAAGAAGAGAGGGAGACGGAAGTGACGTAGTGGAGGGCTCCGATCTACTGCGCTATAATGGATTTCGCCTCATTGCACCTTAGTAGCCGAAAGTGCCCTCTAGAATGTTTTCATTAGAACACTTGGTCTTGGTTAAGCTCTCTCGAAGAAACTCATATCTACGGAATTTCGTTTCGCTGCAAATTTATTTAGGTGTGATTCATTGCCTTACTCTTTACGAGTATATCTATGTAATATTCAGGCTTGGTGAGTGGCAAAATCCTCATGATGTCGTTCTAGTTCTTGCTCACGGTACGCTCGCTGGCTCAGTTTGCAGTTGTCTCTTCAGAGTGAATGCAGGAAAGGCGACTGAATATTTTTGAAACTAATGTAAGAGTTTTCAAGAGCGCACAAATAGGCAAATTTGGCTATCAGTACTGTCGATGATCGAGAAACGGTATATTAATCAGGATTGTGAGACGTTATTAACTCTGTATTCTATAAACGTTACATTGCGATAAAACAAGTCAGCGCACCACCTCTGTCACGAAATTCCTGATTCGTCGAGGGAGCATCCTGGGTCTGTCACGAAAATCTCTGATTGGTCGAGAGAGGTCACATGTTTTCGTTGCTTCACGCACACTATCGGTCAGGCAGTAGTCGGCAATATCACATCAGGGAATTTTATCGCCGAAACGGTAAGTGTTGTGGCAGCCGGCATTTGGCACACGATATGGCCGAGCGCTTAATTGGTGTAAGAGATGCGCGACGTACCGAGACCGCAAGACATGGCTAAGTCGACAATCACTCTAGCACAGTCTTTCAATGACAGAATGCAAAAACTAAATCCATCTGGAGACAACATATTTTCAGCAGATAAGACACTCTATCGACTTATATTGTGTGAAAGAAAGCTTTATTTATACGCAAAGGGGTGGTGAGGGTGAGGGTAGGGACTACAAAAAGGTGCGTAGTTTGGAGGTAACCGAGATGGCCATCGTCCCAGGAGAAAAAACAGAGTAGCAAAGAAAACCACTGGTAAAAAAAGGAGACGTGCAAACCCACCTGGACTATGCAATAAATCTGATTAAAGTCTAAACCTATTCTCAGAAACCGGTGAAAAATGATTTGAATATCACAAAAACAATATAAAAGCTATTGCAACACAAAGGAGTAGCTTTAGCAAGAGTGCGTTTGAGATAAAATTATAACTTTTGTCCCCAGTGCGACATGCTTCTTCAGGCCACTCAGTGACGTTCCTACGCCTGTGTTCAAAATATGTTAGGCAATGAAAGTGCACTAATAAATATGTAGCAGCTAAAAATAAAATAGTGATAATGCAAAGGCTAAAGCCCTTAATTCGCAATTTGAGCTAACCATACTATATCCGAGTCATGATTGTTCCTTAATTCTCTTCGCTGTGTTTTAAGCATTCGTTTCTGACTCTGAAAGAAAAAAAAATGGCTTGAAACATCTGAAGAGCACCGGCAGCAGGTGCGGAAACCTTAGGCAAAAGAAATCGAATCTTATTTATCGAAATTTATTATTATGGTGTTATTGTTACAAACGTATTTCTTTTTCGCTGCTCATCCTGAGTCATGCAGCCGACTTTCCTAGTTTCCTAATGCGTCTGCATATTTCCTTTCGTGACTGACCAATGTTCCTTGGAAATCTACAAAATGCGTTTAAAGATCATTCGAAATCAAAGATGTCAAATAAACAATCTTTTGTTAAAAGCAGTAATGCACATAAACATACCCTACTCAGCTTCAGCAGTAGGACAAAGCGGACTTCTC
The DNA here is from genome assembly GCF_055883805.1 of Amblyomma maculatum. Classification (NCBI taxonomy): domain Eukaryota; kingdom Metazoa; phylum Arthropoda; class Arachnida; order Ixodida; family Ixodidae; genus Amblyomma; species Amblyomma maculatum. The sequence goes on along the minus strand of NC_139349.1, from coordinate 60,858,639 downwards.
GAAGGACGGAAGCTTGCATAGAGAGCACGCGTCCGAAAGAAGAAATGTGTTAACCTCGAAAATTACCACCACACAAAGGCAGCCGCACTCAGATTCAGGAATTCACATCGGAAACATTTTACGCGCAGCGACCAGGTCGCATTCGCTTTCGCTCGGGAAGCCAAGTGGTGTTGAGGCTTCCTTTAAAGTCATTAGAGGACGCGCACGCACATTTATGCAGGTACATTTAACGGCAACCCAGAACCGACTGCACAGTTAGGGGAGTATACAGGAGGGGAAAGCAGTGTGCATGGTGAGTTGAAAGGTCTCGGAGCATTTTTGGGAAGCAACGCTAGAAGCTATTCACTATGACAGAAGCGCTTCGCTTGCAGTTAGCGAAAGCCACTGTTGATGCACCAAGGCGGACTGAGAAACTCATTACCGCGGCTCCCCATTAGAACACGGAAGCTGCGCTCTATCACACGGCTTCTGAAACACATCTCGACAGTGGCTCTACTGGATAGTCTACGCTTCTGCTTGGCGTTTAAGTCGGGTGGACTGTTTGCTTCCACCAGTCTCGATACTCGCTAATTTTTTACCAATATTCCTTTGGATTGTTTTTCAACTTGACCAGCTGAGTTCTCAAATACGTAACCGCGTTATATGTTATTCATTACATATTTCATCAACCTGCTTAGTAAGAAGCAGGTACGGATTTTGGAGTCTTATGTTTGTGACTTTCATTGCTCTGAACATTTAATAAAATAGGCCACCGTTTTAGGCCGAGACAACCTGTGCAACACTGTTTGATGTGGTTTAAATGCGCCGCGAGAGTTTTTACGGTCAACATTTTTGAGCCACATACAGGTTTCATATGCTCCAACTCAAGTGTTTGTTTTTCATTAGTAATCCTATCTTTTCATATGAGAATGAAAGCCTTGCTCTCACGTACTTTTTATTATTATCCATGTACTTTTGACAGAAGCTTATATAAATAAACTTCTATGTGCAGCAAAAAATTGCTAAACGACTGCTACAATAGTTACAAGCTTTTATATAACCCCATTAAGGAGTTAAACTGGCGCATGCAAAATATTTCCTTCAGATGGATAGCGAGAAGCAGTAATGGTAGCTCTAAATATATTGTTAATGCCGGGAAAATGACTCCCGGTTGCAAATTTTTCTCTCGGTATATGATACAGGCCCATTGGTGATTTCCCATTGAAAATTTTAATTTCGCCTTCCCGTTTCTGTTCTGTTCTTTTTTTTTTTTTTTTTTTGCCCGCAAACGTTGTGCATATGGTACAATATTGTACGCACTAATTTGAAATTAATTGAATGCAACCTCCTGTTGGCGCTATGCTTATATTATTTACACTTCCGTTAATTCTTACTCTCAGTACGGTCGCACCTAGATCCTTCAACCTCTCAAAATGCTTAGTGTTTGCTCATCCAACATCAGCAGAAAATTGTAGACGAAGCTGGGCTTTTGAGCCTCATAAGAGACCCACCCCCGACTGCATGATGTATATATTTCTGTTTTTCGAGGATCCTAGCTTCGTCTCTTATTCATTCTCTAATGCTGATGTGGCTTTTCCCCTTTTTACCAGGGGATCACAACTTACTTGATCAGGCCGTTATGAAAAAGAAAGAATTAACAAGGGGAAAACGTTCTCAGGCCCAAACTACCGCTGTTTTTGCTGACAAGCCTGCCACCACAGTTCCACGCTGCGTTTTGTCGCCTCCTCCATGCTCATGTGGCCCGTGCGCCCAGTTCCAACGCCATCGCAATCAACTCTATAGAGGCCACTGTGTCGCACGGAGCTGTTGATGACTGTGAAGACTGCGCTGCAGGCGTTGTCATGAGTACGAGCCGCACCCTGGGGAAGTCGATGACAGCATACTGCAGTCTCCTCTCTGTATCGCATCTGGGACACTGGGTATTGAGTCCCTCCGTATACTTGGCCCGGAGCAATCGCATCCGCAGCATCCCACTTATTGCCTCACACAGGAGGCCCCTTTCTCTAGAATTGTCATAAATGCTTTCCTTCTTGATGTCCTTCTTGAAGGTGGAGTAAAGCCAGTGATGTGTTTGCCAGCGTTGCGCAGTGCCACCTGCTTTTCTCCGCTGTTTTAATTAGCTCCCGCAACTTCTTGGCCCACGCGGGTTCTAGGACGTCTGTGAATTTGGCCTGTTCTAACTCTTAGTGGTCTGCTAGTCTTCGTATACGTGTTTTCCGCTTGGTGTTTGTGTACCGTAAAACCGTGTACTTGCACACTTCTTTGGCCCATCTGCCGTCAGGTATAATGCACTCAATCGGCGCTTAAAAGACAGTTTGGCGACGGCCTCCCGTGCCTCTAAACACGATCATTCCACATCGTTCTATATTGCTTAATTCGAGGCTCTCCCGTGGACGCCCATAGCCAGCCGCCCTACTTCTCGCTGTCCTGTTTCGAGGGCTTGTCGTGTCCCCCACAAGCCGCATAGGACAGAATTGCCAAAGGTCAGTCCGGGTACAACCTCAAGTTCCCAGAATGCTCTTACCACATCGAACTGGTTAACGTCCATAGCACTCCAGAGGCAATGTCATTCACTGCCTTCGTCGTATGCTCGGAAGTTGTTGCGGTCGCCGGTAATGGCTACGAAAAGGTAGGTATACTTGTTAGTCCACTGTATCGCTTGGTTTTGTAGCTCTATTGTCGGTTCTGCCTCGCCAGAGCTTCTCTAGTTCCCCTGCATGACCGCCGACTGCTCGGGATTGAAAGCCAGGCGCAGGCGCGTCTCTCGCTCAGAGCAGATCTGTAGGATCGCCTGGAGTTGGCCAAGGTGACAACGTCGTCAGCGTAAAATAAAGATGGAAGGTGCCTTTACTATGTGTGTCTTTCCTCTGTATACGTCGGACTGAAGTCTAGTCGAACAGTTTCCAATGTTCTCGTCATTCCTGCTTGAAACATCATACAGAGGAGCGACGACATGGGACGTCCATGCTTACGTCCTCTGTTTACAGGCACAGGCTTTCACTTAGCATTGTCCCACTGTACAACTGTTATGCGGTCTGCGTATATGTCTCTCAGAATGTTTAATCGGTAGCGGGCTACAATCCAATCTTCTTCGGATTTTCCTAAATAATGGCAGGTTCAATTGAGTCGTACGCCTACAACACTATAAAAAAACTCAGCATCAGTGGCTTGTTTTGCTTTTTAGCAATCTCCAGTGTTTTTTTACCATGAATAGGTTATCTTCCAATCCACGCCCCCTCCTGAAGCCATTTTGCAGTTCCTCCGGTACACTCTAATTTTCAGCCCATTGGCTTAGGCGTGAGCATAGACAATGGGTAGGAGGAAGAAGAGAAAAGGAGGGCGAAAGGATAGTCTTTATACCCCTGATGTCAGTGCGTTAGGTGAAAATTCTTCAATGACTTTCTGATCTTGCCTTTTTTGTAGACCACTAGTGTTCGCCAGTATTTCCAGTCTTGTCATACGTTACTCGATACCATAATTTCGCTGCGGACTTCTCTGAGGAGGTCACGTATTCTGGAGCCCATTTTCGTTAAGAGCTGTGCAAGGGTTCCATCTTATCCCGCTGCAGACTGGCCATTCCTGTGCGTTATTTCTATCTCCATTTCACGGCAGGTGATGCCGTCCCGGTTGTATTGTGTACTACTAGTTTGTTATTCCTGTATGTGTACTTCGGATAGCTCCTCTGCTAAGTAATTCGTGACGTACTCTAGACATGCCTCTCCGTCATGCATGTCTGGTATCTGGGTCTCATAGGCTAGCCTGTATTATTTCCGGCTGTGCATGTTCGAACTATTTCTTGCCAAAACTTCCAGGGGCATATCGGCCTGCTTCTTTGAGGTCTTGTGGAATTGTTGGCTAATGTTTTTGATTTTCCTTTGCACCATCAATGCTGCTGCTTATTTGTCGACACGGTTCTTTTCCCATAAGCTTCTTGTCCGGGCTGTTTGAGTTCCGTTTCGTAGGGCTTTTCTGCATTCCCTGTATGACTTCTTTCGGACGTTTATATAATTTTTTTCCCACCAGCTCTTTCGTCTTCTCCGGTCTCTACTACAGGGGAGCTGTTGTCTGAATATCTTGGGCCTTGTAATATACACATCTTATGAAGTTCTCGTAGTCATTTACGGCGATAATCTCTGCATCCTTCTCCAGTAGTGTTGCTAGTTGCTCTATTACTCTGTTGCTCTGCTACTTGTGTGAAAGGTATGAATGGTCTTTGGCCTTGCCGTGATTGGTCTGTTCGGTTCAGTGTTTTTTTCCCAAAGGAGAAAGTGAAGCGGTTGGGGTCACTTCCTATGCATCTGTTACCATCTTCGTCGATCTCCATTCTCTCAAGCTAATAAAAAAATTATGAAGACAATATGCAGTAGTCGGTTGTTGAGACCTACCTTCGATTGCCCACGTAGTTTTCCCCTGCACATTGTCGTTGTGTTGACTATCCCTGCAGAAGCAGCCTGCCGGTTCGGTCTGTGGATTTGTCCAACATGACAGTATGCGCGTTGAAGTCGCCCATTATCACAAATGGGAGATTGATATCTTTGTGTCTCTCTTTAGGCATTCAACGTGCTCTTTGTTTTTTTCGCCCGCTGTTTTTCCCTTCCACATGTAGACAGTGCCAAGAGCCACACAGCAGCTGTCGCTGGTGCCTTTCATCCATATGTCCTTCATGCATGTAGTTTGAACTGTTTCCCACTGGCTGTCTGTTCTGAGGAGCATACCAAGGCCTCCCCCCTAGGGTCACCATCCTGGCGATTCACTCCGTTCCATCGGTACTTTTTGTTACTGCCCCGCCGGGGTGGCGCAGTGGTTAAGGCGCTCGACTACTGTTCCCTAGGACGCGGGATCGAATCCTGGCCTCGGCGGCCGCTTTTCGATGGCAGCGAAAAGCAAGACGCCGGTGTGCTGTGCGATGTCAGTGCAGCGCAGGTCCCAGAGCTTATATGATTCAGAGCGCGGAGGTCTTGCCATCTCATTGCAGCCGGTTGATCAATCTTGTGGTAATTTGTCCTGTGGTGGTGTTGCCTGGCGTGTGGGGCGGGGCTCTCGTTTCGCGCTGTACCTTGGGGGACGTGCTAAAAAAGCACATGCCCTCCTGCCGAGTTCCATGCCCTGCTGTATGGCTGTCTACCTGCTCCAGTTTCTGTTTCTTGTCATCTATGTTTCATGAACTCCACTCGTGAGCCTAACTCATGACAAAGCCCCTCTAGCAAACCATTCAAGGCTCTACATTTTTTACGAAGTTGGGGTTCCATTTAATTACGTTCTCGAACAACCCAGATGACATAAAAATGTCCCGGAAGCTGTTGGTGTCCTTTCTGTAGCCATTGCATTAAACAATCTGCTACCTCATCGGGCTGCGCTCCATATTCTAAGTCCAGCATTCCAGCATGCAGAATCAGCAATTGCTGCCTATCTTGTTGTGCTTGCAGAGGCTCAATAACTCGCTCTAGTTTCCAGCAATGGTGCCTTGACCTTTGTGTGGAAGGATAAGCGGCTGTTCCTGCCCGCAACATCCAGGGCCCATGGTTTCGGTTGGTATGCATTTTTATCACCGGCGGCTAAAACTGCTCGGGGCTATGTTGTCTGTCTGTTGTTTCAAGCTTCTGGTAGCCGTGAGCTCACCAATTAAACTTTATGTGGCCCCTTCTCCTATAGAGTGTGAGAGGGCGTCCCTCTTAGTGAACTGCGTCTTTGCTCGTTTTTGTTCCCCCGGCTTCCTTGGAGAAAGCGCGCACATGCACTTACATGTTTTTGTTCTTCTCAAATCATGGCATTCTGATAGTACCTCCGTGCACTCAACTCCCATCTACTACTATGCCACCTTCGATCAATAGGTATGCAGCTCCCTGTTGGCTTCTCCACTGTATCTATCTGTACTCAGCTATGTGTTTGGTGTGCAGGCTCATCTTCTGGGGCTTTTTTGCTCTCGCGGCCTCCCTTTCCTCTGCTCCCCCCTCCCCCTGTCTCCTGGGTTGTAGCCGCTGCATTTCATTTTGATGTTCTTCACTTGGTTTTCCAGCTCGTGTCTTGAGTTTCTAGACCATTGCTTCTTGCTATTTCGTGTTCCAGCTGGAGACGCATGTCTCTCACTTCAGGTCTCTCCCCTGATTTTTGGATGGCCGCCACAATGGCCTCCAGGCTTTGCTTCCTTAGGGTCCCCTGCTCCTTTTGTTGCTTGAGCTGGAGTGCTACCTCGACTTCCATGACGTCCAGCTTGACGCAATACATTCATATGTACTGTATTGCTGCGTTTGACTCATCCAGGATTTTAAATTATGTTTGTGGAGCTCTATCCATATGTCGAAGCTGATGCATGTGACGCAGTCGCCGCACGTTTCCTCGCTCAGCGAGTTTTGTTTGCCACTCGACTTTCCCATGCCACGACCCACGCCGCACCGATCTCCGCTTCATGTTGCAGGTTACAAAACGGGTTAGCGTGCTTGCCCTCAGAAGCGCGGCCCTACACACCGTTCACGCACTGCACCGTGCTAACGGTTCACACCACTCATTCTCTTGGGTCGCGAGCCGATCCGAACCGTTGCTATTCGTCCGGCAAAGGCACACACCGTTCACACAAGGCACCGCAGAATAGTTCACACCACGATCGTTCACTTGGGTTGCTCCGGTGCTCCTTCGTCAATCGATAATAAAAGCACATCAAATAAGTAGAAACCGACATGATTTCCTCACTCGCACACTTATTCAAAATCTTTGCCTATGCAGGAACGGTCTCCCAATGGTCGATGTCACAACTGTCGTTGTTCACAACGGCGCATGGCGGCAATGAATAACGGTGTCAAAAGGAACACGCTATTCTCTACACGACGGTAAAAGCGACCGTACGTCGCAGCTCTGTTTCAGCATTCACGAGTCAGGTCATGGTTTCCAAAAAGGGCATAAATAATGAACATGCCTGTTGCGAAAAACGCACGAACTTCTGTCGAAAGTGAACGGCGACAGCACCGCGTGATCCGTCCCGCCTCAGCACGAACTGTGAGGATTGTCGGCATTGTCGATTTCTTAAGTGGCTGATGTGCATGCTTACTTATATACAGTAAAACTTGCACGCCTTGGTTTTTAAGAACCAACTTTGTCTGCAAAACATTGCTTGAAGCTGTGTAATATTTCGTAGATTTTGAAGTTTGGGTGATTTTGCACTGCTCTAGAGGTGATAAAATCTTGTTAATGCTAAATCTATCATTAGTCTCTGTAAAAATCATAGAAAACGTAACTGCTGCGGAACTTTTTAGGCGCTCGCCTTATAGAGCAATACACACTATTTTATCGATTTATGAAGCATTTAACCTAGCCCTGGTACATTATATTGTTTTTCATGTGTGCATTTCTTCGTCTCATTCTCACTAACTTATTCGATTGATTACAGAGCTAGATAATAAATAACAATTGTAGTCTCCAAAGTTTTTATTGCCAAAATGTATTACCGTTTAGTAGAGTTTATGCATTGTACTGAGTTTATATATTTTTAGTTATGTTTTCAAAGTTACTGCAAGGCCCAATGTGCTTATTCGTTCCCGTCACCGAAACCTTTTCGCGCGCATGGGGTTATACAAAGCAACAGCTAAAACTCTGGTATGCAAAACACATAGGCGTTTTACAACGTTGCAAACAGACCGACGTTCCGTGCGAAGCGTTGTTCCTTAGCGTATGATTTACGGCATTTCTCTTAGTGTTTTGTTTTCGTCTTTTTTTTTTTTTTGGGGGGGGGGGGGGGGGTGTTGCAGTGCGCATTTCTTTACAGGAACGAAATATTGAACTGAAATGAGAACACGGATGTGTTTGGGTTCCGCAGGAGAACATAGATGCCTGGTAATTTGCTGACATAGCAGGGCCTGAATAATTAGAACGTTGGATATAAGAGAGGTAACCGATTAATTGTAGCAGTATTGTTTTTTTCTCTAGTAGATCAGGTTTGACAGGTGCCTCAACAGAAGTGCTTGTTTTCCTCAAGTGCGATCAAGTAGCGTTTCTTACTACACATACTCGACGAACTGAAGTGGTAATAAAGCTTTCATAAGCGAGTAATTATTCGCTAGCCATATGGCTGCAAAAGAAACTTACCCGGCTTGATAATAAACTTCACAGTGAAATAAAATATTCCATAAAATGCTGTTTTCTTTTATTTGAAGAAAATAATAATTGGCTTAATTCCGTTAGATGATTACCTTCTATAGATTCCACTGTCCTCTTTTTTCCTCCAGCATCAATAAAATAAAAACGTAAAGAAAAACTACCAGATATTCATAAAATATTCCGACACTTAGACCGCACCTATAAGGGTATAAGCCAACGTTACAGAAACCAGTTTTCCGGCTACCCTTGGGGATTCTCATTCACGTCTATCCACTTTGCTACTATTAAGGAATCTTTTATTTTTGCCTCTCTTATCTCACACATATTTTACATGATGTATTCTCGAAATTGAACATTACCAACTCAATAGTAACTGGTAACAATAGGCGGCCCCCACCCAGAAGTTTCCCCTGGGCTCCAAAATATCACTTCTCAGAATCTGACCCAAATTTGTGTCCGACCTAGTTTCACTACCACTGCAGCCGTAGTGCTTTCCAGGTTTTGTTGGGCCACTCCCGAAAATTGGACCAAAAGGCGCCCGAACATTGACTCTCGTCCGGATGGAAACACATTTGGTATCCTACGAAGTTTAATTACGACCACCTCACCGGTGTCTTTCAAATTTAGGTAGGTCATTGCCAAAATCAGCTATGCTTACGCATTCTACACGTATAAGATGCTAACGTGGACCCTTCTAATTTTTATTTCCTTTTGTATTGTTAAGAGCAGATGTACGACACAAATTTCTAGTAGAGAAGAATATCTTATAACCAGAAGCGGGGCCTTGCAGCTGCAAATGAAGGTGGAGACTCTTTTCAGGCAAGATTTTCGTGCTTATTACCAGCAAATCAAGTAGTAGCACAGAGTGTGCGCTATTGTCGTACTATACTCCTCCCTGAACAGAAACGTTCTATCTGCCTCTGTGAACTTGGAAAAACTTAAATAAGACAATATTGTCGCTTGAATCTACACTATTTGCTAGAACTGTGAAGTGCGGTGTCCTTGAAGCATTTTTCTTGTACTCGCGACTCATTAAACTGTCCAGACATCGGGGTACGTACAAACTATAATTAGAAAAATGCTGACAGTCCTATTTTGAATCGTTTCCCTCAAAGTCACAACAAATTAACGCAGCTCGCGCGCCTTCCCTAACTCGTAAATGTAACTTATATAGTTCTTCAGCGTTCAGGAAACTGAATAATATCTGAAAGGGGCTTCTAAGAAATCTCAATGTAACTAATCTGCACTGATAATCTAGGCTCCAACCGTAAGACCATAGCACGGCAAGACAGTTGTCGCAATGAAGGAGTTCAGAGAATTATTGAGTAAATAGAACTGAACATATAAGTATCACGCAAATGAATAAAATATTCTACTGCAGTATAATCTACTTCAATTCCTAATCATCTAAATGTGATCTCTAATGCGCCAGTTTAAAGAAGAGAGGCGACAGAGCATGAAAAGCGTTCGTTCGAATGCATAACATGCATTAACATCCGTATTTAGCTAATCTCGTATGTTTAAGCATGTCAAAATGTTCCTGTTGAAACTAAAATATTCGTAGTGAAAATAAAAATACAAAACAAAGCAAATACGCCGGCAAGGACATATTTGAGTCAAAGCAGATGTTTTGGGCTACGTGGTGAATAATGTTGAAAAACAGAGCACACTAAAATGCCGAGCACAAGAAGGAACATACCACCGGCATATATTTGAATCCATTCATCTGCCCTTAAAAAA